>NC_138156.1:8861261-9061261 GCF_964199315.1 Orbicella franksi | reverse complement strand
TCCAGATGCTTTGACACATTGTGAAAATATATTAATCTGATTCTTTAAAGTCATTAAAATTACGTACATACACTTGAGCTAGTTCCAATATTATATTTTCTCCTTTTGTTTTTAGGAATGCTCTTTACTTAGGAAAAGATAGAACGAAGGTAGGAAGAGCCTGCATATATCTTTATCGTTGAATGCGTTTTGCCTCCACCGTGTCTATTCCGAGTCTCCAACGCAGGCGCTCTTTGGGCTCGTCACGCAATCTTCCTCCCCCACGTGGAGAGGAAGGAGGAAGATTGCGAGACGAGCCCAAAGAGCGTCTGCGTAGGCTAGTCTATTCCCTGAGCAGAGAGCATGCCCACAGCTTATCAGCCAAGAAAACCAGCCATCATATTGGTAAATTTAGTAGTGTTAACACACTTACTTAAATATGTGTTTCCACACAGAGCGACGGCCTTTGATCTGAGGTGTTTCAGAGACAAAATAATTGTTTTATTCCAAAACACTTACTGGATAAATATATTCCCCTTCACCATAACATTTCCGATAACTCACACCAAAAGTATTAATTTTACAAAATTTGCAACCATAAACAACGACAAACCCGTCGCCAGTCACTAATAATTAGCTATATAAAAGTGACAGAGGGATGGGGAAAAATTATGAGGTTTGCAGTGGATGCTGGTGAGGCATCAATTCAATTTAATAGCAAGTCTATAATATCATGTACCCAAAAGAAAGTTTGCACCTTCTTGTCGACTTTTTGATGAGCAACTCATAAAGGCCTAGTGCAGTGTGGTGTCATTGTGTTGTAGACATTTTGACTCATTTTCACAGTACTGACTACCCTGCCTGCAAATTACTATTTCCTTGCTTCACGTGGAAAAGAGTTTTCTGTGTAGACATCTGCAACCAGGCTCTTGACAGGCCTGCCTGCCAGATGTAACTGTAGCCTCATTGATGCCGCACTGCCATTAGGACAAAGAGGGGAGTTGTTGTCACTTCAGCTTCCCAGAATTGTTGAAGATGAGAGTTTCCAACTGTTCTCACATGATTATACTCTTACTGGACCTGCTTTTCTGCTGTTTAATCCCTTGGGGAGCATACAGCTGAACAGAATACACAGCAAGCACACAACAGAAAGCAAGAGAAAAGTAAGGTGTTCATCCAGAGGAAATCCATGTTTGTAACCCTTGCTTATTGACCAGGCAAACACGCTTCCAGCAAACAGTGGTGCTAAAGTCCTAAGACAAGTAGAGCACAAAAATGCTTGTTACTGTAAACTTCTGAAAACAAGTATTCCCACCCCACAAAAAAATAAAGTACTTACACAAATGAAATACATTACTTGCAAAAAACGTTCGGACGTTTCATTTTTGGACACTTTTTATCTCATTTCAGACAACTTTCGGACAACAATTTCGGACACTGTGATGAAACATAGCTAAAGCAATTTTGCGCCCACAGAACACGAATTAGACTGAGACATTATCTGTCAAAATGATAGTTTTACTATACCCTCAAGGCTACAGAGATACCCTGACAAGAAAATAACACAAATGCATGTCAAGCAGTGTCTCAAGTAGAGTTTGCGCTATAAAGGAAACTAAGAGCTTTAAAGCTACTTTAAAATTTTATACTGTACTCACTATTGTAAATATTTTGGATGCTTAAAAATTTCGGACGGTTATATTTTCGGACACTGTTTTTGTCCAAAATTAAAATCGTCGGAAATTTTTGCACGTCATTGCAAACATGGAGATGTTAAGAACGAGATTATTAAATAACTAGTTTGCACAGCTCAGACATTACACCTAAGGATCTTAGATTCTCTCTACAATATGCCTGTATTTTGTTTTTTGGATTGGATCATAATATCATTAATAAGTATTTTGTGATGGGACTTTTGACTGATGTCATGCAATCTAAACAATTTTTCGTATTTTAAATGTGCAGTTAACAAATAAATATACAAAGAAAGAAAGAAAGAAAGACAGAAAGAAAGACAGAAAGAAAGAAAGACAGAAAGAAAGACAGAAAGAAAGAAAGACAGAAAGAACGGCAGAAAGAAAGAAAGACAGAAAGAAAGAAAGAAAGAAAGAAAGAAAGACAGAAAGAAATAGCCAAACAACTATTAAAAATTGTTATAGTGTACGTGTGTTGAAAGAATTGAGGTATGTTTTGACATTATAATTTGGTACTTGTCAGTATTCCACTGTTATTTTTTCTCTTTACCTGGATATTGAAGATGCCGTCATGGCTAGACCATTAACAGAGCCAAGGAGTTCACTAGGAACTGAATTGTTCACAAGGATTACCGTCGAGCTGAAACCACAACCAACACCTAACTTTAAGGGTAGGAGAATGCCAATCAGCAGAGGCCACAGCACTGTAGATCTGAAAATTTGCCAATCAAGAATATTAATAAGGCGGCCTGTCACAGATATCGAGGAGCAACACCGGAACACTGCATTGTATTTTCAGGGAAAATACCACTACTCATGGAATACCACTTATTTCAGTCTGCTTCAGCCAAGTGACTCAGCCAAGTGACCCATATGGGCAGCCTAACGCCCTCTTTACACGTCCCAGGTTGCTTTTTACCCTGGGTTGAATCACCGCAGAAAGTGCTAAAAGTAAACACTTTACACCAACCCGGATTGTCAGTCTGCAATAGCGTGTGGCTTGCTTCGAGGATGACCTGGGCCAGCCTTTCTACCGATCAAAAACTGAAAACATGGGCTAGAAAGACGACAAACAAAAAACCTAGAAAGTATAACAGAATGGTGAGAGGTCCTGATGTGCTAACCCAAAAAAAAAACAACAAAAACATGGTTATTTGACTGAAAGTACCAACCTGGGTTAGCTTTTGGCCCACTGTTTACATAGAAGAATTGACGAAATTTCAACCCTACTTGCCAAGTCAACCCGAGTCTCGACAAGGGTTACCTGGCAAGGGGGGCTGACCCGGCTTGACTACTGTTTTCATGTAAACGCTTATAAACATTTGATTGTTAGAGGGTTACCCGCCGCAGTGATTCAACCCAGGGTAAAAAGCAACAACCCGAGATCGTTTAAAGAGGGCCTAAATTGTGCCGTACCCAGTCCCCTGGGATTAATAGGGAGTTGGTATGGCTAAACGTAGGCTACCATATGGGTCACTTGGCTAAAGCAAAATTTCCCTTTTTTATTACCCAATAGTTTTCATAAATTACCTGTCATAATAAGTGTTTATAGCAGACAGAGATGCCATCAGTATTCCCATGATGGCATTTACCAGTTGAAAAACCTGTAAGCAAAGGGAGTAACGTTAGAATTTTTATGCACAAGTTGATTTTTGAAAAAGTGAAACTGGTATGTTTGAAGTGCAGTAGTAATTTTCATACATCTGAATGCTTTGTTTTAATTAATGATGTGGAAAAATGTTACATTTTTTACATAAAAATAGCGCATTAAAATTTTAAGAAATTAAAAACCTCACCCTTTTTGCTCCAAGTCGTCTTTCAAACTGAAATAAAGCAAAGTGCAAAACCCTATGAATTTATGTAAATTTTGAAGCTAAACTTAGCACTTGCTTTGATTCATTAATTGTCTGGGCCTAGGGCAGGGACTTTTCATGGGTATTAAATAGCTGTGCATGTTTATTTCAGCATTGTTCATAACACAATGAGTTATGTTTGAGGTTACTTCTTTTGGAGGGTCATTACATTCAGAGGATTATTGCTTTTAGCTTTTACTAACAAAAGCAAAATTTTACAACCATTTTCCAAAGATCACTACAATGATTATCAGTTGAGTAAGGCATGACGAAAGTGTGGTGACCAGGTTTTTATGTTCAACTTGAGTTGTTGTCATGGGCAACTGGCTCCATTTCCAGTGGCAACTTGTTGACCTCTGACATCACTGGCAGCAAAGCGCACAAAATTACAGGCAGCAATATTGTTACCATTGGAAAAGATGAAAGCCGCCTGTGGTAACACCGTAATTCTAAGTCCAAAACTTTGTCACCAAAACTATGTTGCACCTTCCTCAACTGATAATTGTAGTAATTCAGGCCGAGGGAGTTATTACTTTTGACACTTTTTGGTAATAATAAGTAGATGCTACAGCATTTACTTGTTTCCTAAATTGCCATATGTAACAAGTTTTCAAGCTGAGGGAATCTTTAACATTCAACACTAGAGAACCACTTGATTGTTTTCAATAGTACTTTTGCAAGTCTGCATTGTTTTAATTCACCCCCTCTTTAAAATTTATGTATACGTACCTTGGGATATGTCCACATCTGAAGAAACAGGAGAGGTGCTGCAACACACAGTAATGCAGTACCTATTTGGTTTGTTGAGAATCCAAGTCCACCTATCACAACAGTAAATAAGAATGAAGACAGCAACACCAACAAATCAGTTCTTTCAATCACAGATCTGAATTATGTAATCACCTTAAATTACTCTAAGATGTTACATGTACATCAGAGCTAATAATACATGCATATACTGGTAAGGAGAACTACCATTAAAGTGAATGATTAGATGAAATTGTCGGACCAAGTGCTCCCTCTTAAGAGCCATTTTCTTTTTACTTAAGAATGTCTGCTCAGTCGTTGTATTTTGAGTTATTTTCAGGCCAAGTACAAAATTACCTTTAAATTGAAGGAAACCTGAAAATAGTAGTTTACTATTAAGAAAGAAAAACTCTGGCAAAAAGATATTATTAGGCCACAAAGGAACAAGGATGGTTAAAGATGGAGAAGACCAACAGATTTGAAATGACAAACTTGAAAAATTTAGGCTGAACTTTTCAAGATGCGCAAAATGTGACATACTGCTCCTTTAAGTACCCCCATATATTTTCCATTAAGCACTCCTTCGAATAAGCTCTCCCACTGTAAAAGTGACATTCAGGACATAAACATATATAGAATAGGTCAGATTCTGCATTTGAGAAGGCGTTATGTGGTCTGAGAATTAGCCTGAAAATGGTTTTGAAATAAACTGACAAGGGATTGAAAATTTTGGTTAAACTTCATTTCTGTTCTTTTGATAAAAAAAAAAAAGAAAATATGAAAGAGTTGATACTGTTTTTCCAACATTCAGCAGGGCTGGTGTTAAGTTTTGATTCATCTGTAGCTTCACACCCGTAGCAAACTTGTACCAACAACAGGTAAATTCACCCTTAATATTAAGGGCCCATTAAACACACCTTGCGGTAGCAGATGTTACGGGTTACAGCCCTTATTGACAGCCCTGTTCTACTATAGAACCAATTTAGCTCACCATTTTCAGCTTGAGTGGCTGCCCAGAGTGAAAAAAGCTCATCAAAACCAATGACGATAAATGAATAAACACAGTAAACAGCAATGGCAATCATTGTTGAACGAGTTCTGCAATCATAACACAGAATATGGCTTGCAACTGAATGATTAAGTCACATTAATTAAAATATATGCTTGCACCATTAAAGATACTTGAGTTGTTACAGTGTGACTTCTCCAACCAAGATTTTCAAACTTATTTTGCTAAAAACAGAAGAGAAAATCCCACAATTCATATTCACTTGTTTTCTCTTAAAAGAGGGTGGGTGTCCACATGATGCCTTGACACCCATAGATCTGGCTTAAGACATTGTTTGGGATTTAATGGATAAATTTAAAAGAGAAATAAATGATAAAACAAAATGTTTTGGCACAGCGTTGCCATCATCAGAAAACCATCAACAATCTACACACAACCTATATTCACTGGATCTTTACAAGTACGGGTACATGTACACATTGGAAACGTTTTGAAAACCTGAATGTAAAGGAAACAAAACCCCCCTTTACTCACATCAACTGCTGAATGTTGTTCATTTGCATTTGATAATGGCAACAAGGAGTTGTCATCAAAACATTGCATGTTTTGCTTAGCTTTCCAACTTCCGAATCTTCTCACACACATGTGCAATCCTAAAAAAAATACTGGCAGTATCTACCTGAATAAAATTGCAATTTTGCTGTTCCTAAAACATCGACAACATCCATATCCTGTGCACTGCCACCTTTTACAGCCACAGCAGTTTCCGACATCTTCTTTTGTTTCACTGTCAGCATCCCTGACAAAGATTTCTAGTTCTTCTGCTTCTTGGAAACTGGAATTTTCTTTACAAGTTTTATCAGAGTCCACCAGTAATCTCTGCTGATTACAATCCTCTTGATTATCTACAGAGCTAATTGTGCTTTGTAAGGCTAGTTCACCAATTTCGCTTACTGTAGATGCTTCACTTTCACTGTCAAATTTTAAAAAAACAATAATTAAAAAGTATTATCGATGAAAAAAAAGAAAATAATTGCATTAAAGTTATTAACCTTTCTGGACCAACATTTGTCAAAGTGGGCTAACTGCAGCCATGGTGAAAGTATAAAATGTATAAACACAAATAATTATGGGTTATTATTATCAACATGTAGTCATCCAACGTCCTGGGGGGGACTCCCATATATAAAGGACAGGGGCACTCATCGCAAATTTTGAAAAGAACCCCTAAGAGGTGCCAAGATCCTGCACTGTGTGTGTGGCTTGAAATTTTTTCACTGCTAAGAGATACAAATTCTATAACAAAAGATTATCTCCTGTCATATTTTTTTCGGCTCAGTACTCTACAAGGTACTGCATAAGCTCCTGCTGCGGACCTTTTGCGGCTGAACATGGCTAAGAGGAACCAAAACCACATTGTTTAACAGCTACAATAAGCACCCCTGTCCTTTTATATGGGAGTTCCCCCCCCCTACCCCGAGTCCAAAGTAGCTATCATATTTTGGATTTTTACTACATCTTCATCATAGTCTGATCTGAATTTTTTCTGGTTGCCAAATCATGAATCGGTGTTTCGTTCAACAGACAAGGACTGTTTATCAAAAATATATTAAACAAGTGATATAATAAAGAAAATTATTTGGTTCAAAATATATTACCTTTTAACAAGAGTTTCTGGTAAAAGGAAGTAGGTCAACACAAATGAAATAAGTAGTATTCCACAATTAAACAGACATGGAAGGAAAAACGCAAATTTGTCGAAAAAAGAACCTGAAAAACAGCCAGTAATCAATAAAATTAGTCAGAGCAAATGATCCTGCAGTTTGCCTTATTCACAAAATGGTAATGAAGTTAAGGTTATTTGTTGGTTGCACACAGACACTTTGCTTTTTTCCAAGAAAGGTAACTACCTAGAAAATGTGTACCCACTGGATTTGTTTCACAATAGGCATAATGCCCTTGATGATTGATTGAAATTCTGTGCATAATCTTATCTAAGAAATAACTGTTTTTCTTGAAATTAAAAAGAATAAACTGCATCCTTAGCATCATCATGTACTTACAGACAAAATAGAGACATAACTGACAATTTGCTTACTTAGAGTTTATACTTCTGGGTCCAGTTGTTTAAACCTGCCATTAGCGCTAATCGGGGATTAAATTGCTTAAACAATGATTAAAATTTAATCTGTGATTAGATTGCGTTGCTCAAAGCCCGGTTCACGCTAATCAAATTCTAATCGGCGGGTTAAATTTAATACACCTCCAGAGGAGGATTAACTGTCTAATCTGCCAATTAAACTTGAAGAAAAATGTCTGGCTTGTTGTTTCATCTCCCTTGCATTGGACAAATGTTATCAGATATAATCTTAACATACTCGCTTATAGTAAGTAAGAGCTTCAAGCTCATTACAGATTCAGGAGAGCATCCATTGAATACACCACAAATGTCACACATGCAGATTTGTGGAGAAAATCGAAGCGCAGCCATGCTCTTGAACCAATAGACCAAAGTGCTGCTAGCACTAAGATTTTATTCTAGTGGCAACTTTCTTCAAGTTATCAGCGATACAGTTGGAGTGAACAAGGCCACAGTTTCACACGCAGTTTTTTCGCCACGGAAGCCATTTGAAAACAAAAGTTTTGTGCAATTCTGTGATGTAAAATAGCATAAGAATACATTATAATAAATTAAAATAATCCACTTTACGCTTAATCATGGATTAGTTAATCGGCGGATTATAAATCTCCTTTAGAGCAACCATTTTCTAAACCCCAATTAGCTAACCCATGATTAGGAAATTTAATCAACGATTAGGCTTAATTGGAGGTTAGTTTAATTGCAGTTTTGAACAACTGGGCCCCGATTCCACAGTTAAAAACAATCAACACTCTTTATTTCAAAATTAATGAGGTGACATCAATTTGAAGGATCAAAATATTCAATTATTTAAATTTGGTGTAGCAAAAATGTTTATTATGAGGCTTAATGTGTTTGTGGCTGATATAATGCACACTCTGGTTGGCTAATTCTAGGGCATTATTCTTCTGTAATGCCCTGTGACTGGCCAATCATGGGCCTGCAAAAGCAAAGCAAAAAGCGGGACATAATAAACAACCCAATAACGTGGTTGTTCAGTCTTTACGGGAAAATCTAACACCTTGGCCATGCCGTATTGACCTCACTATCACAAGGTGTCAGTTTGAGATTTCCCGTTAAGACCTCACTCTCAGTTCATAAGTAGTTAATTAAATAGTACGTGGATATCGATCAGAATACACTGAGTGTTTTGACTGTAACCAGAAACATAGTGTGATGGTGACTTCATTATTCAGCTTGACCAATATCATTATTTTAAAGGGCTACAGTAAATAAGAAATCATTTTGAATACACACCTTCTGTAAACACACTGGAATATTTTTGTACAGGCTCAGCAAGATAACCTTGAAGTGATGAAACATTTAGTTAGTAATAGTTTTCACAGAGATGTAAGTGTTACCAGTTGTACTATACTCCACCATCTGCAAGGCTGTCATTAAGAGCCGTAACCCGTAACACCTGGTACAGCTGAGTATGCTTGATTTTCCGTTGATGCCATGGGTGAAATTGCCTGTTGTTGACAGAATTGACCCACAAAGTAACAAATTTGCTATGGGTGTGGAGAACAAGGCTACAGGTGACTCAAAACTTAAAGACAGCCCTGGATCTGCCCTTGAGCATTTCATCATGCATAATTTTTGGAAGTATTTTTTAACTTGTACTTGTCAATAAAGCCTTTTGAGAAAAGCATACAAGCATACATATCAGTCATGAAAGGTTTTGTGGGTGGTGGCATTTTACAGTTGCTTGATCAAAGTTCAGAGTGTTTTTTGCAAAGAAGGGCAAAACCAGATGAAATGACTTTTCTTTTTTTCTTGCTGAAAAACCATACACTTCAATCATCACTAATAAATACGACCCAAAGTATCTTTGCAATATCACATGTACACTACTATAATAACTGCTTTTGTAGGACAACCCTTCCTGCAACAGCGGCATCACGATTATGTTTCACTTTCTTTGGGGACCGTTCACTGCTGGAGAACACTGTCCCTTCATGCCACGTGACACATAGGGTCTTACCACTGGAGACTTGATACATGTACTTAAAGATTTATTACACATTGTGGTGTTCAGTCTAAGCTTGCAATTGGACTGGAAGTTTTCTAAAATCTTCAGCTTGTCTTTAGATGCAATCTTTGAACCTTTCTGGATTAATTTTATTTAGAAATTGGCAGGTACAAAACACAGGTCACAGGAAATAAGAACTTTTATGTGCCACTGCTACTATTGAGAGCCAAGTGGAAACAGGCTTATTCAGGCTAACCTGAGTGTTTTTTCAGGCTAACCAGTGTGACCTGTCACCTGCTTTTTGTACCTGTCCTTTTAGTGTACAAACTGCAACTTACCCCCGATACTTGGTCCTACAATGAGTCCCATATTCCAAGCCGTCAGTATCACTGATACAGCCAAGGCCTTATGAAGAAAATTAGACAAGATGTCAAAATAGTTTGATTAGTTGTATTTCAGAAGATTTTTTAAGCAGATTGTCGGGCTAATGGTTCAAGAGGGAAATTAGACTATGTGTTCATTTTTCTTTTACTCAAAACAATTTGTAGGCGCTGTGGTCTGTGCAGTCTAAGATATAGAAAAATCAAAATTGTTTGGGGGGGGGGGGAAGGGGGGAAAATGTTTCCAAGACGCTCGAAAATCAAATTTTACTGCCAAGTGTCTCAACACTTCTGTCGCCCATTGTAGGCTTGGGGTGATGATTATACAGTCAGCAAATATCATTAAAAAATATGCATAAGAATTGTTATTACATGTACTCACCTGATTAGTATCATCACTGATTTCTGAAACAATTGCTTTAGCAGTTCCTATGACCCCTGAAACAAACAAGATCAAAATAATTTAAAGTATTTAACTGATTCAGAAGTATTTTAGTACTTTTAACATGAATACTTTACTTGAAAGGAAATCTTGGCTTTTAAAAATAGCTTCTTAGTGATGTCAGTACTATTGCACATTCTTGTGAATTTTCAGTTTCAAGTCAAGTCAACATATTGTATGATAATTATACAACAACAACAACAACAACAACAATTATAGTTTATTGACACTCCCCTGATGGGGCTTTTCAGTGACAATACAAGAGAGCTAAACTGAGTTAAAAGAAGTGGTTTACAATTCAATTAAAAGGGAAAGAATGCAATAAACATTAAACAACATACAATTCATCATACAACAAATACTAAAATGTAGGGACACACCATCTGACATGCTATTTAAAAGTCAGTCATCAATTTGTTTACCAGGTAAAATTTAAAAGTAGAAAAAGAGTTTGCGGTTCTAAGAGTATTGTCTAGATTTTTCCAGATGTGCACCATGCGGTAGTAGCATGTTCTCTGTCCGGCACTCCACTTATACAAAGGGATGTTTAATAGTTGACAACTTTGGGTTACATGTACGCCCCGGTGATCGCAATTCTTGTCATGAATATTGATCACTTATACAAAGGGATGTTCAATAGTTAACAACTTTGGGTCATACGCCCGGTGACTGCAATTCTTGTCATGAATATTGATCACTGAGATAATGAGGCGCTTGACCAGACACACATTTAAATGCCACGACAGGGTCACGGAAGAACGGTCACCGATTTTGTTGAATTGGAAGCTGAAGTAGCTCTCTTAATGTGGGGCTTATATGATCAAACTTAATGGTTCCTGTAACAATACGGTGGCAAAGTTCTGCACAAAGGTCTATACAATGCTTCTGATGTGTATTTTGGATTATATTGTATAATAGTTCTACCATAAAATCCCATCATAAGACCTCTGACAGCATAATGATGGCACACCACTTTCGTTCTACCTGCAAAATTTGTCTAGTTCAGTAGGCCAGAGATTTTTGCCTGAATATACCAGGATTCCTGAAAATGACTTCCCATACCCCAAGAAGTCTAGAGATTTCCAAAGGTTTTCCAAATATTTGCTAGTCTATCCCAGGATTTCTTTCACCAAATGTCACCTCATTAATTTTCACTACTTTCTCTTCTAAAATCAAAGAATTTGGTACCAGCACTGTCATTTACCACTACATGACCTTTTGTTTACTGGTATGGTACTGGTTTGAGTGTACAGCTTGCATTTTAATGGCCCATAATTAATATACTTGTAAGTAAATGTAATTCAGTATTATTCATAGCACGAAGGTTAATATTTAAATGCCAATTTGAACAGACATACCATTGGTCAATCCAACAAAAAATCTGGTAATGATGGCCATGGTGAGAGACACTGATAATCCAAAACTAGCCATACCAATAATAGTAAGCACAAGGGAGATTAATATGACAGGCCTTCGACCAATTTTATCTGTGAGCCATCCCCAGAAGTAGCTGAAATACAGAATATAAATTATTGCATTTAAATTAGATAAAAAGAGTTTTCCCTAGCTCAGCAAAGAAGCATACACATGTATATCATCAGGATCCCCTGTTCCAGTGACTGGCCTGCATACATGTATTGAGTCGTTTTCGTTGTGCAAGGGTTTTCTACTTTAAAGTGGTACTATGATCAAATTTTTACCCCTTAAATTTTTAGATTTATTACACAGAACTCCACAAAAGATTAAAAATGCTGTTTACCTTTTACAAAATTTGCATTGGTTCGAAGATATTTACGTTTTCAAAATGCGTAAAATATGCAAATGAGAGGACTGATGAAGTCATACACTCAAACACCAAATATTACATCAAGGATATAAACAGAGCTACATGTGTCTCGGTCACCTTGCAGCACTTGGCAGGCATAGTTCTATGTGCAATAGTTCTACATGCAACACACCTATGGCCATAATATGTCATAGTACCTCTTAAGAAAACAGCTAGAGCACCTGTCCAATAATAATGTAAGCTGCCTTTAGTAACCATTGTTGTCGAAACTGTCATAGATGATGAAATTTTGGTCCAAGAGGATGCATATGAAGAAACAAGTTTTAGGTGATTTCTACCACAAGTCATTAAAAGCTATATGCAGGTTATACAATTTATATGAATATCAGACAAACTGAAATGCTACATGTATGTAGGCTATAATACGTTCTTCACAGTAGAACCCTCATCCTCATAAATGGGACCCCCTAGGAACAAGGAAAAGTGTCCCTTTGTGGGTTTCCCAAGTTTGGCCAGCATTGTTTATAATCAAAACCAAATTTGCTAATGACATTAGTATGGGAGAAATAATAAATAATGTTTATAATTTATGTTTAGTTAATTCTCCACAAAGAGTTCACCTACCATCCCAAAGTACGTCCAAGAAACATCGAGGAAGCAATGACACCTGCATAATAGCCTAAAAAATAAAACAAGCAATGTTTAATTAGTAATCAAATAAATAGTGAATAACTGTTAACTATGATTTTAATAGATTAACGGAAATAATCCAAATTCCTCAACAATAAAACCTTGAGAAAGTGGACACGCAAGTTTAAAAAATGCTTATTGTTTCTAAACAGTTATACAGAGGAATTACGATTCCACAACATAATTTGTTTATGGGAAAATTAACTGAAAAAATTATAATCTAGTTCTCTGCAGGCAATACTAGAGGACTATAGCAATGCAAAAACCTACTTGAAATAAACATGAGTACAAGTTTGGGTAAAATCCTCAACTGGAAGTCTGTTTCATACAGCGTAGTATATATTTTGATTCATGCTTTCATTCACTTTAACATGTTACATGTACATAAGAAATATAATTCCCAACCTGTGTCTTCATCTGATATTCCAAAACTCTGGCAAAACAAAATAAATTAAATTTGTTAAAAGAAAAACTTAATTAGATTTCCCTGTTTTTATTTCAAATGGTGATTATTTTGCTAAACCTAAGCAAAGTGACATCTTTCTTCATGGGCTGGGGGGTACTCCATGACATTTTTAAAGGGGTTGTGCGACAAGGACTCTAATTCGAGGATATATGGTACATTATATTTATATTGTTATTAACATCGATCTCAGACCTCACCTTCACCATAGCTGGTAAGAATGGAAACAATATTGTGATACATATTGCACTGCAAAGCTGAAAGAAAGATAGCAATTTTTATATTAAGAATACACCAGTACATTTGAATTGGATTTTTATTTGACTTAAGAGGACTCACAATGGTTTCCATTGGGTAAAGGCCTTAAATCGCCTAGTTTGTATACCATTATTGCAGTTTTTCATGAAAAAAGAATTGTAGTATTGATTCATTTATTGTTAAAAGAGCAAAAAGTATCCTGAAGACAGTTGTCAACCACTTAAATTAAAAGAATTCAGTCAGGTGAAGATCGAACAAGAGTCTCAGAATTGACCAAACCTGTGTTTTTTGTCCCTGAAATTGCTAAGCGATAACACAAATCCCCACCATGCCATGTTGTTTTGACTATTTTGGAACTGAAGAGAACTTCAGAGAATTGTGAACGGCCATTTCAAGTTCATTTATTTAATTATTACCTCAATATTGAGCTACATGTAGCAACCCATGCTGATACTAAAATTAATTAATGTGCTTTATCCAGTCATAACAATGCAAGCAGTTTACACCGCACAAATTTTGAATGCATGCAAATTCTTTCACATTTCTTTACAGGGATTATGTTACAAACTTTGACAAAATTTTTTGAGAGTGCTCTAGTGGAGGCTGGGCCTAGAGCTCACAATTTCTTTTAAAAAACCGAAGGCGTGAAAGCCTGAAAATTCCTCCATCATTCTGGAACTAGCTTATGAGCTGGCTCATGTTTCTGCCTCATACAGACTGCATTTGATTATTGAATGACCAATTGCCTACCTTAAACAACTGGCCTTCTTTAAAAGGTAGAAAAAGGCCGTTTTGCTATTGCATGCCTTAATGAGGGGACAAGGAGATTGGCATTTCCCGTATCCAATATTTTTTTACTCCAAGTTCCCATGCCTTCCTAAGAGGTTTATACCTCCTGGTAATTTTACTAGTGCAAGATACTGCAAGAAGATACAACATTTTTCTCTATTTCTCCTGGCTGCTGCCACCTAGGAAATCGCAATTCCCACCCCCTTCTCCCATTCCTGCCACACCCGCTTTACACCCTGGTTCTCGCCCCCCTGTCTCCCAATACAAACCCTTGTTTAATATGCAATTCACGCAACGTGACAGTATAGAGTAAAACTCGCTTGTCAACAACTGCATGACATGTGGGGCATCTAGAAGGATTATACTCTTCTAAATACGATCCGTCGCAATATTCTGCTAAAATAATCAATCTCAGGACTGATATAAATTATTGAAGCTTAAACAAATGCACTTGGAGACAAAAGCTCTTGGCTTACGTAACATGCAAGGAGGATAAAGCCAGGGAAAATTATCAGCGTTTTACAATGGCACGACATCTGTGAAGAACTACAAATGGCAGAATTCCTTCACGCTATTTGAAGTCCAGCTAATTTTCCCCATAATAGCGAACGTTATAACTTAAGAATAAGTTGTTAAGTTGGTTGTAAGCACATCAAGGTTTAAACTGGCCATAACGAAGTAACTGGTAGTTCAGACCAAAATAAATTAATAAGCTTAAAGTTTCACCTACCACAGAGCAGAATACAATAAATAAAATCTTCCAATTCAATGGATTTGTCCCAGGTGGGTATAATATAGCGCGTAAGCGAGATTTTAAGGCGTCCATCGCGCCTAAATGATTTCTGCTTACATGGCCACATTACAAGGTGTCAAAATTACATACGCCAAGCAGCAGATCACGTGACCGAAGTTAGTATCGGAAGTGATGGGCCAATTGGGCCATCATCTCATGGCTCCCAACTTTATTTTTATACTGTTACTGGCGTTACATTTATTTACTTTATAGATATGCATGTTTTTCGATGGATCTAAAGGCCCTTCATTTTGTAAACAACCCACATTCATCACGGGTTATTCAAGCATTGCAGGAACCGGAACCGGAAATGAAGAGATATCTCAGTGATGCAATACGGCTCAAGACTTACTGAGACTTGCTATAAGGAGCAGTAAAATGCCAACGTAACGAATATAAAAATAGAAACATGCAGTCTCTTAGTGACTAAGCATTTCATGTTTTTGGTTACAAGTGTGGTCTGTGTGATACACTCCATGTCGGCTTCACGAGTCGACCTACATCGACGTGTGGAGGAACATAAGCGATCAACAATCGGCAACCACGTAAAGGATGAAAACGTAAAGGATGAAAACGGAAAGGATCCGGAGACCATTGGAAGCAATTTCGAGATTTTGAAAAAATGTCGGAGTAAACTCGACCGTTTGATTTTTGAAATGTTTTTATTCTGAACAAACAGAGTGACTCGATTCGCACGAAGCTATTTACTTAATTATCTCACTTTTTATATCGTTTCCATCGCCTTAACGTTTTCTTTATCATTTATGCCGCAATTTTCTTGTATTGCTTCTATGTAAATATTTTAGAGTTTTAGTCCGTATCTCGATCATTAGCATTTTCGTAATCGATTGTATATATCATGTTAAGCGCATACGAAAATTCTACTCTTAATGACTTGAAAATGACCATCGAATGGTCGAAACGTCGTTTTTTTAACGTTAATTTTGTATAGTGAAAAGGAAAAAAATTGCCAAAATGAAAGAAACAACGGGACGGGAGAACCCATGTGAAGCGCATGTCAAAAAGTCGAAAGCATCGATGGGAACCTAACAATAATGGCCAGATTTGATACAAATTTTTATCCCAGTGCACTGAAGCTCTCTTACTGAGACTATCATAGGGCTGTTCACCAATCACAATTTTTGCGTGCATAATGAGGGTTTGATCTCAAAGTGAAAAAGTCTAGCAGACTTTTTTTATATTACGCCACTGGGTCTTGAAAAAAATCGCTTAAAACTTATTGCCCGAAGATGTTGATTACACTGAGAAAACCTAAGTAGCTCTTTTGATGCTCTAAATTATTTACTAAGGGAGATGGGATGTTGGCCTTAGAACCAATTCAACAGCGAGGAAACACAATAAATTGTCAGTTTCTCAGAGGTTGTCCCCCCGGCAATTCTTCACATATATGAGCATAGGGATGCGGACATTGAGAATGTCTCGTAATGTGGTTTCAGAATTTTCCATCTGCAGGGGAGGGCGAAACAGCTGTCCACTGTTGCGATCCTACTTTATCGGTTCTTGTCATATTGGTGTCTCGAAACGTTTTTCAAGTAGTATCAGCCTTGCAGTCTATTGCTTGTCTTCATACAATTTTTTTTGGCTTATCAGATCTCTTGTAGATCCTACGTTGGCAGCGTTTATCGTATGCGGTCCCTTGCAGTTTCTGATTTCTCATTCATTTTCGGACCGTAGGTCTTTTCAGATCCGATACGCTGCGTTTTTTTAAGCATGGTATAGGCCATGCGGTTGAATGTTTAAATGTTTAGGCTGGCCTTGTCCAGCCACATTTATTCTTTTGCTTTTCGAGACAGCAATCTTGACACTTAGTCTCCTTGCGCCCCGAAACACGTGATGTGGCAACGCGCGTTTCGGGGCGCAAGTGAGTAAAGTAAAGTACGGAACTTGATATAGTGCACGGGTCATTGTGCAATTTATGTGCGTTGGCTGTTGGGCTAGCGTTACATATCTTCGCTACACAGTGCTGACGAGCCCCAAGAAGGGCGAAACAGCTGTCCACTGTTGCGATCCTACTTTATCGGTTCTTGTCATATTGGTGTCTCGAAACGTTTTTCACGTAGTATCAGCCTTGCAGTCTATTGCTTGTCCTCGCTTTTTGCTCTTAAACACTGTGTAACCTAGTATCAATTATTTCAAAGGTTTACATGTAACTAACATAAGTTAGTTAACGTTCACTATCTGTCCACGCTTTAAGCAGTATGAAACTGTCTCTTGGAAAAATGAGAGAAATAACTTTTTGAGCTAGACACCTAAGAAAAAATTCCTACGGGTGGCGGGGGCATGCCCCCGAGCCCCCCAAGAGGAGCGCTCGTCTTCGGCGCTCTTTTACATGGCTGTCAGTTTATAAACTTCCCTTTTGTTGAGTACTTCACCATGTTTTAAAATTTTCCGAAGATTGAGGAGATTTCCCATCGGAATTTTTCCCGAAGACATGATGCGAACTTCTCCTACAAACATTTTGTAATTTTTCAGATGAAATTCTTGCATAGTCATCAGCAAAATTGATGCCTCCCTGATCCTCCCTATCTTCAAGTTTGAAATTACTGTGTAATTTTGCGGTGTAAAGATACGCTACCATTTTCATTAGTTAGCATTCGTCATTATTTTGCTACGCCCGGCAATAAAACTGCATTCGAAATATGCTCAGAAAGCTAACTTTCACAGGAAATGACAGAAAGGAACAAATGTAGTAAAAAGAACCTTTTGTTTACTTTTAACGATCGACTCTAACAAACTTGTGGAAGACGTGGAAAGCCTCTCCAGTCATCAGGGTGGTGTACCCACCCAAGTACATTCCCAACTACACCTTACTCCTTTTAGCATCACTACTTTTTGTAAACGAAGCTCGATTCAACGCTGTCACAAGGTGTTGTCTCACTAAATACAAATTCTGGTGACAGGTTCAGCTAGGATAGTAGCATTTCTGAACATAGAGGCCTGCCTGCAATTTGATGTATCCGGGAATTTTAATTTCGGTGATGTTTTTCACTCAACCCCTCACGTGACGAAACAGACAACTGAGGTTTCAAGTTTCTCGAGTCTTGTTTGGCATTCAAACGCCGCTTGTCTGTTTCAGTCTATAATCCGACTCCATTTATGAGACATTTTACAGTCTTAAATTCCCTTTTTCAGGAGCCTCCTGACCAAGGAAAACGTAGTGTTTGTGATCTAAGGTAAGTTCTTTAAAGCCTGACCGTATAAGATGCTCGCCTTTTCGTTATAATTTTCGGTTTTTGTGGACATTGAAATTAAGCGTTAATACTGTAATTGTCTGAAATTGCCACCAGCAAATCACTTCAATTATGTACTTTTGTCTCCTATAAATTGAGTTCTTTGAACATATTTACTTATCCGTCTTTTCTTGACTGTGCTAGAAAGCAGTTTCCTTGTACAAACTCATTGCGACTGAATGCGGTGCGAAAGCTTAGAATCGAAAGATCAGTGTTTGAAAATTACGTAAAATATTTGTTAAAAACACACGAAATGATGGTACATTTACTCATTTTCGGCGGCCAGTTATCGACATTTATGTAAAGAGACCTTTTAGAAGTTCCAACTCACAAAACGAAGCGTGAAAGAAAGATGGTAAGGGGACGCTCATCGCGTGCATTTCTCGTGTATAGACGTACAGAATAATCAGAATGCTGACGTGACTGAAAGCACCAGATTTTACAAAACTTACTTGGCCTTGTGTTATATCTATATTTATCAGTATGCCAGCTGACCATGAATTAAATATTGTCAAAGATCTTATTTATGCGATCATTTTCTCTTATTGTAGATGTTTGAAATATAAACTCTACCTAATCGCTATCTCTTCGCGGTTGACCTTCGCCATCCTCGTTTGACTCTTGTCTGGCATGGGTTGCTTGTCTGTCTGGCTGTAGGCAAATACTGTCATAAACGGCATACTTATTGGTTATGTATTCTGTATAAATAAAAAGAAAAAATAAATTTACCATAAAATGAAATAAAATAAAATAAAATAAAATATTAAACTTTAATAAATCTGCATTCTCTGGCAAAGTTTTCTTGGTAAAAAAAATGTTAAAATATCCGGTGAAAAAATTGTAGCAGTGCCAGACTGTTTATTAACTTCCTTATTAGTGAATAATTTACAACTAAATAGAACTTACCTTCTAGGCAAAACTGGCTTTTTTAATATTGCAGGACTTTTGCATAATCAGTTACATGTCTACTGTTTGCCTGTGTTTTTACATAGTAATTGTCATTGCCACATTACATTGGAAGTTTGTTTATTTGCAGGCTAGGAATCTTTGCTAGATAAATTTACTTGTACAGTGGTCAGGGCAAAAAAATTATTAACGATCATGTAACATATCAACAAAGGATGTTCACTGATTAATTAGCTAATACTTTCTACACTTTATATTCCTCTCTGTTTTAGCATCATGCTTACATGGAGTCTTTCGTGAATTCTCTGACAGTGGCAAATGTAGAATTGTCCTTACCTTATTCTGAAACTTTGAACAGTCTGGTCAATTACAATTCAGAACTCACCTACAATCCAAGGTCCACAGCTTCAAGTACAAATCAAAGAACAGCTCAGCTGGATATCAGCCGCAAGCTACCTACAAAGCTCTCCAAAAACCCAAGCACTTATGAAAAAGAACTACGGGATCTTGTCTTGAACTTGTATTCAGATAAGAAAAGACCTGTTGAAGAACGCAACCAATCGGTTGACATGGCCTCTTTTACTCAGGACCGTATGATCAACCGACCTCAAACCAAAGGTGCTTCATTCTGGGGAGCTTCGAAAAAAACTGTTCCTCAGCCCCTTGATATGATGCATGTGACAGAACCCCATCAAGGCCAGTCAGAATCTGGATCAGAGGGATATGGTTCTTTGGACAATGGTGTTACACAAATAGAGGGGAATGATATACAGAATCTACAAGAGCTGCAGGGGTATTTGGTGAAATTACACGACAGCAAGCAAGGTATAGTCATTTTAGTTTGCAGGGTGAACAATACAGCTTGTTTTGTGACCATGTTATCCTTGTTTTAGTCCAGGAAAATTCAAGGTAAATTTGAAGTAAGTTAAGTATATTCATTTCATAACCCACACTGACATGTTTCATGTCATTAGCTAATGTGTGACTTGCGAAAATCAGAAATGGGAAAAGAAGGGATATCTAAACTGACACATTACACTGTGTCTCTGATCACCCAGGTGTATAAATGGGTACTGATGAATTTATTGCTGGGGGTAACCCAGCAATGGACTAGCATCCCGTACAGGGTTATAGGAGGCATACTCATAGTTCTTGCTTAATGCTACAGAAACCAGGTTAACCTCCAGCGAGATGAGAAACTTTGGCCCAATGTGGACTTTACCACTTCCTGCCTCTTACCATTCCCTTCAGAACAGTTATATATAGCAGTTCATGACAAATGGCACTAACTGCTAATCAGTCAACAGAATGGAAACACTGCAAACTGGTGATAGAAAAGGCATGGAGATTTTACATTTCATGAGTCATAGGGAAGTTTACTTCAGTCAAGATGCACAGGGCTTTTCTTGATTCACAGGCACAAAAATGACCAATCACTGAGTCATAAAAATAACTTTTTTCCCATCCCTTTTGCCCAACAAGACCCAGTGTGCAATGTGGCTATTCAAGAAAACGTAGTTTTTCCTCTTTTACAGTGAAAGCAAAAGTTATATAAACGTACTTTGAAAATGTACTAGTAAAGATAATTGAGTAGAGATTCACGAAATCACTTTGAAATGTTATCCTTGTGTACTTTTTCCCATCAGCAGCAACATTAAAATAATTTTTATATCAAATGTAAAAATACTGAAATGACAAGTCACACACACTTACAAAATAGATGACTACAATTAGGATTTTGATTAAAAGAAATAGAACAAACTAATGGCAATTTTGCTATTAATTGGGAAGAGAGAGATTATCTACATTAGAACTGAATAGAGAGATTGAATGTCTTTGGATTCAGGGACAAGTGTTTGTTAGGGCAACACAATCTCGTTGCTAACAGTGATCTAGGCTGTATGGTTACCACATGACAAAGTTTTTTATTAATTTTTGACTCCTCTCTGGCATGTCACTGACAACTTTCTTCTAACCAATCAAAATCTGAGAAGTGTGGTGGGTAATCTAACGTTTCCCATGTCAAGCCCACTTGTTGGGATGTCACTCCACGTCCCCCGTCTCTTTGGGGGGAGCATTGCGTGACATCCCCAAAAACGGCTGTGGAGGAGACTAGCCCACTGGTCAATCATCTAAGATCTTGATTAGTCCAAACAAACAGAATCCTGTAGAAAATTGTTTAAAGGATTTCAAAGTGAATAGAAACATGTACCGGAGGCATGCGTAACTGCTTGTTCTTTTCTTGTTCCGCAGAAATGTCATCTCGCAATGTTAGCTTCTCTTCAGACCAGGTGACTCCATTGTTTGATGACTCTGGAATCCATCTGGAATTCACCGCGCCTTCTGACACCAGAATCTATGAGGTAGACAACGATGAATCTGCCACTAATGCCCAAAGGGAAGAGGTTGCCGAAAATCGCGAGTTTCACCGCATCCTGCCGGAGTTTCGAGGTCGCTCTTCATCTGTTATTGGGGTGGAAGGCGTAGAAAACGAAGTAGATGGTTATCTTGTATCAGATAGACTCGCTGGACAGTGTAATGGTTTTGTCACTCAAGGCCGCGATGATCAAACGCATATTTTGAATGAGGATTTCACATTAAAAAACGCAAGTTGCTCTGACCACGAAAACGGCGTGGATCTTGAAACCGCAGAGCAGGGTGTGGCCAAAGAACAGAAATCATTTACAAGAGAAAACTACCACGATCTTGCTCTTCAGCGCGCCGGTTTGGAAGGAAAGCTGGAATCACTGCAGGGAGAGTTTGCCAGTGTCCTAGAAGACAGGAAGTTACTTCAGATTAGGCTTCAAGCGGTGGAAGCACGACTGAGAGAGGAGGTGCTAAAAGCGCGGGAAACTAAGCCTACTGCTGTGTCCCTGGTGGACGAGCTGCGACGAAGTAAGTTTGAGTTAGAGAGTCAGCTGGACAAGTTACAGAGTGCGTACGAAGAAAAACATAGCAATCTTAATGAAGCGCTGGAGCAGTTGAAGACTTCCAGCACTACTATTCAAAATCTCAAAATTAAGTTGTCCTTGGTAGAAGGTGAAATCTACCGGAGGGAAGAAACGGTGAGCGCGCTTCAAGCGGAGATGGATAGCTTAAAGAAATTGCTGGAGGAGGCCAAAGAGCAAAATGAAGAATTCAAGAAAGAGAACATGGCTTTGAATGCAGATATAGCGAGGCTCGTCGATGCGAAGGAATGGCTCCAGAAACAGCTCGGGTTTGCTGAAGACGCGCGCACGAGGCTGCAGCTTGAAGCGAGCGAATTTGAGTCGACGTTAGCAGCGAAGAATCGCATGATAGAGCAGTTGAAATGCGAAGGAGCTCGTTCAAGTCAGCAACTCACAGAACTGCAACAGAGTTCACTCGAAGAAAAAACACAGATTCTGAAGCATATGGAGCAAGTTGAAGAAAGCATTACTCAACAAAACCTGGCTTTCAAAGAGATGGAAATTGATAAACAATCCGTGGAAAAGACTTTGGGAGCAAGAGTCGAGTCCCTCATGAGTGAAAATAGCAAACTCCTCAAGCTCATGAGCTCAGCTGTGGAGGTGCAAAAAGATCTTGACGCAGCTAAGCAAGATGTGATTTTGAAAGAGGCTCTGCTTGAAACCATCGTCAAGGAAAAAGAAGAAGTAAAGGAGCAGCTGAAGCTTGCCCGCGAATCTACTGAGGAATACAAAAGAAATCTTCACGAGTTGGAATCAAAATTTGACGCAACCAAACGGGAATTGAAGATGGCGCAAGACGATATAGGAGAAAAAGAGTGCTACATTGAAAAGCTTCAAGAAGAAAAGAGACTCTTAAAGGAAAATCTCGACGTTGCGAATAAGGAACGACTAGCGTGTGATAACGCCATTCACACATTGCGGCTGGATCTCGAAAAAGTTGATCGTCGTTTTAAACTGATGAAACGAGAACTTTCCGCAAAGAACAGTCAGCTCGAGGAAACAATTCGGCAAAAAGATGTGTTTGTTGGAGAGCTGCGTACATTGAGAGAAGGCTTAGAGAATCAGGTTGCCTTGGGCTGTGCCGTGAAAGAGGAGTTAGCACAGAAGGAGAAACTCGTTGAAGAATTTCAGGAGGTGAAAGACGCACTGGAAAAAGAGATCGCTAGTTTGGCTCAGCAGCTGGAATATTCACGAGGGGACATTGCAAGAGTGGTTAAGGAAAGAAATGAGATCCAGGAACAACTTCAGAGTGCAGCGAGGTAATGAGGTTATTTTATTGCTGGCTAGGAAATCTATTGTGGAAGTTGTTGAACCTAGTATTTGTACAGTATACATATTTAGTTCTAAGGCAGCGTCCACACCACGCCGGAGATATTTGAAAACGCAGCTTTATTTGTACGGTTACGCCTACCGTCCACACTAATCTGTTATGAAAACGGAGCTTTTCGAAAACGCTCTTTAAACCGGAAGAATTTGAAAACGCTGGCTTTTCGTTTTCGTCAGTGTGGACGGAAAACATTTTGAAAACAGAGCTATTTGAAAACGATGACCTCACGATAATCTTTTGATTTCCCTGCCTAGTTTTGTTCAAACACAAATCCAAATTGACTGGTGATTCTTGCGTTTTTAAATTCCTCCGGCGTAGTGTGGACGGAAAGCGTTTTGAAAACGGAACTTTTTGAAAGCGATGACGTCACGATAATCACGTGATTTCCCTGTCCGAGTTCTTTTCAAACACAAATCCAAAATGACCGGTGATCGTTGCGTTTTCCTCCAGCGTAGTGTGGACGGAAAACATTTGACGCGTTTTCAGGGTGAAACCCTCGTTTTCAAATTCCTCCGGCGTGTTGTGGACGGGGCCTAAACATTAAGTAAGCTTAATCTTTCACTATCTCCACACTGGACGCTTTCTGCATAAGGGAGAAACATTTATTGGATACAAATGTCACCAGTCTCTGTTTTCTATTGTTACTTTCAGGGATACTGTTGTGCTCGAAGAGAAGTTTCACAAATCGTTGCTGGAACGAGCGAGATTGGAAGGCGAACTTGAAACTACACAGCAGTCGAACCAAGATGAATTGGAAGCGCTTAGAAATCAAAATTCATCGTTCAGAGAAGAAATCACGACAGAAAGAACACACCTACAGGCAGAAGTTACAAAAGAGCGAGATAAAGTCATCAACTTAGAGCAGGAACTGAAATACCTAATGGACGAGATTATACGAAAGGAAGGTAAGCATAACCAGGAGCTGCAGTCTAACGGAGAGACTTTGGAAGAAATGAAAAACATGAAAGAACTGGCTGAACAAGAACTGAAAACGCTTCATAAAATCACCGAGCAAAGTGTGGCTGAACTGAAGAAAAGCTACGAAAGCCAACTGGAAGAAGCGCAAAATGATGTTCTTGCTCTTCAAGAGGAAAAAGTGAACATGGAGCAAGAGTATGAAGTATTCCGGAAGAAAGCAGAGAATCAACTTGGAGTGAAAAACCGAGATATAAGCCAAATGGAAAAAGAACTTTCATTCTTGAAGGAGACGCTGCAACAAAGGAAAGCCGAGGTAGAAAAAATGCAGATGTGCGCAATTGAACTTGAAAGAGAAAAGGGTCGGCTGGCTGGAGTGTTAGCAAGTCAGAAAACACTACGAGAGCACGTGGTGAAGATGGAAGGTGAAATAGCAACCCGAGAATCAGCCTTGCTTGAGGCGGCAAACGAGTTACAGAGATTGAAGAAAGACAAAGAATTACAGCAGAAGACAGCAAGCGAGAAAATCGGTAGTCTAGAAACGCAGTTGACGAACGTGAGGCAGGAAAAGAAGAATCTTCAGGATTCCTTCAGGAAGGAAAGACAGGAAAATGTTGCTTTAAGAAGTGAGATTGAGGAGAACGCTAACGAAAAAGTGGATTTGATTAAGGACTTAAGCGGTGCTGAGAAACAAATCAAGCAATTACAGGAAAAGGTTAAGAGCGAGGGCGATCAATTGAAGAGATGCATATCTCAACTAGAAGGGTTGAAGGAAAGCTTCGCCGAAGAGCAGACTGCGCGCGACAATTCACAAAGGAAATTGGAAGTGGTGTTGGAGCAAGAAGCAGCGAAGGATAGAAGAATGGAAAGCTTAGAATGGGAAGTTACTCGGCGAACCAAAGAGGTGGAATACCTAAAGGAACAGCTACGAATGATGGAAGAAAGACAACAGTTGGAAATGGAAAACTTGAAAACCGCGCTTCAAGTATCAAGGAGCGAAACGACTTCATTGCGTTCTGAGTTGTCTGAGGCGAGGAAGGCTAAATGTACTTACCAAACAAAGACATTTGAATTAAAAGATTCTCTGCTTACCGCCAGGCAAGTCACAGAGTCGTTAAAACAGGAGTTATTTGTGAAGCGTCAGGAGCTGAATTCCTTAGTGAATGACGTGCTGGCTTCCAGCAACCTGCTACTGCTACAAGAAGAAGTTACAAGGAAAAGAGAAGCTCTGTCTGACTATGAGGAAACACGAGACGACACAGATGGGGCTAAAAAGGAGTTTACCAACACCTTCAGGTAAAGATCCTATTTCAGCTAAAACACCCACCTATACGAACCTAGACGAATCAGTCAAGCACGTGTAGACTAAAGATGCTTTCATTTAAGGTGATCTGGATCACGATCAGGATCAGTGATCTAAGATCACCCGGATCATGGTGCATCAAAGTAGCCGATGAATTTGTAGCGTGTGAAGAAGCTCATGGGGCGAAGAGAGACCCCACCCCAACCTCCCCTCAACCCGCGGTCAGACCCTTCCAGCCGGAGCCTGTTCACAGGCTAATGAGTCCGTGACAAGAGTGGATTCATCTGTTCCTTCGATGCACCATGATCTGCATGAGTGATCTTGGATCACTGATCCTCATCCAGATCGAACCAGACGAACACACCCTAAAAATTAAAACGGGTTCTTATTTAGAACATAAGTTGCAGTTTATTGAAGTTAAAGAACTTGAAAGAATCATGGATCTAGAACAGGGTGTTAACTGTATTTCCTTAGAATTTAGTTTATTTTTTAGACATAGTTCTGTTTCTCATGAATAAGGGAGGTCACATCCATTTGGACAGGTCCTTTCAAGAAAACTATGTATTAATTTCTCGCTAGACACCACATATGCTATGTTGAACGTTTTGGAAATATAAAGATCTTATAAGTTTGTTTATTACTGAAATCAAAAACTGGCTATTTCAATTCTTGCAATTAGGCAAGGATGAGGGATGTCGTAAAAATGGCATTCCCTGGTTACAGTTTCATAGGGTCTAAAGGTGTTATCCCCCCCCCCCCCCGAGTCCTTTATATCCCTTACGTTTCCCTTCTTGACCCCTGGAGTAGGGTTTGGACTCTGTTATTGGTCCTCCCGTCGGCAGTGAAGCACTATGTGCTGCGTAGATCGCAATGTTAACCCACAAGAGGACATGTTATCCTCACACGCTTACGTTATACTTTTTTTAACCGTTTTCAGGCCAATTTCTGGTTTACAAGAGTGTATGTCTTTGCTCAGGTGGGTAAATACTATGAATGTCTGACATTTAAGATGCATTAAAAACGTTTTGCAAACATAACAACCATCATCGATGGTTAGCTTGTAAAACAGTTGCTCGAGTAAACGTATTAGCGAAACAAGTAATATGCATTTTAAGTGTGTAAAACAAACACATTCTGCAGTACGGTCTCGAAACAGGCATTTTCAAGTTCTCGAAACAGGTCAGTCAGGAAGGACACCTCCAACTGGGATTTTTCTCTCCTCGATTGTACTATGCTTATTTATCATTTACGTTTGATTTTCCTAGGTCACAAATCAGCAATCTTCAGAAACAGATGAATGATCACACAGACTCTGTTCAGACAGCCACTACATCTTGGAGGTAAAGAAATATTCTCATACCTGTCTATCTCTATTGTCATCTGTATCGCTTCGACTATAGGTAAGCAAGAAGCTTTGCGATCTTTTCCAGTTCGCGGGAAGAAAAATCGGGCAATTGTTTGGAAAATTAAAAATGCGACTGGACGCTTTGTAGAACAGCTATATCCCTCAAACTTGATTAATGCAATCCTTTATCTAGTATTTTAACTTTGCTATTCATAAATTGTTCAGAATTCAATTTTTAAGACAATTATTTACCAACGGATTCCCAAGCAAGCACTAATTTGTAACGCGTGTTGTCTGCCCGTCAAAATGGCTTCCAAAACCTTGATAAGGTCTATCGATAAATCTCGGATTTTCGAACTTCTTACAAATCAAGGAGCAGACAAACAATGCCATAACGTTGCTAATATCAGTCTTTCACCTCTCAGCCTATCTTGCTTTAGAACTGAACGTTAGTTTTTTTTTTTTAATTGGCAACGGTGCTGCGTCGGCCTAACTTCTACCCTTAGAGTACTTTTGTATGACCACGAGAACCTTATTTCATCTCAAGTACTGTCAGCGAGATACAGAGGTTTTTTGACTCTGTCAGCAACATAACTGTCGTCTAGTCGTCGAGTTGCCTGAGGATAGTTTAGTCATTCTGTGTTTGTAGAAGTACGAGCTTACCTGTGTTTCGAGATCTTGTTTTCTTGTCTTCACACGTCGCGAGATCGAGAGAGCGTGCTGTAAAATGGCACAGCTACCAGATTTTTTTCCCGCCAAAAGCCACTGATTCACAGGCGAACACGCGTACACCCTGGGGTAGTCGTAGTGGCAACACCTGTCAGACAGACGGGATGGGACAACTGCTGTGCACGTGGGTATATAGCCTTGTACACCTTCTGATAATATTACATATTTTGTGTTTTTTTGGAAACGTGATTAGCCCCGTTTATCTCTAGTTAGAATTGAACGTTGTCATTCTTGACACATTCAGCTCAATCAGCTGATAAACAAAAAATAAGCAAATTGAAAATTCATTATATTTCTGACCCGTCGCCTGTCGTGGTTGTGTAAACTCCCCTATATCTCATCTCATCTTTTTGTCATCATTTTTATTTTTTCTTGCAGGTCGTTTAAAGAAAATGTTCACCAGTTGCAAGCAAGTTGTAATTCTCAAAACAGTCAGCTGCTGACAGCCGAGAAGGACAAATGAACTACTAACAGAGGCTCTCTAAGGCGCATGCGCACCACTACAAACCTTTAAAGGGTTATAGAAAGAACGGAGAACGTTTCTTTGTAGTAGTCGGTAAAAATACCTAAACAACTTTCCACAGAAAGGCTCAACTGTTATTAATTAAAAAATGTTTAAGTACAATACAATGTTATTTCCCATTATATAAATGTAACAACAGATTTTCTCAGTAACAGACAATTATTTTACTTTCTTAAAATCGAATTTATTTTCATATATATGATACATTTTCTAATTAACATATTTTATATATTTTTTTCGATCTTATTTTCCAGGTTTGTAAAAATAAATACTATTAAATTATTTTATTTTGCCGTGGACAACGATATTAAATAAAATTAAATACCTTTAAATTTCGTCATATCATAGCAATAATTCCTACTAAAAGGGCAGTGCTTTGAACATGTTTTGACGTAAAGAATGAATTCAGCATCCTCAAAGTTAAGGGATGTCTCTGACGGAGGGGGGAATTGAGAAGGGGCGTGCGAGGAACAAGAATTGGCGCCTGGGAAAGAGTTAGCGACGAGGGAAGGCGCGTTCTGACGTCATACCTTTGCTACGTAACAAGTCGGTATGAATTTGGTGATGGTTGCTTCAAAGCGTAACTGTTGACTGAAAAATGTACCGTGTTTTCGTTGTCTCAAAGTGAAGCTGCCATCCAGTATACTAGAAAAGGGTTACAGTTTCGACAAAATGTAAACCATGTGACCGCGTTTTCAAATCTGGCTAAAATGATTTGAATTTTAACACAAATGTATTCGCTATGTAGCATTCCAAAGGTTTCTATATTTATTCAGTATGAATCTAGCGTTCTATCACGAAAGCCGTTCTCTCATTGACAACGCTTCTCACAACCTATATTTTGGAGCTGTCCCGTCACCAGGCACCGTTGCATTTCTTCGGTGAAAGGCGGGAAACAGGAACGTGAGGTTTGATGGTTAGGTGGTGAAACAAAGCAAGTGCAAGAACTCTACATGTCAACCTGCACCGTACTTCAAACAAGTAGGATGGTATGGTGAAGAGGCACTCTCGCGCAATTTCCTAAACTCTGTCTAGTATTTTTAGAGCTGGAGCATAATCACAAGCATGAGCATAAGCATAAGCGAAAACGGCCGCGATATAAACATAAGCATAAGCAGAAACTAAGAAGAACAAACACACTTATTTGTCTTGTGCAAGTTTTCACTAGTAACGCGCTCGACATAAGCATAAGCACAAGCACAAGAAAAACAGAACTAGTTCGTTTTTCTTGTGCTTATGCTTATGCTTATGTCGAGCGCGCTACTAGTGAAAACTGCACAAGACAAATAAGTGGGTTCGTTCTTATGTTTCTGCTTATGCTTATGTTTATGTCGCGGCTGTTTTCACTTGTGCTTATGCTTATGCTTGTGCTTTTGCTTATGCTCTATCGAAAACCAGCCTTAAGAATCACTCTGACCAATCACAAGAGACGTAAACAGCTCCGTGAACCAAGCGCGGGAAAATGTACGTGTGCATCCCGCGATTGGTTTTGGTTTTGCTTCTCATTTGGTGAAGAAAGTGGCGCGAATTTTGACAACCAAACAAAAACTGAAGTAAAGCAAAAACAAAGCAAACGCAAATTACTTTCGACGCTCAATTGAAAACCGCTCTGTGTGTATAGCTTTCAGCTCATTTTAGCGAATGTAGTATATTTATCATTAATTTAGTTAAAGTCCATGAAATATGATTGGGTCCCATTGTCTGAATTACGACTTTCAAACCGAAGCAGAGTATCCAACAACTCGTCTCCAGTCTTCGTGCCACCCTGTTCTAATGTGATGTTAAGATATCGCTGGCGCAGCAAATGAGCAGCGGCCTTGGGTTGCCTTTGACGAGTGAGGATTCCTTTCTTGTTGCCGCCTACTCGTGTCGTACCTTGAAGAGGAAAAGCATACAAGAATAGGTACAGAAGTACATAAGTAATAGGCCCAGTTGGAATATTGCTCCAGTAGTGGTGCACTGCATTTGTGCGCGCACCGTCTTCGCATAAAACAGTGTTGAGTTTTTGACAATATTCGTTTTTGACAATAGTTTTTGACAATATTCCCATCATCATCATCATCATCATCAACATTGTCATCAACGTCATCATCATCACCATCACCACCGTCGTCATTATCATTATCACCTCATCTCACTCAGGTCCTTTTGTATCAATGTCGTTAAACCACAAAGCTAACAAAAGTAAATAAATATTTTTAGATGTTATGAACTCACCCTGTTGCGTCATGAAGTCTGCAAAGTTCCAGATCATCTCACCAATAAAAAATTCCTTCTTCAGTCTATCAAATACTGGGAAATACTGCAATAGTGTCTCTACCTATAGTGTACATGATAGGAGAGTGTTATTTTTTCATGTTAAAGTCATAGAGGTAAACCATAGAAGACAGGAAAAGAGAATTCTGCCTGCGCCTTGATGGTCATTGAGGCCGTAAACCGGCTCGGTAAAAGAAAACATTTGGGGCCTTCGTTTCCCTGTTTTTCTTTCCTCCAAGTTGAGAAGGCCTTTTTAAAAGATACTGTAATGACTGTCGTAGACCCCAAACCAAAGTGATCCAATCTGGCCAATCACAACGCGTCTAATTACAAATTTGCGCGGAAAAAATTTCAGAACCCGATTCACGATTGGTTTTAGTTTTGCATCTGATTGGCCGAGAATACAGCATGTTTGTTGCTATCAGTTCGACCAGGTTACACTCTCATTTTGAACCCATAACAAAGCAATAATCCCATTTGGCACTTACTTGATATTCCTCTGAAAACATTACCGCTGGTTCCTGCAAGGGATTTAAACATTTTAATAAAACATTATTGACGTGGCCCTCATGTCAATTTGTTCATGCGTTCGACGCAAGCACGAGGGGCAAAACAACACATGTTTACTGCGGTGAGAAAGACGCAGTGATAAACGCAATGATGAAAGGAAATCTTTCTTCTCTTTCGTTTTCCTTGTGCTTGCGTGTAAACCAGAATAACGAGAGAACAAGAGGTTCTTTACCAGGCCTCTTGGTGACATGTAAAAGACTGGTTAACACGCACTACGTAAGCATAAGTACAATCAGTTCACAAAAATTAAAAGGTATTTCCCTTACGGTTGTCACGTTGTGCTTATGCAGCAGTAAACCACGCGTGAACACCCCTGTAATGGTTCCTACTCTACGACTGCACGACCGGATTGAGATCTCGGCGTTTATAACAAAATTTAACTTCTCCCAATGTTAAACGCATTTCTGAAGTTATCTATATCATGTATATGGGGTGTTAATTGTTGCACACTTCCAAATAACTTGAGTGAGGCAACCCGGACGTGACGTATAGAAAATAGCGACCCACACATTGGTAATTGCTTCGAATTGCACATAACAGCCAGCGTTCAGAGAACGCGGAGCTCATAAACTCTTATCGTATTTGCAAAAAATACTCCTTATTCCCGCGACTGAAAAAGTTACACGCCTTTAAACAATTAAAAGGGAGAAGCTAGCCAATAATCACTTTAACTAGCTAAAAGAAAACGCTCAGCGACCCAGTAAAAACATTTTCTCCATATGGAGACTCATGATGTCAATTTTGCAGGCACGTACCACGTGCATACCAGCCACAGTATCAGCTCCGTATTCAGCCTGTACAACCGGTTTGGCGTAAGTATCAAACCAGTCTCTGAGTTCCCGCTCCACCTGTTTCGAAATAAGTTGAGTTTGTCCAAAGTCGTGGTACCAGGCGTAATAGCGGTTGCAAAAAATCACATCACAGAACTGCACCTGGAAAAGATGAACGAGATCAGAGGCCTATAGTGTATGTTGTTCTGAAGCTCACAAACAGTATCTCATAAGGATTTTATAGCTCGTGTTATATAGCTAGACCGAGAAACGGTGGCGTGGAAAAGTTAATTTAAAGGAGTTCAGTAACGGTATTTTGAGTTATTTTGACTACATACAAAATTGCCTTTAAACTGAAAACAGTAGTCAACTAAGATAGAAAAACACCAAAGAGATAATAATAAACAATAAAGAAACAAGGATGGTTAAGGTTGAAGAAGATCATCACGCATTACAAACGACGAACCTGAAAAATTTACGCTAAAATTTTCGAGATTCGCAAACGGTGAAGTAGCTCCTCACAACTGAACGTAATTACTTTACGATGTTGTTGTTTTAACATTATTGCTAAAACGATTGTAGTGGGTACAGGGGAAAATTACTGGGCGCTGCCCCCTCCTATTCCGGCCCCTCTACAAACAAAAACGTTCGCCACGCTTCTAAATTTTAGTTAATAGACTTGTTAGTCTAACAGTAGCCTACTGGAGATCAATCAGAGTTTCTTTGGAGAGAGAGTGGAGTTTAACGTTTGTAGTCGCCATTGATTCAAACCAGAGTTGACATTGGTCATTAGGTAGAATAGATCGTTAAGGTTACCCAAGCTTTGTTCGTTTGCACAATTTCGTTCTCGTTTGAATGGTGTGGAGTTTGCAGGGTGCCAGTTTATGAACTGTATATACTAACTCGAATTTTTAATATTAGGACTAGTTGGTTTTAGGAGTATTTTATATTTTAATTCTGGCTTTATCTTAGTGAATATAGTAATTGTAAGTAGTAACGTTATTGTCAATAGTCGTGCGTTTTTGTCATGAGCCCCTAGCTTGGGAGATTGGGCAATCACTCCCTACGTTTACGACTTAAAATAAAGTTACCTTACCTTACCTAACAGTATTAAAAGGGAAAAAAAACTGAACTAGAAGTATCATTCCTTACAACTTTATCGTTCCAAGCTTTGAACATGGTAACAAACGTCACTGGTCGCGTAGAATCCAGTTGGCGAGTCAGGTCAAACAGAGCTCTGGAGAAAATAAGCAAAAAGCAAAGAAATTGTAAGTTAATTATTACCGTGACGATGGCCCATCGTGAAACAACTGATGTTCGTTATATCGATCACACCACAGAGAACCAGAGACGCTGCCAAGCTGTTAAGGCCTGGCCAAAGAGTGTCGTGAGCAGACGCAAGATGTGAAATACAGTGATTTACGTTGAATTTCAGTAATCCAAAATATACGTTTTTCTTTGTTGGTTTAATTAAGAGTCACCAAATCTTTTCATGTCACTTCTGAGAATTTGGAAGTGCATCAAGACAATATCGCTTAGCTGATGATTTTCTGTATTCTCGTCACCTGTTTGCTCAATAATGTATAGGTATTGTAATGAGAAATTAGATTTTGAACACTCCCGGGAATTAAAAAATCGCGTCAGCTACAAAACCAAGATCATCACTCCTCTTTTCAAGAACTTCGAGACAGTAAACTAAATTTGGGTCGAGTTCTCGTTTGCTTCCTGTATGTGTGGTGAATAGCTTTTTGTGGTTGGCCATTGCATAATTAATAGAGGAAAATGGTTATGAAACCCGACAAATTTCTTTGTCTTTCTCACACATGTGCTCTCGAATGTGCGCAAGCTTTCTTGGTGTAAATAAAGTAGCAAGTCCAAACAGGATGGAAATTTGCACCTTGTGACTCTGTTTGGTGAGGTCTTTAACCTTTGTGACAAACGCACAAGGCTTAATTGCCGTGTTAACTAGAGTTTGATGTACTAAATTATCTTGAATCTGATTCTCAGTCTTCCAAACTTGAAGTTCCATATCTATGAACCAAAAAGCTATTAAAAAGAAAGGGCGCTCCGTTAAGAGGCTTTAGAAATGGCAGAAGCACAAAGTAGTCAAAAAGTTAGTGTTGACCAACTGGTTGTATGTTCTTACTTGAAGTAGGGAACAGATTTTTGCTTGTCACTGCACGGTTCATTGGCTACTGACCACATGACGACTGCTGGCCTGTTCTTATCGCGGCGGATCAGTTCCTCCATGACCACTCTGTGATGTGCCAAGGATTCTTCACCCAAGTTGTTACTGAAATGAAAGAAAGGTAACAGAAAGAGAATTAGGCTTAAAGACAATAACATAACAAAAACGAAAATAACTTTTGGCTGTAGAAAATTATTCCAATTTGGCTTTGGAAGATTTGCTAATGAAATCATATATTTAATCAACTGAGCAAATTATTTTTCAATACTGTGCACGTCTAAGAGAGTAGGTAGGTGGAGGGGGTGGGAAAGGAAAAAAAGGAGCAATTTTGAAGCATTATGACAACATTTATTACAAGTAAAAACTGGATCATTGGATAATGCAATTCAAGAGTTTTCAATGGCGTTAAGACATCATAGTACATGAGCCATAATGTACCATGCTATAGAAATATGGTAAGTGCACACATAGATTTTGGAGGCATTTTTAATTTTTATTCTATGTTAGTTTTCTATGTGTTGGGGGCGTTTTTAATACAAACATTATTCCACTTGCACTTGTTGGATATGAGATAAATATAGCCAACTTGGTGCTACATGCCTTGTTGGTGATTTACCATCTCATATCCAACACGCACTTGTGGAATAGTTGTTGATATTTAGGCACCTGTTACACAAATCAAAGAAATTCTAGAGGGCCCTGAGCTCAAATTTTAAGGATTCCTATAGGAACATATTTTGCATTCTATTCCCACTCATCCAGCATGACCAAAGACCAGAGCATGTAATCTATTGGATAGTAACAATCAGAGACTTCTTTGAATACTAAGTGGCACAAATTAGCCAACTAGGACACTTAATCTCCAAAGTAATATACAAAAACACAAACACAAAAAAACATCAAGTATTTGTAAGATTCAGAAGAGAATTAGAGACTTACGGTCTAATGCCAACTCCAGGACACTCATCTACAACCACAATTCCTTCTCTATCAGCCATGTCCATGATTTCATCAGCATAGGGATAGTGACTCGTCCTAAAGCTGTTTGCACCCAGCCACTTGAGCAGGTTGAAGTCCTTAGCAATCATGGCGTAATCAAGACCTTTACCACGAATCTAACGTGAATTACAAAGATGGTTAGTTATATCTCAGAAGGTCATGCTGCATGAATTGCACATCCAGAATTGCCTCCTCCTTGGCACATTCTGTCTCTAGAAGAATCATGGACAAAGAAGTGTGTGCAGTGGAGGGTTCTGCTTGACACCCTATGCTCTCCCACGGGGAGAAAGGAATGATGATGATGATGACGACAGTGATGAGGATGATGATGATGACGATGACGATGATGATGATGATGATGATGATGATGATGATAAATGAGTGAGCACAATGGGTGTTCCTTTGTTAATCAGTGTGGGTGTAGGTCATGTCAGGATGCTATTTATTGTGACAGGAATGTCTGGGATTGAGCTATCCTTCAGGGCCCCAAAAGATGACGAACTGGGCTGTCTTAAGTCCTTGCAGTTTCTTGCATGGCACCTCTAAGAGCAGCATCAGCTAGCGCTTGCTCTCAAAGTTTTCTCTTAAGTGATCACTATCAAAATACTGTTTCTTAGACCTTTGAATACATGTACCTTCCACAAAGGCTATGGCATCACAGGATGATGCTACTCAGTGTAACAGATCTGCAATTCTTACAAAGCCATGTCGCTTCACAGCTCTCTTTATGCCAACGATGCTAGCCAGTTACTTAGAATGAATAATAGATCACTGCCAATCACTACTAGAGACACCTTTTAGAAATGACACTTCCACTGAAAGATGACTTTCCAATTCCGCTGCCTCCCCCTCACCAATTGTTGTGTTGCTGTGAAGGTCTGTGCAAATATATCCCAACACTGGTTCTTGGAGGAGAGGAGGGGGGAAGGGGAGGATAAAAATGGATTAAGCATTCAGAAATCATTGTAAACATAATCCTGATGCAACAAGACTTATTCATATATACATTGTAAGGAACACTAAACATTCCACTTAAGATGATCCCACAAAAATGATGATAAGTTACTTCTTACATCAGCATCCTCATGTTTTCCAAATCCTTTGAAGTAAAATGGCTTGTTGTTTATGAGTAGGCTTGTTCCTTCAACTTTGACAGTTCTAATTCCCACAGGGAGATAATACACATCTTCCAGCATAAACATGGTAGAGCGGGTGATCACCTGGAGATATGAAGAAGATATATCAAAATACACATAGGGGCCAAACCACCCCCCCCCCCCCCCCGGACCCAAATGTTTCGTCAGTTCCTGGGTATTTCACATTATTTCGCATTACTTAAAAAGTATTGACTCTTTCTACACCAAACTTGGCAGATGAGCAGGAGACCTATTGCCAATTATATTTACATGAAAAAAGTTGTGACGTCACAGTGATGACGTCATGTTTTTTGCCACTTTTGAAGTTTTTAAGATGCATATTTTTTACAATGTGTTTGAAAGAGCACATCAGGGGAAGTTGAAACCTGAAAACATTTTGTCCATATCACAAAAATTAAATGAAATATGGCATTTTTAATCATGAAACATAACTCTGCAAAATATGGGTCCCCCCCTTGAGAAAAATCCCCAAATTGGAGCCATAATTTTGTTCCAACAAATGCAGCTATGTTGCATATGTGATGTGCCAGATGACTAAAGCAAAAATAAAGAAGAAAATCGGAATAAAATATTATCCCTCTAGTGTTATTGCATTAAAATTAGTTTTGTTACATCATAAACTGTGACGTCACCCCTTTTTTTACTGTTAATACCATCTTAACAAAGCTGAAAATCAAATTTCTAAAACCATACGATTTTTGACAACATCAAGCTTTCTATTTTTCTAGATTATTAGCTTTCCTAGAAAAATACTGAAAAAAATAAACCAGAGAGACTGACTTAAGAAGGACAGTATGGTTAAGCAAACTCCGGGGGGACAGCAAAAAAATATTTAATTTACCATATCTCGAAAAATAATCATCATAGCAAAAAACGGTTTCCGGTATTTTACTCCTCAAGTGAAGGCCTTTCCACTGACACAATATTTACATCAGATTTTACAAAAACTTATAGCACGTTTTGGTGACGTCATCAATTATGACGTCATAATCTGACATTTTGTCACAACTTCCGAATTAAAATAAACTGGAGAACAAAGAAAGCTCATCTGCCAAACTTGTTTCAGAAATATATAAACCAAGCAAATATAGCCTTCATGAAACATTAGGGGGGTGGTTTGGCCCCTACATGATAACAAACTGGGGCACTGGACAAATACATTGAAAGAAAAGATAAGCCCATGGAACAGGGAAACTGTACGCATATGGATTGGGTTATTGCTGACCAAGCACGAGGTCAAGATGGTTGAATATTGGCGGAGTTCTTTTTGGTGTGTTTATGAACCAAGACCCAGAAAAAAAAAGAAGAATGCTGATATTAAGCCATCTTGACCAAACATTAGCTTGGTCAATGAAGGATTATCATAATGGCACAAAAAACACCATTTTCTTGCGGGCCCCAAGTGGGCAAGATAGCCCCATCTTGCCTGCTCAGGTAGTCAATCACAGCACAGGATTTGGTTCATCTTGCCCGCTTGTGGGCTTAGCCATATAATAAAAGAAAATAGTCCATGATAGCCATTTTAGTAATTTCTTGAATAGTAATTTAGGTTGTTAATTAAGTTGGAATCATGTATTATTAAATGTAATAATAAAAATGATAAATGAATAGTAATTAAAATAAAATCAGTTTATTCCTAATTTGCTTTAAAATGGTTTTCAGTTGAGTGTCGAAAGTAATCAAAAGACAAGCAATTACTTTGGTTTTGGTTTACTGTAACTACAGTTCGGGACTGGCTGAGTAGTCTAATTGGTAAGTAATTGGTTTAGTTTTGGTTAATCCAACACGCAATTGAAATCCACTCTAATTTCTTTCTTTCTTTTCTTTGTTCTTTTTTTTATTGCAATACTACACTTTATGTACAATTTTACAAAAAAAACTAAAGTTACTTACATCACTATCTATCACTTCTTACAAATTACAAATTACAATACCAATCAACATTGCTTACAACACTAACAATATAACAAACTTTTTTTTTTACGGGAGTTAATTCTAAATACCAATGCTCTAATTTCTTAATACATTAGTAAATGATGCACAAAATAAATACTATATGAACTAAATTATTATAAATAGTAAAATATTTTTACCTTCAGCGAGTACAAATAAGCAGGCTGATCACTCATTCCAATTGGCCACCATAGCACTGGATTCTTGACTGACAGCGTTCCTTCAAACACTTCAGGGCCTCCCGCTGAAGCAACAACAAACCCTGATTTATCAAATAACTCATATTGCATGGTGATGTCGTCCTTTGGAAGCATGACAATGTTACTGATGGATGAAACTGTCGCAAGAACTTTAACTTCACCATCATTATCTGAGAATGATGTTGTCACGGTGATGTCAGAGAGATAAATGGCAGGTGTGGTGTACAGCTTGACTGGGCGATGAATACCAGCATAGTTGAAGAAATCAAAAGTGTACTTCTGGATAAAATATCCAGGAGGATACCTAGAAAAAATTATCGAAAATCAAAAAACTATTTTATTAGTTGAATGTTTACTAAACATGCATTATTATAGGGCTCGAGACAAACTTTTTAATAGAACAATAATGATTGTACTGTTAATTGCAATCTGCAATTATTGTTGCGAATGTAATGTTGCAACATAGAAGCTCAATAGTACAGCTGGGCTGTCAGGGCCATAACCCATAACACCTGTTGTGGCTGAGTACGTTTGATTTTCCCTTGATGCTACAGGTGAACTTGCCTGTTATTGATAGAATTCACCCATAAAGTAACAAGTTTACTACGGGTGTGGAGAACAAGGCTACAGGTGACTCAAAACTTAACATTTGACAGTCCTGGTACAGGAGTAATTTAGAGTGCTGGAAATCCCCACCCAGGTATTTCCTCCTGAGTGTTAGCCCTAAAAAGGAAATGGAGTCCACATATATAAGGTAAACAGAAATTCTTTAGCTTGATGGGGATTTGCACCCACCTTGGGTTGATTTCTAGATTTTACCACCAAATTACAACAATTCTCAACTAGCGCTAATTTCCACTGGTCAGGTTTTCATACCATATTATTTTGTTTGGTATCTGGAACTAAAATTCTTAAAACTGTTGGTCATGGCAGGACTCAAAAAAAAACAAAAAAAAAACTGGAATTCCTGCTAGCCCTTGGGACAAGTAGCCCTAAAATTTTGCTTGCCCTGGGCAAGTCTTAGTTTGCTCTTTTATGATTTAGTTGGCAGACAACTTGCCTGATGCCTTGCCAATCGGGCAAGTGAGAGTGAAAAGTTACCTGCTCAGAAGGAGAATTTACTTACCCGAGACAACTGTACGGCAATTTTTTCAAGCCCTGCATGGAGAAGTTTAATTTATCTGAGATATATACCCTTTGCCTATCACACTGTGATTAGCTTTACATTGATGCCAAGTTTGATTTTCAAAAAAGTACCATAAGAATATTATGGTATTTTACTAGCCAATATAAACCGACAAACCACTCTTGAATTTTTATAGGGGCGTACCTGAACTAAATTTGAAATATTGTTAAAAGGAAAAGGCGACCAGTGGAATTTATTGATGTCTACTCTGATGTGTGTCAGTCAAATAATTTGACTGACACCCATCAGAGTAGATATCAATAAATTCCACTGGTCGTCTTTTCCTTTTATAAGATTCCATTTATGAAATAATTATTTATAGTCAATAACGTAAGGTAAAGAGCTCAATAGAACAACAAAAAGTCTCACCAGTCTCCCCCTGTGAGATACTGTATCTCTCCTGGGGGTAGGGTTGTTGGTGTAAGTGTGTTATTGACTGCGGCTGTGATTCTGTTTGGTTTATCAAAAGTGAGCAGAGGCGTCACTTCAATTTCAAATGGCAGATGGCCTCCTGAATGATCCATAACTTGTTTACCATTCAACCACTAAAAATAAAAAGACATATGGAACAAATGATGGACTGATGTTTCAAACTAAATTTAGAATTATCATCACTATTAATTATATATCTATATGGTCTTTTTGTTAGCCAGATGGACGAATAACGTTATCTGTTGAAAATAATGTCAATTTATGTATTTATATAAATGAAATTAAGTGTAAAGAAAATCAATCTTACCACAATAGTATTGTAGTTTGTGCTCTCAAATCTTAAGACTACCCTGGTTGTGTTGGTTTCCCATGACCTGGGAACATAAACTTCTTTCTCATACCAAACCCAACCAATAAAGTCTCTTAGTTTCCTGTCCTCAGTGATGTCATTGTAGCTTGATGGAACTGGCATAGGAATTACTTTTCCAGACTAAAGAAAAAGAAGAAAAGAAAACCAATCGATGAAAATCAAAGATAGAACATGATAGCAGAAGTATGTTTGAAAATTCCCCAAGTTGCTAAAAAGTTATCTGACTTGAGAATTTTGAAGCTATAATAAATAAAAATGGACTGGTTTTCATTTGAATGTTGAAAAGTAATTGATTTTGCATCACTACACACCAGGATTGGCTTAAAAATCTTGTACCACTTGTTCATCCAATCAGAAGTAAAACCAAAACAATTGCTTGCGTATGTTTTACCATGCTTTGCCTCAGCTACATGAAATTATGTCGACTTATGATTCCTTTACTGGATTGTCTGCAACCATTGTGATTGGCCTGAGTTATTACTTTGGTTTTGGTTTTACGACACTCAATTGAAAACTACTAATTGATGTAGGTGGAATGCAGGAGGAAGGGTTGCTTAATAGTAAATTTGCTAGACTCTGGGGTCTTGAAAACCAAGACTACACGAACGATGTCACACTTCTCTCACACAGAAATAGCAACAAATCCAGGAGAAAATGAACATGCTTTGCAACATTAGTTTTTTATCATCAACCTATATCTAATATCTGCTTGCAGTATCAACACAGTGTCAATCCCAACACTGGATCAACTGCAAATTCTGCTAATGAACATTAAGAAATATAAAGAGATAATATTATTATCTTTTGACCTTGTTACTAATGTTAAGCTCTTCTTTTTTCTTTTCTTTTAAAAATGGGGTACTAAGTCAATACCACACACCAAGCATCTAAAAATCTCTTCTTTTGATACGGAAAAATTTTTGTGGAAAAGGCTTTCGTGTAGTTTATGATAAATGAGAAAAAATAATTAAATTAACATTGAAAAAGGTCTTCAAGAAGTTTATTGAATTTTTTTTAATTTTATTGAAATTAATTATTTAAACATTGAAAGGAATTAGATTCTTTTCTTCAAGCCGTGAATTTATATTCAGTATTTAGTGCCTCGACAAAACAAAAACGTAGTAAACTGCATCGGAAAGGAATTAAATTTACTTCATAACCCAGGAAAGATTCTCAATTTCGTTTCGGCTAAAAAGCAGAACGGTAATTCCATACGCCCGTTTGCTTTCAATGGACTCGATATTTTGAGGTACAGGTTTAGTTGAGTTAAGTTACAGGTAAACATAAGCTTAAATACAAATTGAAAGAATTTGTTTTCTAAAAAAAGTCAACGTCACCGCACAAATTATCTAACTTGACTAAAATTTTCTTAAAGGGAATCCATCGTATGGTTAAAGGAGGATTCCCTGACAGTTCTTCCTGTGTAGTTCGTTTCCGCTTGCAATTAAAATACTGATTTTCTAACACATGTAATCAACGCAAACTTAGAATCTTAAGGTAGAGATGCAATTTTTATCTCTAGGTTAATCGTAAATGTCTTTAATCAAACGGGTTCTGGTATCACTATCTCTATATTTCTAGACTTACCTGCCACAGTGGTTTAGCAAACCACATATTCTCGAAGCCGCCATTTCTGTTGACTGACATATCGGCGCGAAAATCCCACATACCACTGAGGTCCTTGACTTCTCGTCTCTCAGAATCTTTAGGAAATAACATGCCAGGTAGAGCAGCCATTATAAGGGAGATATTCAAAGCCGTTACGATAAAAACAGAGTGGAAGAACATCTGTAACGACGCCATGTTGCGCTCACAAAAGACCCGCGAGACTCCCGCGAAACCTGTTGCTTGCACCAAGTTCCTCTCCGTTCAAAATTGTTTTCTTCAGGGGAGGGGACAGTAAACCAAAGTATATAGTGCATGACAACTGCCAACTTCCCTCTCTCCTTCGATCTGACGCAGAAGGCTATGGAGTCGATTTTCGCTCTCCTGGCGTTGTTTTCGAGCTGTCACCTTCTAGTTAGCTCCAACAATGCTAAGTTACCAGGCATGCTGTTTCCAAGAGATTCCGAAAGTCGAGAAGTAAAGGATTTGAGTGGATTTTGGAATTTCCGGGCTGACATGTCTGCAAATAGGAACGCAGGGTTTGAGCAAAGCTGGTTTGTTAAACCTCTTTGGCAGGTACGAAATTTCATCTTCCCATTAGTTTGCAGAAGCAAGGTAGATTAAATCACTAAGAAATCCGCTTGTCCAAGTTTCACGTTCTTTATAATTAAGCTCCTTGAGGTGATTTCGTACTCGCATGAAAATTCACCAGCATATGTTGCTTCATATTTTTAAGCTTCAACATTTAATTTGCCATGCTGTTACTTAAGAAGGAGAAAGTTTCAGGCAAAACATTTCACATAAAAATGCCCACTCACAATGTGGGAGCATATTGAGTATCCTGTTGTCAAATCCAAGGGCTGTACTGCGCATGTGTAGGTTTGATAGTGAAAAAGTCGCCAGGCAAGAATGAAATGAATCAAAGTGGCTGTGAGTCACTGAACTTGGAAAATATGTTATGAAAGGGTGTTATGAGGCATTGCTCATTAAGGAACTACATGTGATGTGAGGGCAGTCTAGCTTTTGAACAAGGCCATAAAGCCTTTTTCCATTCAGGGGCGTGCTGTGGGGTGTCTGGAAAACCCGAATAATGAATAGTCATGAATAGCATATAGTGAATAGTCCCGAATAGTGCGAATAGTCTCAAATAGTGTAGATAGTGGCGAACAGTTGTGAAAAGTGGCGAATAGTGACAAATAGTCGTCAATAGTCACCGCTTTAGATCTAATATTCTGTGTTAATTAATTATCCAAATAAGCAACAGAATTTCAGTGAATTTATTACCTTTTGTTCTCCAGACTCAGGCTAGGGCTGTCCATCACCAACATTAAGAAAACAGAAAACACAAGGATAACCTAATAAAGATGTATTTACACTTTTGCAGTGGTTAAAACAGAAGAAATTACGTTTAGAAACTCCTTATGTCCTGATAAGCACCTGTGCTTTTTAGCGAGAAAATCCCATCCTACGTTGCTGCGAGGTTGACTGCAAGATACTGGGTACCCTATTTGCCACCATTTGCCACTACTTGCCACTATTTGCCACTATTCATCACTATTGACCACTATTCAAGACTGTTTGCCACTATTTGCACTATTTAAGACTATTCGCACTATTCGTACTATTCGCTATTTGCTATTCGGGACGATTTGTGAATATGCGCTATTCGCCATTCGGGTTTTCCAGAGACCCGTGTGTTGTGATATTTGCAAAATGAAAAAGTTCAAGGCTAAGAAACTGTTTGTCACTCAGGCCTGCCTACACATTTTACATTACATGTATCTGTACATGTCTTCCTTGTGTTGTAGTCAAAAACGGCAAGGTCGTTTTGTTTGGTCAAAAGTGAGGTATAGACTGAGTAAAACACTTTAGCCTGTGGTACGTAAACAAAACATAAATACTTTCACCCTCTGGTAACTTATGTACAAGTAGTTCGGTGTGATAAGTGCTGGCTCGCCATGTGAGACGTTGGGAGCTCAAATCCCAGCATTGTCTGCTGATTATTTTTCCTTTTCTTCTTCATAGTTTTTTCTTTTTCTGTCAAGAAGCCATTTACCGAAACTGGGGGGGGGGGGGGGGGGGACTCCTATATGACTGAAAAGGTTGGGGATGCTTGTCGTCTCGGGTACAAATCAAGGATTCTGGTCTCACTTAGGGTTTTGATGATGAAACAACACCATTTTTAGCTGTCAAAGTATCCTTTAGGGTGCACTGGAGGAAATAATAATGAAAGAAATGCTCTCATTTTCTGACGAGCATCCCTTGCCTTTTCATATGGGAGTTCCCCCCCAGGCTTCCAAATGTCTAATGGGAAGTGAAGTAGTGAAGGAATGATGGAGTGAAATCATTCCACCTCTACAACTTGGAAAATATTAAATATTTTCCAAGTTAAAAATGAATGTTAAAAATTAAGCATTAATAACTGGCCAGTCAAGTTCTTTTATGAGCATTTACAACATTTTATTAACTTCATTTTACTTCTTTGATCATCATTGTGATCAATGCTGTCACAGTCTATCTTCATGCCACCAGTATCCTCAGAGACCCAGGGGCAGTTAGTTGGGGCGGGAGGAACTAAATGCAGTAATAATTGAAGCATCAAAAGTTTTTGCCTGATTTTTTCCTGCCCACCCCAACTAACTGCCCCTGCCTCTCCGAGGAAGTGTGGGATGTTTGGCAGGGACATGCTTCTTGGTTCATTAGATCATAGTCCCTTTTCAGACCAAAATTACCACTTCCATACCTTTTTTTTTAATTTGGCCTCTGCAATCAATAAGACGTGTTTTCAGTCCAGTCCAAAGAAGGAAAAATTGTGTTTTATTCTATTGAATACTAAAACTATATCACCTCTCTTACTCTCTCTTTCATTTGAAAGTTTACAGCCCAATGAATAGTGAAAGGGAATTCTACGCAAATAATTGGTTTGCCTGCTCTTGTGGTTTCCTTAAAACCACAACCACGTGTATTTTCAGACCAATATGACAGATAATACTCACAGACTCACGGATTTTCACCTGTACACCTAACCCTGGGAGCGATGCACAGGGATGGGAGTGTGCATCAAGAATTTTGAAAGCAACTCCTAAGGGGTATCATTATAAGATCCTGCTTTGTGGGTGTGCCTTGAAATTTTTTCACCCCTAAGAGGTACCAATTCTAAAACAAAACATTATCTGTTGTCTTTTTTTTTTTCGGTTCAATACCCTAAAAGGTACCATTGGAGTTCCACCTGTGGACTTTTTAAGGCTGAACACTCTAAGAGGTACCAAAAGCACTTTTGTTACCCCTAAAGGGTATGACGAGCACCCCCGTCCTTTTTATATTGGAGTCCACCCCCCAGGCACCTAACCTGCTCAATAATCTTTCTTATTCGGATGGAGCATAAAGGGGACTATCATGCTTAATAGCAAAAATGCTTCTGGAACATGTAGCAGGTCATAATTTAACGACATATTCAATATACACTAGTTTGGTATACGTTACAATCTGTTAGATGCAGCACTGCACAAATTCTCAATTTCTCTTATAGCTTTCATATTTTCTATATTTTCCGATGTTTATTACACCTATGTAAACTGAAAAAAAAAAAAATGAACTGGCTTCTTATTTTAAGAAACCATTTCTGATCATCTTTTTTTAAAATTTTATGTTGCTATTTTATTAATTTGAAATTATAACAAAAATATAGCAAGTGCATTGTGCTGAAACTCATAAGTTATTTTAAAGAGACAATTTACCAGTATTTAATGCTTTTCTAGCAATTAAAGTTATCTTGATTGTTTTTGTTTTTACTTCACTTTAGACAGGTGAAGTCATCCATATGCCTGTACCATCAAGCTATAATGACATTACACAGGACAAGGCCTTGAGGGACTTCATTGGCTGGGTCTGGTATGACAAAGAGGTTTATGCTCCTAAGACATGGAAATCAGACCAAATCAGGGTGGTTCTACGTTTTGAGAGTGCACATTACAACACCATAGTGGTAGGCTTTATTTTTACTCTTTGTTCTCTCGGCACAACTTTTGTTTTCAACCCAACCACCATTTCCTCACAAATGCAGGGCTGTCAATAAGTTTTGAAGCAGCCGTTGCATGTAAGTTATCACCCGTAGCAGTAAAATACGTGGCTGACGGCCGCGTTCCGAAGGCGCGACAGGGCCTGAGCATCTAGGGGGGTCTGGGGGCATGCTCCCCCCCCCCCCCCCAAGAAATTTTTTTGAACATGAAACCCCTGGAAATGCATTTTCCTGCTTTCTAGGGCATGAAAATGGCAACTTTCCTAATCAAAAATGCTGATAAAACAGTGATAATATGTTATAGTACATCATCAGCAAATAGTGAAATAACATCTTTGCTGCACCAACCTATGCAAGTGGTCCTTATTTTAGTAGTTTGTTTTTCACAGTGCATAATTTCAAATTCATGCACCTTAATTTACAGTGATCAAATGAATAAAGTTATAAAATATCTCCAACAGACTTGAGTGTTCCTTGTTTAAAAAAAGGTAAATGACAGTCCATAATCAGCAATATGGTTTGATGTTTGCTAACAGTTATAATAATTCGTTATTATGGTCAAATGCAAAAAACGGGAGTGAAACCGGAAATAAAAATTATAATAACATTTCTACATTACCGAGCTATCTTACCGTTAGAGGAGCTCAAATAAGCTGGATCAGACATTGAACATCTCTTTCCGTTACAGTGGTAATAAGAATGAAATGCTTTACCATTTCTATACTCGGGAAATTTTTCTTCCACTCTTTTTAGCATAATAATCGGTTCTACAGGTTGCCCACGTGCAGCTGAAGTACTTGCAGTACTTGAAGCTGTGATCGCTGGTATTTGTCGACTGCCTCGACCAGCTGTTTCGTGAGCTTCCTCATTTCCATCGGTCCGTTGGGATTTAGAAAAAAAATCTGTCGATCCCAGGCTGTTTTGACGTGGGCTCTTTACTCTTATTCATATTAAAACATAACTTTCTCTACACACGCGCGGGACCAAACACGATCGATCGGCCTGGACAACATTCTACATCGGTCGGCGGAATTTCTCAAAAGGTAGGAGCAGCACATTGCGTAATAAGTTTCGCTGCTTAAAATGGCGTCTAAATGTAATTCACGGCGATTAAGCAAACTGAAAGTTCATCTCCAGAGTAAAATATAAATAGTAGAACCAAGGAGGCAAGACACCAAGAAACAGTTATGTTTATTTTAACAGGTAAATGTTTAAAAATAAATTAGGTAAGTGTAGCATGTTCGTACCATCAATCGACATCTTCACCCGTAACATCGAGTCAACTCAGCCGTAACAGGTGTTACGGGATACGGCCCTTAATGACAGCCCTGCAAATGAATGAAAAAATGACTGAGTGCTAAGCTGATATTATACATCAAAGGTACTAGTCACCCTTGTGGCTGTTAAATCTCAAAGTAAGGATGAACACTGTCTATGGGTCAAATACTTTATTTACAACCTTGATACAGCAAAAGCCTTGGAGTACCTTCTTGTAAACTTTGATTGACTTTTTGATGTTTAAATTGTTCATCAATATTATTAGACTGTACCGTCTGGGACACTAGATCATAAACAGCTATCAAAGGAGGCTTTTTTTCACAGTATAATGTGGACAGAACTACATGTAGCGTGCTTACCAGAGTGTTAGCTTTTGTACTTAGAGGGATAGTAGGAGTGGCTGAAATGGTCAAGTGATCATTAAGTTACCATATTGTTTTTTTATTATTATTATTTCCAGTGGCTAAATGGTAAAGAAGTGATGACGCATTCTGGTGGCCATTTACCATTTGAAGCAGATGTCACATCACTGCTGTCCTATGGCAGCATTAACAGAATCACTGCAGCAATTAATAACACATTGACACCTTCTACCCTCCCCCCTGGGGCAATAAAATACCTTGTAGATGGTGATAGGTAAGTGGAGAACATTCAAATCTTCTGGGAACTGAAAAGGGTGGAATATAGATATCACTGGTCAAAAGAGTTCACTTGGGCTCATTTGTTTATAGTAGAAAATTATGCTGATCCAAGATTGGGGTTAATTTTCAATTCTATATTAACAATTTTGTTAAAAATTATCTAGCATCTTACACACGTAACATAAAGTTATCAAAGGGCTGCAGTCACATAGAGCTTTGTACATGTTGCATGCCAGAGATTTTAGATAATAGACTTTCAGTTCATTATTTACCTTCTTAGTTAACTTCTAACTGTTCATGAAAATGCACTGTAAAACAAAAAAAATAATAATAAACTTAGTTTGTTGGTTAAAGTTTGAATATTGGATTGGCATTGACAGTGTTTCTATTCTAACAACTTGCCCCTTGCAGAAAACTTACAGTTGCTGCTATGCCGTTGAGACTCGTTACTTCTGCAAATGTCTATAATAGAGGTTGAAGGTTCTCAAAATTAGTCTAGGAGACAGTGCTCTTTCAAGATCTATACTTTGAAAACAATCTTCCTTATGCTATATTTTGACTGCAGTCAAAACTGCATTTTTTTCTAGCTAATTACTCCCTAACTCTTGTTTTAGAACTTTTCAGGTAAGTGCCAACATTTATCATCTCTGAAGATCTCTCATCAATGCAGTGCGGAGCACATGGTGTCTAACCCTGCATTATCTGATTTCAGATATCCTCCAGGTTATTTTGTTTTAGAAACTACCTTTGACTTCTTCAACTATGCTGGTATTCATCGTCCAGTCAAACTTTACACCACCCCTGTTGTGTATCTGTCAGACATCACCATGACAACAAACCAGTCTGGTCAGGAGGGTATGGTCAAATTTTCGAGCACAGTGTCTTCCACTGGTGCGGTGAATGTGTCCATGAATTATGAACTTGTCGACAAGGCTGGTAATGTGGTAGCTTCAGCAGAAGGTTCTGACTTGTTTGAAGGAACACTGGTTGTAAAGAATCCAAAGCTTTGGTGGCCAATTGGAATGAGTGATCAGCCAGCATACCTCTACTCACTGAAGGTGTGGCTAAAAATATTCAGTGGTTAAAATTTTTGAACATATAGCCCTTGACAGGTCTTAATTGCATGAAGGTTGCAGATGTGGACATGTGTACCAGAGGCTAGCACTACAACTCCAGCCCCCTGTTGACAGCCACCCACATGGCTGGCAGTGTCAGCAACCTACTTATGAGCCAGAATCCACATCCTCCTTCACAAATCTAGGAGTCTGTATGTGTATCACTTGAGAATGGGAATGTTCACCAGCAACATCAAGGGCCAAAGCGCCCTTCCCCCCTCCACTTTCCCTCATCAACAAGAAAGGCTGAGTAAGACTGCTAACAATGCAAAAAACGTTCCTTCTGAGGGAGTAAGAAAATTGAATACATTAGGTATATTTTACTAAGTCTATCTAATTTTCGTTTGGGACATTGTAATAGCCTTGTAAATTATGGCAGCTCTGTCACCTTAATATGGATACTTTTGAACTGATAATTTTGTATTTTCACTCTTATTATCTCATGTCAACCCCCCTTCAACACCTCGAGGTCATGTCGTTGACTGTATTTTGGCTTTTCAGGTCCTTTTAGTTGGTAATATAAATTGCATGTTCTGGTAGTTTGTAACCCTTTCTTCAAGGTACCAGCATCCAAATTCTCCGCAAATAATCATTAACCAAATTTAGGCAAGTCTCTAAAATAAAAAAAAGAAACAGATGGTCTAGTTCTCCAATCTAGTGCTGCATGAAATGTATAAATAGCCTGTTTAAAACTCTGACTAGTACATATTAACTGTTTCCTGCCAGGTGACAACTCACTCATCAGAAGTAGATGATGTTTACCATTTACCTGTGGGTATTAGATCAGTTGAAGTGAAGGAAACAAATTTCCTCATAAACAATGAGCCATTCTACTTCAAAGGCTTTGGCAAGCATGAAGATTCTGATGTAAGTTGCATTTTGGAAGGAACTTAGCCCAGCTCACCAAGAGTCTCTCTGTAGCTCAGTAATTAGAGAACCCAACTGGTTTGTTTTTCTTTCTCCAACTCTCGTGAAAAAATAAACATTTAATCTTTATAAACTTTATAGATGTAGACATTGCTGTGGAAAGCACAATTATGGTTTTCATTGCAATTGTCCTAGCACCTCTTCCAAACACATTACTTTCTTTAAAATCCCCTCTTTGAATGTAGCACCTATTTGTGTCATCATTAATTTACACCCTCCACACCATTTTACTTCCTTTAACACAAAGTAAAAAAGTTTCTTGTTGAGACTAAAGAACTGTCTTTAATGAGAGAAAGGTAATGAATACAATTGATGAAATCTCCAGGCGCTGTAGGAATGTTTTCAAGCCTTGTGAAAATGGTAGTTTTCTCAGGTGTACTTTTGTTGAATGTACTGTAGTCAACACAGAATCAGATCAGGGATTATTTCCTTAAAGTGGTATTATGATCAAATTTTTACCCCTTTATCACATAGAATTCCATGAAAGAATAAAAACACTGTTTACCGTTTGCAAATATCTGCATTAGTTTCGGAGATATTTAAGTTTGAAAAATGCATAAAATATGCAAATGAATGACTGATGACATCATACAATCAACCCAATATTATATCAAGTATATAAATAGAGTTATCTTGGCCAATTTGCAGCACAGACTATTGAAACGTGGTGGGCTAATATTTCTACAGGAAACACACCAAAGGCTATATTCTGTTCCCATTGCAACTCACTCTTTTCCAGTCTCCACCCACTTGATTTCAATACGTTAGTGATTTTCAGCTCGAAAAATATTAAATGAGGCAACAAACTCGAACTAACATATTTATAAGCTTGCTGAATCGTGCACATGAGGTACCATTAGCAAATATCAAAATGGAATGCCGACTGTGGCCAGAAAAGCCTTTAATATTGGGGAGTCTGGAACCCAGTATGTTGCCATGGTAACAAAATTTCTAAGCTCGTATTGTGGAGCATATTTAGTAGAATGTTACTGCAAAGAATCAAACATTTCTGATAGAAATTGATTGAGATATCTTTCTTCATCATATTTGATCCAAATTGGTTGAGTGTATGACGTCGTCACTTGACTAATTTGCATATTTTAAAAAAACTTGAATATCTCTGGAACGAAAAGAGATGTTTGAAAATAGTAAACGACATTTTTTCTTCTCATACAGACTACTTGTTTATGCTTTAAAATGGCTAAGATAGGTAAGATGCGATTTTCATCATAGTACCACTGCAACATTGCTTGGGAAGAGGGGGCAAGGTGTCAATCTCGCCTGAATCTGGATATTTAAGTGTCTCAACACCTTGTGATTTGAGTTTTCAGCATTGCTTAGCATCAAAACCAACATTTTTTGCTGTAGATTCGCGGTAAAGGAATGGACTATGCTCTCATTGTCAAAGACTTCAACATGATCAAGTGGCTCGGAGCAAATTGTTTCCGCACCAGTCACTATCCATACGCTGATGAAATCATGGACATGGCTGACCAGCAGGGAATTGTTGTCATCGATGAAAGTCCTGGAGTGGGAATTAGAAAGTAAGCAATACCATTCAAAGTCTTTTTTTTGAAGGCATTAATCAAACGACTCGGCTGTGCTTAACCTTTCTTGCCTGTTAAGTGAAATCTAACGCTAGCCCCAGTTGCTATTGTGCTGCCCCGGGAATTTAAAACTGTTAGAACTCTTCTGGCCTTTGGTAAACTCAATTTACGATGTTCACTGAGCTTGCTCGTTACAGCTAGTACATGTAAGGCAAACTGATCAATCTCTTTCTGTGCAGTATAGTCAAAGAGGTAACCATTTTGTCGCTCAACAACCATCAACCAGAAGTTAAAGAACATTTACCGCGCATATTGAATTCTTGATTGGACTAAAAAGATCCCGTTATCACAGATTACAATGCATTACATTTGTTCCAGAATACTTGACCATTTACTAAGCGCGGCAAATGAACGAAAACCGAACGTTCAATCATTTCAAGTTTCATTCATTTAACATCAGTTTGAAAATGGCAACCATCAACATCAACTACATTTTTTTCCCGCTATTTCTTATTCATTTCATGTAATGCAGTCTCAGCTTGTTGCAAGTTTTGGGAAATGCATGGATTATACAGGGCTCCTATGGATACCAGCCTTTGAGCTGAACGGGCTACCCTGTTTAAATAAAGTTTTACTTTACTTTACTTTTATTAAGTACCATGATGCTGACATTATGAAATATGTATCCCTCCAGCTTGGCAGTGGGGAGGGTTATTCCACCCCTGGCCCTACTCCAGGACTGTTTTCTTGCAGGCTAATGTTCTTTCAAAAACTTGTCAAGCTGTGCGATGTTTTAGACGTCAAAGTTTTCAACCTAATGTAATATACCTTTTCACCTTGTTACAGCGAGAACTTCAGGAACGACACCCTCCATCATCACCTGGATGTCATGGCAGAGTTGGTTCGTCGTGACAAGAATCGTCCATCGGTAGTCATGTGGTCTGTAGCTAACGAACCAGCTTCGAATTACGCTGCAGCAGGGCCCTACTTCGAGTAAGATTGTGACTTTTATCTTATGCTAGCAACACCATGGGTTACAGTGTGTAAAACATACTCTTCTAATGAGATCGATGGCCATTGTAGTAGAACTGAAACACACTAAACTACCTATCCTGTTTGGTCACATCTGTTTTGTTATACATCAATTCCATCATTCTACTTTCAGTACTAAAATGTTTGTCACGAGGCACAAGTAAAGTTGTTATGCTTGTTATGACCCATTCAACTGTGTCGTTGGAATAAAACGTCACTTCTCTTGTTATAAGTACTTAGTGCTTTGGACGCGTTCTCTAGTCCTCCACGCTAAAGGCAACTATTATAGTAAGGGCTGCTTTTCATGCACGACAATATATATTTTAGTGCTGCACTGCAAGGCTGATCGCGTCGTTGTGTGATTTGCCAAACATGTTACCAGCTGTGACAACTTATTGTGGGAATGAGGCAATGATTACAACTTTGTGTAACACTTTGCCAAAACTTGCGACAGGATGGAGGATGCGGGGTAATACGCGCAACAACTCTACTGGACTTGCAATGCAACAGTGTTGTATACCACACAAGTTGTAAGAAACTGTAGTCTGTACGGTATTCATGGCCTCAATCTTTAATCCTCTGCATCATATGCTGTCTGATGTGGATGCTATTTGTTTCTCAACAGATCTGTAATCGCATTTACTCGCTCCCTGGACCCAACTCGTCCTGTTACATTTGTGACTGCAGCAGCCGCTAACACTGACCACGCGGTAAGGATCTGGTATAGCTATTCAGTTTCTATTTTGCTGGACTTTCGCCTGGGTATAAAAGTCACTATCTGGCAGAACTCTGTAAAAGCTTACAATTGTGTGTGTGTATCACTCCAACAGGTGCAGTATGTTGATGTTATTCTACGCAACAGCTATTACGCCTGGTACCAAGACCCCGGACAAACACAATTGATCAGCCGCCAGCTAGAGATAGATTTAAGAGCCTGGTTTGACAAGTTCCACAAACCAGTTGTGCAATCTGAGTATGGGGCTGACACGGTAGCGGGACTTCACACGGTGAGTTGTTAGACCTTATACAGTATATCAAGCACGAAAGACCGTGTTTGACCACATTTCCAGAGAAGAGAGTTGAAAATACGGCTCGTTGCAGAGTATTTTTGACGAACGTCGACCTGTTTGAAAATGTGGTTAAAGACTGTCTTGAGTGTTTGATATATCTTCTCAATCGAAACTAAAACTAAGGAGAAAACGGAGAACTGAAGAAAATCGTAAAAATCTATGCTAATTAAGATCAGATATCCAAACACCGCCACGGTCATATTTCCTTTGTTTAAACTATGATGAACTATGATTTGTTTAAACTATGATTAATTATTGATGAGTTTGAGAAAACAGGGTCCGGTATAAGAGGATATTGTTTGGCCTTTCCCAACCAAATACTTGACAACCACATTGTAACTTTTCCATGAATGTTACTTGTTTGTCTCTTTTTATCTAGTACTGAATGTTCATATAAATCTGTAAAGAAATTTGTATGTTATTCTGGTGTTGCCAGTTGGTCAGTCGGTCACTACCTTGTTTCGTCCGTCAGCTAGTCAGCCATGCAAGTGGGCGGACAGGCTGGCTGGCAGGCAGCCGGCCAGAGTGCGACAAATCAGTCAGTTTGATTGTCAATCAATGAGCGAGCATATAGCACTGACTATCTGCTTTTATTCCCAGGATCCCCCTCTTATGTTCACCGAGGACTATCAGGTGAGAAAAGCAAACTAGTAACAAGATATATTTATTGCGTTCTTAACCTGACGACAACATTATATCTTATTAAAGAAGTGCAAGGGCCGTACTGGGAGATATCGGCCCAAGGTTTTGGAAAAAACATACTGAGACTGATATCCTCCCAGTACGGTCCCGAGCAAGATTGGTTAACAAGAGATCTATTACACGACTGAAAATCGTTTTAGAAAAAAAATGCCACGATCACAAACTGAACTGGAAAAAAGCGCGCAATTCCGATTGGGAGTCGACTAGACGTATGCTCACGTTTGATATTAAACAAACCAGAAGGCCAAGAAAATTGGAAAAGTCTTTTTTAGAGAAGTAAACCATGAACCAACCTGAACAAGAAGATCTGTTAGATCTTATAACCGCGCTTTTAAAATTTAACTGTTTTCTTAGTACTACAGTCCCAACGCAGTGCATATTCCAAAGCAATCTTTGATGATTCATTGATTACTGTAGACATCACAGCAATTGATCAACATAAACTCTATTATCGCACCATCAGTCGTAGCCGTTGTGACATCTCCGATGACGTAATAGTCTTAATCTGGAAGTTTCTTCGGGATATGTATGGGCATGAAGATACGAACACTATTACAAACCGCTTTCTTTCTTTAAAGTCACGATTAAATTTAATTGTTTTTTTCCCTTGAGTTAAGGGTTAGCAAAGAAGTCTCACGAGTCACATAATTCAAGAATTGCGTTATCTACGGCTATCTTTAGTACGGTGGTTATTTCCCTATCAATGACGTAATCTTTGCACGTTCTGACACGTTCTTTGCTTGGCTTCCAAACATTTAATTTTCTTTCCGATCTATGAACTCGCTGAGATGAAACAGTCAAAGGATTTACTTCATTTGCCTAAAACCGCAAGAAATACTCGCAAAATTACAAATAAATTAATGACCGTCGCTTCTGCCGAAATAAACTTGCAAAGTAAACACGATCTTATTTGTCACGTAGCGAAAGTGAAAGCTGCAACGTCAGCGCATTCCATGGCTGACGTAATACCTTTTTTCAGCGTATTTATTACTCCCTTTAAATCCAACGCTTTGATAAAGCGAAAAGAAAATATATTTTACCCACAAAAAAGAAAACAATATCCGTAAAATTGTTCGTGTGTTTATGTTTTAACAGCTTCTGGCGGAAAAACATCACACGTTGCGTGACTCAAAGTTTGGCCGAGCGGAGGTCTGCGTCTGGTCACCGACAAAAAAAATACACAAAAAAAAAATAAACCACGGGTAAACCTAGAACCGCGCTCGGCCCATGGCCGCGCGGTTAAAAAAAATAAATAAATAAACCACGGGTAAACCTAGAACCGCGCTCGGCCCATGGCCGCGCGGTTAAAAAATCTTCAAGTGTGATCGTGCGGCATCATTCGGGACAGTGCCCGGTCCAAAAGAATATTGGACCGGCACTGAAGCAATCTGATTGCATTGGTTGGTTTTAGTTATTGGCCCGCTGAACTAACTTGGTCGTGTAATAATTAAATGTAGTTGTACTTACTATCCAGTCACTCGTACTCAGTCAAAGGTTTTGCTAGTGCCAGGGGCCGTCCTCGTGAACAATGAAAATTTTAACTTATGTTCAAATGTTTCTTAAGTCCCCCCGCCCCCCTGAATAGGGGATATGAGTCTCCAATGTGATAAACGTCATTTCATTTTTAAAGAGGTCACTCTCCGAAATCTTTCGTGAATTGCGTTATCTTGTTGAAATCTTTGGATGTTCACTATTGTTGCTGATGATGTTCTTTGCTTTAACCAGGTTGAAACAATCCAGCATTATTTCCCAGTGTTTGATAAACTAAAGAAAGAATTCTTTGTTGGTGAACTGATATGGAACTTTGCGGACTTCATGACCAAACAACGTGAGATCTTCTTGTTGTTAATAGCTGCATTATCCTCCTACTTAGTAGACTGCGAGCAGTCTCTTTTGCTCGAAAATCCGTGGGGAAGAACGCAAAGAAGTACACAACACAAGTGAGCAGTCGTGAGCGTGCGAGCGTCACGCTTACAGTCACGCTCGCACGCTCACTCGTTTTGCGTTTTTCCCCACGGATTTTCGAGGAAAAGAGAGACTGCTCACAGTCTACCCACGTAGACGCTTTTATGAGTTGTGACGCACTCCTGGGAAGAAACGATTGCGTGAAGAGCCCAAAGAGGGCTATAACTGCATAAGATAATACTTGGACATAAATTTGGAAGTAAAGTAGTCTGAGCAATAAGATGGCTTCCTCTGCGCATTCAATTCATTCCCTACTCGTGCACGTCGGTTATTGGACCAAAACGTTCCATGCTGATGACATAGCACTACATTGATCTGTGTCTGTGATTGGTTGTAAATAGTGTGCGCGCGAAAATTGAAAGCGTGCAGCAGTAAATCCCAGGCGATACACAGATCACTACTACAGTGTTATGTTACCAGAATGGAACTTTACCCGGTCGAAGGGGAGGGGAATGAATGAAGTGTCTGTTTACTCAGGCCAGAGATAAAACTAAACTTTTCGTTTGTTGTGTTTGTTTTTATTGTTTCAAGAAAGGTTCCTTACTTGGTAGAAGTAACCAGGTTTACAACGAATTGTTGGTTCAACTAATTATTAGTTCAGTTCCTGAGCTTAACTGCTGTATATAGGCATGGTGGGGAGAACACCCGCAGGACAATGGTTCAATCCCTGGTTCCTCCCATAGGTTCAACCCCAATACAGGCTGGGTGGGGAGTTTAAGGACTGAACTAACCAATCATTAGCGTTATCTAGTGTTAAGTGTGCCAGTGAGTCCTGGCGCGTATTTTACACATTTTATGCGTGATCTAAAGGAGCTCCGAAGCATGCCGTGTATCACAGGAAAACCAAAAATATCGCCCTCTTTTTGAAGAACAGTGCTCAAGAAAGAATAGAAACCCATCAGGACATGAGGAGGGGTAATGAGAATGGATTACAACAATGGACCGACTCAGACATGTGCGGCTCCCATTGTCTTGTGTTCCGCTCAGATTTCTTCGCGTCACGAACGTCTTATATTTCAGAGCTAGAGAGGAGAAAATACCAAGCGACATTTCTCCTCAAAAATCTTTAGAATGTATCGAGAAAAATCAAATTGAGCTCAAATCACTGTTTGTGTGTTTTCAGAAATAACGAGAGTTGTGGGCAACAAGAAAGGGATCCTGACTCGCCAACGGCAACCGAAAGCCGCTGCTCATGTTCTGCGCCAGCGATATCTAAACATTCCAGTGGGAAGAAGTACCAAGAAGGACGATGATGTGGACGTTTTACTCAGATTCGAGAGTAACAACATGGCAGACATGGCTCAATAGACAATAGAAGATGAAGGGTAGAGAGTTAATTGCCCCTATAGGCTTTATTTCCAAGGTAATCCCTCTAAAAGTATTTTCAAATTACCCCCGGTTTCGGAAATCCTAGCAGGGTATAGAAATAGCAATCCTGCATTTTTCAAGGAAAGACTTGGTACCATGTCTAAAAATAACTTAAGAGGGATTTAGGAATAAACCTCTCTTAGCCTTATCTTCTCTTGGCAGTGAGAATCTCTAGTTTAAGGGTGCTTTCCATTATACCAAAAATTACAGAAATTTCGCTGAGTAGTCAAATGGAAAGGTTCGGTTCGGTTCGGTTCGGCCCAACCGGAAGATTCGGGACCACCTCTGGAAGTGGTCCACTTTGATCGGTCGGACCGAAATTTGCAGTTCCATTTTGAAAAACCGATCCGTTTCCCTCCTCCCCTTCAGTAGATTTTCACTTGTGTGGTTGATTGGGGAAAGGAATAGAAAATGATAGGAGCCATTCTTCTCGCTTGGCCCGGTTTGTTCGGAAAATGTCGTTCCGTTTTTCCTTGGTTAGTTTTACTAGTTTCTGATCGGTCGGTATGGCATAATGGAAAGCGCCCTACATGTAATACTGAAAGGAGGTGATAAGCACCCTGTACGAAAGTAAACCTGAAATACTGCAGTGTGCAGACGATTTTGTTAAACAATTTTGTAGTATTTTTTTAGTAAGTTACGGCTTCAGTTTTATGTTTTCTGATTTCTACATAGTCAGATCATTTAGTTCGTGTAACGTTCTTTAACCAATCAGAGTGAAGATATTTGCTCAGCCAATCAAATGCATTTGACTTGGTGTACGCAATTTTTCCCGCGCTTTCCAAGGGTTACTACCGGTTGTTGACAAGTTTTTTTCATTTTGATTGGTTTGTTGCGCGTAGAGTGGTTTTCAATTGAGTGTCGTAAAACCAAAACCAAAGTAGTTACTCTAGCCATTCGCCAAGGACACAGGCAATCCAGTGAACCAATCAAAACTCGAAGTAACCATATGGAGCTAACGCGAAGCGCGGGAAACCGTGTGCGAACGAGACAGGATTGGTTTTGGTTTTTCTGATTGGATAACAAAGTGGCGTGAGTTTGGTCAAGCCAATTGTGCAGCGTAGCAATGCGAAACCAATTACTTTTCGACACTCAAGGGAAAACCACTCTAATTTAGCTTAATTTCAGCCATAGGTAACCGACCCTGTGTTGTTTGAATAATGTTTTGATGAGCCAAAAGGGACAAGTCCTTTCGAAAGGTCATTTTGATATTCTTGATAAAGCTTTTCGCCTGTCGAGAAGAACGATATCAAAATTGTTGTAACATTCCTCAAGTTCCTTAGCTAATAAAAATTGATAATGATATTGTCAATAGTCAGTGCAGATAGAAAAACAATTTTAAAAAGGAGCTTGCCACAATAAAAGTAATCTGGAGTAAAAGAATGTTTATTGGATGAGTCGTGAGAAGTGCAAAAGGTCCTTCTTCGGAATCCTCACCCTTCACCTGGCTTCGCCTCTCTTGAATTTTAGCTCACGTTACCCGACATAACAGAGCCTTAGCAGGTAACAGGTAAACCCAGGCACTTGCCTCAGTCATTGTATTTGGTGTTTTTTGTTTATAGTCATCATAAATACCCTAAATACCTAGGAAAATAATTGAACAATGGACATTGCCGCAGTTGAGTTTTTTTCTAGCTACGGTCCTGCATGAAATAACCCTTCATCCATGTTCCTTTGCCTGAGTCTCCCTTGGCTCTTGCCTTCTTACTTTTATCGCTGATGAGGCTTCGGTCTGAAAAACTTTTTTCGAAAATGGTGATTACAGTCTCCTTTGGGCCGAAACTATTAACCTTAGTTTAGAGAAAAAATTAACTGATAGATCAGCTAGCGCTTTCCCCTAGCTTTTTTTATATTTCGAAAAGTTGTATGGGTCGCCCATTTTTCCATTTCTGCTTTCCTCTTCTTTTTGGGTAGACCTGAGCAACACGACCTCGTTTTAAACTGGAAAGAGTGGAAAAAATTGTTCACAATGCATGCAGTAACCAGTAATCACAGAACGATTCGGTTGATAGATAGTCGTTACTAATTAATGAACTAACTGAGCCAAACTCAATCTTCGCTTGCGAAACAAGCTTAAGCATAATTAATGACCAGTTCAGCGACGCTAGCATAAGCAAAAGAAGCTATTATGCGCTAGTGAGGACGGCTGCGACATAAGCGTAAGCTTTCTGCTTATGCTTATGTCGGTGTTATGTTGAGTGAGGACACCGGTTGGCATAAGCACAAAGTGCTCGCTGATTGGCTAAAAGTCTTTCGCTTATGCTTATGTCCCCATCAAGTAGACTTAACAGCGTAAGCATAACAAGAACGCAAGGTTTTGATATTCTTATGCTAATACTTACGCTTATCGGATCGACCGTCCCCGCTAAGCTCCGCTAGCAAAGGGCATAAGCCTTTTTTATGATTATGCTTAAGTAGAGGCTATGACCTTGCTCTTGGCTTATGCTTATACTTATGCCTGCGTCCCAAGTGAGGACCGGGCTTTAGTTATCAGCTCGAGTTCGTTAGATGAAACGCCTCTGGGCAAAAGAAGTTCGCATGTTCCGCTGACTGGACCGGTATGCCCTTAATCGTGCTTACAATTTCAAATCAGCTTCGCGCTGCGCGCTCGTCCCATTTTGAAATCACTCGCCTGATTACTCACTGAACTGTACTCCACTCGATTCAGTTACTATCATGTACTCGTTAGAAAAAGAAAGATATTTTCTTTAAGTATACTTTAAATTAGATTTAGCAAAATATAGCTCCTTGATCAGCGGGACATGGGTCACCCACGTTGATTTGTTTAATCCAATCTTAGTTATATAGAAGCTAAGCGGTTGTTTTGGGAGCATTGGTCTACGTCAAGCTTACTGTATCTCGATGATTGATCAGTTAATTCAAATTAACTTACTCCGAGGCGTATAAACAGTTATTTTTTCGCAGTGCAAAGTTAACGTCCTTCTACCAATGTGGTAATTGTGCCTTTTTCTAGTAGCAACATAGTCTAGGTGATCCTTTATGATCGTTTTATTAATAGGATTGACTTGGTCGCTCAAGGGTCTAAGCCTGGCCATGTTATCAGATAATTAATTTGTTCCCAGCAAATGATATGAACCCAGGAGTACATCAAAAGTTTTCCTAGCTAGTATAATCCTATACTCTCAGGGGGAACTTCCATGTAAAGGACGGTTCGTCGTACCTTTTAGGGGTTAAAAAAGCGGTTTTGCTACCTCTTTAGGGTGCTTAGCCTCAAAAGGTCCACAGCGGGAGCTTTTACGGTATTGAGAGTATTGAGCCGATAAAATATGACAGGAGATTAATTGTTGTTTTAGAATTGATACCTCTTAGGGGTGAAAAAAATTTGAAGGAACGCTCACAAAACAGGATCTTGGTACCTCTTAGGGGTTCTTTTCAAAATTTCCGACGAGGACCCCAGTCCTTTTTATAGGGAGCCCTCCCCCCGGCCCTATACTGTTACATATGGCAAGTGTTTTGCTGGCCGAAAGACGTTTTAATACCTGAAAAAAAAAACGTTATCCGCAAATTAAAGCGTCTTAACTGACTGAATTTACTTAAACGTCAACAATTCTTAGATTCTTGACGAAAACTGTCTACTTTGACTTCGTTTTAATGAGTGGTCTTAAACCCTCCAGGCGAGTGCAGATGTTCTGCAGCTGCAGCTGGTAAGAAACAATAGCGCCATTTCCACTCAGAAAAAGCATAACTGTTTAAAATAATTTGTGAACAGTTACCATGTTTACGGGTCTGGCTATATAGCTATCAGGCCAGGGTTGTTCGAAAGGTAGATAACGCTATCCAGCGGATAAATCACTATCCATCGGATAGCGTGGCTTAGTTTGTTAACACCTATCCACTGGAATGCGATTTATCCGGTGGATAGCGTTATCCAGCCTTTGAACAACTGGGGCCAGTTCATTAATTGTATTTTTTCAGTTGTTTACTAAGTACAACTCCCGGGGTACAACTCTATCCGCATGAAATTGTTTAGGGTATTCGGGTTGCGGGTTAGCAGTTAATTTATACAGCAAAATGTATGTGTTTTTTGGCGTTAAGGTACCAAAAACGAAATGACAGTCCGTAATAAAAACTGAGGTGTCTATGTTTAACTGGTATCTGTCTGTTCCAATTTAAGAAATTACTAGAACCAGTAAAATCTCAGTGTTCGATTATTCTTATCTGGGCGGACTCCGCCTACAACCAGGTGACCAATATGTGTTCCAGCGAAATGCTACCGAACAGGGGGTTAGCAATACTCCTAGTTGCTTCATGTTACAGAAAACTGACGAACGTTTGCAACAGTGGTTTCTAAAATCAGTCGGTTGAATGACGATACTGATCGAAATACAAGCGTGAATTTATAGTATCAATATTTTACCAAAACTTCTAATTGTTTTTAACTAACAGCGCGGTCAACTTTTTTAGTCAAAGCGAATAACGTTTTCAGAACACAACATACACCTTTCAATGGGAAATATTAGCTTTTTAGCCTTCAATGTAAATAAAATGACAGGAAAGTCAATATTGCAAGCTATAATTCAAGAGGAACCCTTTGTACGCAAAGACTCCATTTTTGCATTGTACGCATGTATCAGAATAATAGAGAAAAAAAACCGTTTGGACGCTTACATAGTGACAGTTGAACCCAGTGTTGGCCTACCGAGTCTCTGCTAGAATTAAGACGTGATTTTTAGTCACCTTAGATTGGACTTGATTGAATAAGGATTAGGCAGCTAAGAAAGTTATTCACATTTTATGCATTAAAATAATCTGCCAGTTAAACGTTTCATTCACTTTTTTTTTTTGGAGCGAAAAGCCGCGTATGCGTAACAAAATAAAGTTTTGTATGTAGTCACTTGTGAACGTCAGTAGAAGATAGGTCGGTTAACTGAATGATTTTCTCAATATCTCAGTCATTTCGCAGCGTTTATTAAAAGAGCGCCAAAATTGGCACATTTGACAATTTCCTATTGTCTGAAACACACGCAGCTGTTATTATTATATTAGTGAAGATTCTTATTTGATCGGAGATTTGTTCCAATGATTTTAAAACGTGAAAGTATGATATTTCTGGCCACGAATTTCTTACAGTAGCTGAGCTGCCTTCCAAAGTCAAACTTTTTCGGCTATCAGTCAAAATTTAGTTACCATTGATCGAGAGTAATAGGACATGTTTCACAGTTGAGCTGTCAAAACAATACTTGGTTGCGCTTGTTTGCCCAAACAAAGCTGTTTTCGCCACAAACACCTGATAAAACCAACGTACTTCTTTCCACTGTTCTCAAATCTGAGATAAAAAGGGCTTGATATCGGACTTTTTGGCGTGCAAATAATGAGCACATTTTCAAGTTTCGGTGAATCGCAAATCGTGCTGAGATGTAAACACAATCATTTAATTTTTATTTTAGCGAAAAAGCGACAATGATGACTAGCGGGTCCTGTGAAGTTTTATGTTTACACTTTTCTTCGATGTTTCCCTCGATTGATCTGGCTAACGCTGATAACAAAGAATGAATAATTTTTCAATATTTTTCCTCATGGATTAGAAAAATGAAATCAAACTGCAATAAGGAGGCTATTTTATTCATCTAGTAATTATAACATCATTTGCGGATTGAAAAAGGCAGTTTGTTACATTGTGAAACTCATATAGAACTGCATTTCATTATTAATGTTTTTAATTTTAAAAATTTAATACTCATGCCTCCAAATTTGACGTCTCTACATTTGAGAGTTTGATCATTTGAGCTCCAACACATAAAGTGCAATTAACACAAAAGTAAATAATGATTTGGCTTTAGTATTGTCTTGTAAAATCCACGCGCATTCGGCTAAAACAACCTCTGAAGTTAGCGAGGTGTTTTCTACGATATTTTTTCGCATTGATGAGTTGAAAAATAAACTGACGTGCGTAAGTGTTGATATTGAAACAAAATTTTAGTCGAAGTCATTTACATTGTATCTTCTAAATATTGTGAATTTGAACTATTAACATTTAATTTCACCTCGTATGCTGGTTTGAAAAGTGGGATTTCTTCTATTTATGATACCACTCAGCTTGAAACTTAAAATCTCTTGGCATGAGGGTTTTTCGATGAAGTTACAGCGGCGTCGGAAAATTTCCTTTATTAACGCCGCGCGAAGAAACTGACAAGTCTATAGTGGGGAAAAACTTCACCTTTAGAACTAATCAATTTGCCTTTTGAAAACAAGCTGTTAATTTGCAAAATTTTCATTTTTCTTTTGGCCGATCGTCGGTTTTGTTTACCAGGGAAGATTATTTTTTGCCAAGACCTCCCGCCGGGTTATCAAAGTGTAGTCACGATGGACCGAGAAGCCTGTCCGAGCAAAATGGAAATAATTATAATTGCCATAAAATTAGCTTCGAATGAAGGAACTTTCGCTAGAATACAGTGGCAAGTGTCGAGGTGTTTTTCATAAATTGAAGTAGATCGAAAAGTTATCTATGCTAAATAAACTGTATATTTTGCACTTCGCCGAAGCCACTCGCTTGGAAGCATCAAGTCAGAAAGCTTGACCCGTGCCTATTGGTCACATGACACCTACCAGCCAATGAACTTACGGTTTATGCCCGCCTCAGCAACGTCACTTGCTGCCATCTTATTTTCCGATTTCCTTTGAACGAAAAACGATTAGCGGTTCGCTTTTCCTTGTGTTTTGCTCGTTATTTAGGTCCGATGTTTAGGAAGCCATGCTCTTAGCATGACCGCTTCGACTCCCATGCTTCATGGCTCAGACTTGGATGAATGCTGCTCAAATGTGTTTGCACTGGTAAGAGTTTCCTTCGTTCGATTTGTGAGGGTTCTATTTCTGTCACATGTTACAGTGTTCTGTAAGGTTGTGACTCCTTCTAAAAGCATGTGAATATTTATTTGTCAATTACCAAGAGGATGCTTCGCTCCTCTAGTGCAAATAGAAGATCTAGAGTTGAGAATCTGAGGTTAACTTAACGGAACACAACCAATTCGCGGGCGTGTTGTAGAGTTACTTGCATGTCGTAATGAACATGTCCTCTATTTAACAAACGGTGGAATTAATTCATTCTAAATATTCGCCTTAATTGCCTCCAGTAAGATGAAATCCCTCGCTTCTGAGTACTGCATCGGAAATGGTAGATCCCGTGTGGCTTGAAGGAAAATTTATGCATCAAATCTAGGCTGACAATTCGGTTTGAAGCCGTACACTCGGCTGGTTTGGAAGTGAATAGCTTCTGTCGCAGGGGATTTGAAGGGTTAACAAGAGATGATTTTACAAACAACTTGCTTTGGCGCTTTGCATTCGTTTACACGAATCATTCAGGGATTCCCTTTGTTTGCCTTCAATGGGGAATCTTTCTAGTCAAAGAAATTGCACAGCCGTGCGTATTTGAACGAGACGATCGATAATCTTGTCGTCCACTCGTCTCGTTTTATGACATTTCTCAGGATATGTGCGTGCTTGTCAGGATTATTTTCCCGAGTCGTAAATAAAACTCTAATATGTATGTAGTTTGTTCGAAGCTTAGGAAAGTGTATTTTGATGGTAATGCCATTTTTATCGGCAGTTTGACGACTTCATTTGATCCCTAACCGAAATATTCAATGCGTACGCGTTTTACCTGCAAGCCAAAACCTTGTGCTGGGCAATATTTTTCCGGTATAAGGGGCCGATTTTAAGTATTGTATTTAATTTCATCGGAGGGTAAGTAACTTTGCTAGAGGATTGATTTTACTATACCGTGGCGATAAGTATCGTCGTATCTACGATTTCTAGAAATTGAAATTAGCCAAAAATCACGAATGTCATTGGTTTTGCCCCTAACATATTTATCGCTCGCGTTTTTGCGAATTTGTCGCGGTGTCAAATTTGGAACTGTCTAACTCTTCAACGAGTGAAAGCGACAGACTGAATAATTTATCAGATGACTGGGTTTTTATTGAGAAAGAATTGATCTTTACTTGTTTACTCCTGGGCGAATGTTTCATATAAGCAGTGAAACTACCTCAGCGACTTTGTCCGGTCGACTATTTACTTCTGATCCTGGGCGCGCGCTGGGGTGAAACATTTTAAGACCGCAGTTTTCCTCCAACACCTTAATTAATTTTCATGCAAGGTGTACTATAGAATGATAATTATGTATTACTGCAATGGCGCGGTGTCTCCGGAACTTTTACCTTTTTGATTATGTCTGGAGGAAGAGATTTCCAAGTAACTTTCCTCATAACGAAGGTTGTTGATTTCGTATGTCGATTTCAATGTGTAATGAACAAGCGCTCGTGAAATGATGGGTCATTGACACTGTGATTGCAGATGATAACGAATTCTAGAGCTATCCCGTAAATCCAACTTTTGTTTTGAAGTTGCATATATGTGCATTGACTTTGTTTAACCATGGTATTCAAGAGTTCTGGCTTAGTTTCTCTTATTGTCATAGTTCTTGTATTAGTGTGAAACAAAGAATTCTAAGTGCGATCCGTGTTTGAGTGCAATATTTGGGCATAGGTTTCAACAGGTTAATCTTTTCAATTTGCCACCTCTGTAATGAAATGTGATGTTCGTGAAAACAGTAATTTTAAATTTGTGGAGAGAGGAAGTTTCAGTTTCTTCCTTTTGAAAATTTCATTTTCATGAGGATGAGTGAAATAATTTATTTTTGCCTATGAAACCAAGGCAACTGTTTCTAAATCAGAATTTATTTATTGCACTGTTTTTCCCTATAGACTTTTGTTGAGAATCATTGTAAGGCAAGTCTACTAATAATATGATAAGACAAATATTGTTGCTTTTATAGTAAAGGGAGGAATTTTTTGTTGCGAAGTTTTGTATATTGTGGTCTGAAATGATTTATTATAACTATTCCAGTTGTTTTCATTTAACCCATTGCCGAATGTAGTAAATTTGTTGTTAGGGAATGTTCGGTATCTGTTGTCTTTTTACTATAGTCATTGCATTTTACCATGGCATGTGTTTCCGTGACATTTTCTCAGTTAGGATAAACCTTTTCTTTTGAATTATGCAGCAAAACATTCAATTTGCACACTCCACTAAGCATGTAAAAAGTGTAAGAACAGTTATATTATGGAACATGTACTTCATCTCTATTCAACTGTGAAAATGTGTGATCTTGTAACACATGCTTGATTTTTGTGTACATGTTTTGACACTGACTTAGTTTTGAAAACAGAACAAAAACCTTGTACTCTTTTCTGGGTAGATTTTTTTATTGAGTATAGACATTGTATTCAAGTATGTGTTGGTTATCAGAGCGCTAAAAATTATATGCATGAGATGGTTCTTGAGTGATGTATGATGGATGTTTACACCCTGAATCAACTACTATACATATTGAAAATGAAATCATATTGATGGCAGAATTATCAAGATGAATAGTCACAACAGTCTTGATGTTTGGCTCTAAATCTGTTTGTATCTGATATCTGCGTGCCCCAGACTAAGCTATACAGTAGTCTATTTGGGTGAATTTAGGAAGGTTTTATTTGAGTGTTAATTTCATGGCACCTGCAGGCATTTCTTCCTGTCCAATTTTGCATACACAAAATTTGATTACTTTTCCTAAAATAGTTTGGTAGGCTCTAAGTTTTGTGATCCCTACTACTGTACAAAGAGATCTTACTTCCTTCAAATGACAACCCAACTTTCTGTGATAAACTAAATAGTTTATGCAAGATTTAAATATTTGCCACCTAACATTTGATATTATCAGCTAAACCATGTGTCAATTAAAGAGCTTACATTAGGCTAAGCTGGGGCTGTTGTGGACCTGCTGTTTGCGGCATTTAATACCAGCCACATGTAACATAGCTTTTATACTGCTCAGTTCATCTCCTGACAGCTTTGTAGACTGAGGATAGCTTAATTAAACATAATATTTTTGGATCTGTTTTTCACAGTCTTTGTCACATGGCATATATGTGTTTCTTGAATTTTGTCTGAACATCCTGTTTCAATTAACAATTTGTTGTTGTAAACATTTCTCGCTCAGCAGCAATTTTATTTTTATTTTTAAAAATGGATTTTTTTTCTGTAAATGATTTAAACTTCCTGCTTAAAATGATGATGTAAATTCCTGACCGCATGTTAGGTAAAAACCATTTCCTGTTTACTTCGTGAAAATTACCACTTGCTACAGACTCTTTCCAAAAATGGAAATAAGAAATGTATTAAGAAAAGAAGTCTTTAAAAAGACGTCAAACGTTCCTCTTGTAATGTTTGAAGTTGTGGTAGAGCAGTATTTCAGACTGTTGGTTGTTAGGACAAATAAACAGTCAACAATACTGTGCTTATTCAGGTGAGCATATATAACAACTCACAGAATTTGTAGACATGCAAAATTATTAAATTTGTTTCCCATTGAGTTAATACAATATCATGTAAATTAACTCACTCGGTAAATCCATGCAAAGATCGATTTTGACTCAAGAATATATAATTCTGTGCATGTACATGTACGGAGTTAACCTCCCCCCCCCCCTATTTCAAACTGTCAGGGGAGATGAGAAAAAAATTGAAATAGCTGGAGTTTGAAATGGCCAATACTAAATAACTGAAGAGCAAATCCAAGGGAAAATGTTTTTGAGTTTGAAGTAATGGGAAACTCAAAATAACCAAGTTCGAATTAGCATTGTTCGACTGTAGTATTAATCATAATTTTTTTTGTATACAAGTACATTTACAACATATATCTGAAGTTCCTAATTTTTCTCTGTTCGCTTTCAGTGTTGTAATCATAGGGCTCTTATAGCTTGTATTTGAATGTTCCAAGCGCATTAGCTGAAATGAGTATTTTCATGGTGTATACATTGCATGTAAAGATGATATTTTTCGGTTGAAAACTGTTAGGTAGATTTTTACACAAAGCACCTCAAATGTCATCCAACCTGCTATTTTCATGTAACAGTGTTGTGTGAAAGATTCCTTTGTAGTAACATGCTTCAGCTGTGGCAATTTTGCTTTAAGGTTGTCTTGCTTAAGGCGGATTGAGAATTGGCTGTAATTGTCATGTAACATAACCTCACTACAAGCCTGCAAGCTCTTATCTGACAAATGTCTTATGTGTGGTAAATCTGAATGGTAAAAGTCTAGTCTAGCCTTACACTCTTTACACTGACCAGATAGATAATTTCTGCAACATTTGATCTCAAGAGAACTAACTATGAAAAACATCCTATAATTGGCTGTTAAAACCAGACACTATATGATGTGCACAGCATGGGTAAAAAACAAATCAAAACAAAACAAAACAAAACAAAAATAGTCAACTTCGTCTTTCTTTATACACAAAAAGAAAAAAAAATTGATTGAATTTAGGAAATTCATCCATAGTTGTAATGTCAAAAATATTTGTTTTTAAGTTTAGAAACTTTTCTTAGTTTGCAAGGTGCCTTCTATTTGCACCACAAGTGTATTCTATGTCCTGACAAGGTTTGTTATGTGGAAGGGTAAAGGGTTTTTCAAGGTACAGTGTAATGCTTACACCTTTTAGAATCCAGTTGAACAATGTATTTTGTCCATCTTGAGGTGTTACTTGTAACAAATGGATCAGCAGCATATTCAATAATTTCAGATTAATTGGCTGACCTGTAAATGTTTTTTGGGAATTTTCACTAAGGCAAGTTTGGCTATATAATAGGAAAAAATTCAGAACTTTCGCTTGTGGCCACTTACAAAAACTGGTCATTCAGGGAGGTTTTCTTATGTGTAGGCAGAGGAACAAGATACACATGCATAGTCAGTGATGACCATCATGTACATCATTGTATGATTTCTCTTGACATCAGTAAATTATTAAAGGCTGTAGAATATGGAACATATAGAATATAACAGAATACAGAATATAGAATACAGGCTGCCAAGAAAACAAATTTTTGGGGCTTGCCTTTGCCCTTAGGGCAAGCTCTAACTATGATGTAGTAGGCTGAAAGCAATTATCACTTGTCGCCCAAAAGTTTGTCTGTTACGCTACTTCAATGTCTAATTTTTATGTGTGTGCTAATTAGCTGACATGTGTCACAGTCAATAATTACTAAGAGTGACAAAAGCAGTTGTTGTCCTAAGACGAGTAAACAAATATGTTCCCTGTGGCATATCTTTGGCTGGCTTTCATTTGGTGAACTGTCTAGATTGGTTTGTAATGATTGATTTGTAACAAGTTTACACAAATAGTAACTCCAAAGTTCTGTTAAACGTCGTTTTAAATATTGTACACACTGTGGTTTTACTGACCATTTTAATTACTGTTAAAATATTAATTCAACGGTGCTAGTGGAACCCTCCTTTTTGGAGTGTAAGCTAAGAAAGCAACTCCAGTAAAATTATTTGAGTTGGTATTTCATGGCATAGGGTCTTCCAGATCAGACTGCATCTTAATTTAAGAGATACTTAATTTAGCACAGTGGGGTGATGTGTAGCATTTGTGGTGACTGATAAGTATGACTAATTCCAGTAAAATTATTAGAATTTGTTTTTCATGGCACAAGGTCCTCCAAACCAGATGTATCTTCATGACTGTGTTCTGCTGTCTAGCCATGACGATGACTGATAAGCATGAGAAATTAAGACTTGAAAGAATGTGAGGGGAATATTTTTAGACCACAATACATGTATATCACAAGAAACCTTTGAAGTCAAGTTATTACTGTATTTGTGGGAAAACAATATGCAATTCACTGTCACATACAATTTTATTTTTCACAAATGACCCCACAGGAAAATCAGGGCAAGTGAATTGACACTAATATTTTTCCAATTAATTTTCTTCTGGAACAGATCTTCAATATACTTGAACACTAGCCTGCTTGTAATCTGTGCTCTTTCATTAGCAAATGTTCAACTTAAATGGACAATGTACTATTACTTTTATTAATTAATTTTTTAAATTGCTTGTCCTTATACTGTAGCTGTTTTCAAAAAGGTTTCTCTGAATATGTATTGCTGTGCAGTTGAAATGTTTTGATGTTCTATGTAAGAACTTTACAATAATTGTAATTTCTAGTTTGCTAACACCTGAATATTTAAATTTATGGACAGAGAAGCTTTGAATTAGCAGGCCAGCTGTAAACCTTTAACAAGGAAAATATATTTTTAACTATTTTTGCTACTTTCGTGTCAGAAATTAGGAGTAAACTACAATTTCAAAAATTTTGAAGTTTTAGAAATGTCATTGATTTAAGTTACATGAAACTGTGAGGGAACTTGCCCATGAATTGACCAGGCAGTGAGTAAAATTATGCAAATACCAACTAGTACTGCATAATTATTGATACAAATGGTTTTCTATCAAGCTTTCATGTTGACAATTAAACAGGATAAGAATACTTAATGTTTGAGTGTAGTTTTGGCCATAATAAAAATTACAATCAATAATAATATTGAATTTTTTTATGGTACAGTGTGAGTTGTTTTAGTTTAGTGCTTTGGAGATTGATAATCTGTGAATCGTCTCTAATCATTTTTGGCCTTCAATTGTCACATTGTTGGTGCAATTGTTTTTTCAGTGCTGGTACCATCATGAGATCTGTCAAATTGAAAAGAAATACCTAAATTTTTAAGCCTGTGTTTCAATGTATCAGAAAAAAAGTAAGTTTGACAATTTTAAAAGCTAGCTTGCTTCATAACTTTTGTGTTTAACTTGCATGTGGATGTAGACTGAGACCTCTTGCAAAGAGGTGTTAGGTATTAGAATGTGTGAAAATATCCCTTTACATGTAAGTCCTTTAGGGGCAGACATTTGTATCCAGACTGAACAGTGGTAATTGTTCTGTACTGACTGATTGTTTTACTTGTAAACATGCACCGTGCAGGGTGTATTTGTGAATTATTTCACTTCTGTCCTAGTTCAACTTTAACATTTCCAAATTTAGATAGCTATTGTCAATAAAACAGTATTCCACTGGGTAACTCTAAATGTTTATGACCCCTTTAGGGCACAATCAGTTGTGGTTAAAGACCCTCTGGTCTGTTTTTATAAGTACATGTTTAATTTAAATCTTCGCCAAGCCTGTGGACAAGTTTGACCTTTGTGCAGACACAATTCTGATAGTTTGACACATTGCCTCTGGGCTAGTATCTCTGAAACGCTACTCCATGGGCTAAGCCTACGTTTGCTTCAGGACTGTACTGATTAAAGAAAAAGATGTTTAAACATACATTGTATAATGTTGTAATTTCATTGCCATCTGCCTAGTAGAGATGTCTTCTCCATCTTGGTTATGCTCTAAATTTCATCTGCTTTGTTCTTTGCAGCTGCTTGGAGACAAAATTAGCTTTATTATTGCTTAAGCTTGTCATTAAAATATGGGTGTAAAGGAACATAAGGATTTAAATCACTGGTACAGTGACAATATTGATCACTGTGCCTTCAGGATATTAGTTAATTATCTTATTTTATGAGTACAATCCATGTATGTGATCTTAAAAGTGGTAGGAAATGTTAGAGATGGTTAGGCCAACAATAATTTGTACATGTACAGTTGTGTATTCAGCCATTCATATCATATGGCTGTAGTTTCTTAAATAGTGACTCTGTAAACGAGCCCAAAAGAAATTCATGCATACATACATGCACATACATTTACAAGTACGCATTTACAAGAAGTTCTAAGCATTAATTAGCAGGTCACATTTTACAATATACAACTTTAAAATCAAGGTATACTCATAAGTGTAACTGGTTTACACAATCCACTTTGATTTAATCTGGTCCAATTTATCATGGAGTATTGAGATTCACACTTTCCTGCAGTTTCCAGTCTTAGTATTTCATTTGATATAAACTGTTTTGTTATCATGTCAAACCATTACTAGTGTTTAAAGGCTCATTTATTTTGGAGTTCTGTTCATCTCTGACAGAATCTCCTAAAACAGGAAGAGCTACATGTATCCTGGCCCTTTATTTATTTTTTATTTAATTTATTCCTGGTGTCATTTTCCCTGTGTGGGATAAAAATTTCTCTGCCATTCTATATTTGGTGCTATTTACTATTACAATTAGTATATATTGAGCATGTTTTTTTAGATGTACTTGTATTTAATATTATCTTTTTGTCTGGAGGGTTCTGTTGCAAACAAATGTCCCTGGCTTCCAGCTGTGTATATATTTCAACTGCACATGATTCAATCAACTAATTGTTTGGCCATAAGTTTGCTGTTACAGTGTGTGCCAAATTTCTGTTTTATCCACTGAAACAATTCATGTCATTTGTGATATTGCCCTGTTGGCCTTGTTGTATCTGATATTGTTTCACTGTTAGTCTTTTGCATGCATTTGATTTCAGTTGGTAACTGCAAATAAAAAAAAAATTAAGCAATTTACAAGTTATCTGTTGTGAGAAGTTTTAAGTGAATTTTTAAAAAGAATAATGAGCAATAAAAACTGTCATCTGAATGAGCCCTTGTCATTATCAAATGCAAATCTATAGAGTTTTGGCACTAACCTTTAGTATATTGTATACTTTGCTTACAGAAAAGATGAAGTGAGAAAATGTGACTCGTATATTAAATTAAATCAGAACATGAAAGTACTCCTTTTTCTCTTAAAATATCTAGCAAAATAGTCTTGTATTAGAAAAATGAACCAAAATACTGTAATTTGATCAAAGTAAATTTTATCTCTCAAGAATATTTTCTTACATGTAAATGTTTTGTTCTAAAAATGGTAATTAATGTATAGTATCTATGGCTTTAGGCTTTGTAGTTATCTCATAATGGGTGGCAAGCAAAAATAATAATTTATACATCACAAGTGTTATTTTCAGAGACTGATATTTAGCTAGACATCAGTTTTCATTTCACTTTTCGAAAGCATTTTACTTCTGGTCTACAGTAGATTGATTCTTATCTAGATTAATTGATACACCATAAAATTTCATAAATGAAGGCTTTAAGCTTCTATGGATTTCAAAATTGTCTAGAATTGACAGCAATTTGGTGTTTTTACTGTGAATGTAGAACACAACACAGCCTACTGTTTAAAAGCTTGTAGATGACTTGCACAGGTTGTCAATAGATGCACTAGCTAGGGGCCATTTGAAAAAAGAAAAGATTGACTGACACTTAGAAAGGTTGTTGTTTCAATTTTCCAATACCTGAAAAATGTTACATGTAGATAAAGTACTTATAATCCAAGTCACTTTCATGGACTTGTAATTACAGATGTAATTGTTGTATGCTATATCATACACTGAACATGTTATCAGTACTGTATGATAATGTGATAATAGCAGTGTTCTCAGATGAACACCTAACTTGTGCCATCTGTGGGGCGTGTTGCTGTGTCCATCGTAGTTAGTGTCGTGGCTGTACAAAAAGTGCTGTCACACAAAGAAAGAAGGCTTGCTGGCCGGCTGCTGCCCTGTTACCCCTGTATACTGCAATTCGGAGGCTGATGAAAACATTATCGAGATCCTTGACCAACTGCCAGTTTAAGTTTGCAGTTTTACAGTTTTGTATGCAGAGGTTTAGTCCCAGGTCATTTAATAAGTGCAGTATCATAACATTAGTCTATACTATCTAATTCACTGATTGACAGGTATGTTTACTTAGCTAATGTACATCAAAGTGAATTCCCAGCTTTTACCTGAAAGGTACAAGGGAGATTTTTTTAAATAATGATCTGTCAAACATTGGCTTCTGAAGATTTTTTGAGCTGTGGGATAGAATCTTCAATCAACATTTCTGGAGATAAATGCCCACTGTCAGGTTTTTCAAAAATGACTTTTTTTTTCCAGCTAAAAATTCCTTTTTTCGACAGACTGATTTATGTGGCTTGAAGTGGCGGAAGTATGTCTTCAGTCTTGCATGGGGAGCCAACCCTGTGGATGATCCTGTGTTGAAGTCATTCTCGTCGGCCCTCAGTCATGACATTTTGTGTGCATGGCGGAGGAGCCCTTCAACAGGCTGTCTATCAAACAGTGATCCTGACAGTATCAACAGTGCAAAGGAGTTGTGGGTCTTCTGGTTTGGTGATGATCCAAACTTACAAGGGATTGTATCAGCAGAATTGAAAGGTAATGGAACAACTGTTATATGAATGTGATAATTAGTAAAATATTTATTGCATGTCTCTTGTTGTCAAAAAAATTCCATCATAAACCTTGTCAAAGTAAGTGTGGACCCACTGGGAGCTTAATCCCCTTGCTATTTGGACCATTTTATGGTAAAGTTGCCATCAATAAGGCAGGACAGACTGTCATGTCAGTCTGGTGTTGCTTTTTATTTTTGTAATAAAAAAAACTTAGGGTGACAAAATAAGCAGAGCCTTGATGAAGACCATGCAAGCAAGTGTTGTTTGTCTGTTCATTTTTAGTGTTGTATTCAAATACATGTAACTAGCTACATGTAACTTGATTGAGAGAAATTCGTAGCATTAATATAAAAAAGTAAGCTTAGGTGTAAATGTTTTCAAGAGCCACTGGGACTGTTTTTGTCTTTTTGTAGTTTTAAGAATCAAGAGTTCCCCTTTCGCTTGCAGGAGGTTTTAAAATTAATAGCTTAAGGATTACCAGTTCTTGAGACATGTCAGGCCAATGCAGCCCTTTTATCCCTTAAGTCAACTTTCAAATTCTCCATACCATTCTTTATGTATTTCTTGTAGAATTAGCTGGATAATTTGTTTGAAAATCAAGACAATTTGTGTTTGGTGATCACCTCCTTAATTCTTATAACACCCTGTTATGATTATGAATTGATTTTGTGGGAGGAAATTTGACGCTGGTCACTTTTACAGTGCTATAAGAGGTTAATCCTGTAATGTGTTAATCCTGGTCAGCTGGGACATGTTTTGCGATTATGTTGTTTATTTGCATGCAGACTAAACTGATTGCTAGAACACCTGTATTTTAGTATTTTCTCAAGGTCTTGTTCTGTTTTTACAGCTAACAAAAACAATAAAGTGACTTCTCTAATGTACTTCTATTTGTCAGAATCGTGTCATGGCTGTTGGGAAGATGGCTTGCCTCATGAGCCAAGATCACTCTTATTCAAGGCTTTACATAATTTATTAGAAAGGTAAGAGATTTGTACACCAGTTGAAGTTTTTGCCTTCTGTTTTAAAAGAATGCAGCATGCTTGGAACTCTGATCTTATACAATTTCTTATGAGTCGACTTAAGAGATATTTGTGCAATCTGAACTGTAAAATGCTTTGCTATAGTTCTTGTACTGACACTACAGCCTGTTAATGTTTACATTAATCCATGTTAATTGTGCATGTACACATACGATACATGTATATTCTGTCTTGTTTTGCTACAATTTTTAATCTTTTAGATGTTTGCTATCGAGGAAATTTGTTCGTCTGGGAAAGTGGTTCACAAAGCCGTGTGAAAACAGTGGGACTGTAAATTCAAGGTGGGCTGCTAAACTGACTTGGTATAACATATAATCTGTGGTTTGTTAAAGTATGAGTTTTAAGAAAAGTTGTCAAGATGGCCTTAAGATTTGCCAGAATGCATTTGGGCTCCCCGGGTGGAGTGAAACTCAGCTTGAACTCTGATGTTTCCTTCCAAATTTGCTGGAACCCATGTATACTGACCCTAGGGTAGAGGCCAACACCTCCATCCCCTAGGGAGCAGGAATGGTGTAGTTGTGAGAGCATTCACTGCCCACCAGTATGACCTGGGTTTGATTCTGGCCCGGTGCCATATGTGGGTTGAGTTTGTTGTTGGTTCTCTTCTTGCTCTGAGAGTCCACAAAAACCAACATCTCCAAATTCCAATAAGACCAGGATCGAGCACCCACATAAAAACCAGCTGCCAGTGCTGATGTGGCGTCCTCTCTAAGTACTCTATTTTTTATAGCTTAGTGAACTCTGAGTGATACTTCATTCACACCAGCACGGAAACATGTTTAGAGAAAACATGTTTTGACAAAACACATTTCTCGTAATCATGTTTGAAGTTGTATTGTTCACATTACGTGCCCATCTGAAACATGTTTCATGCCTGGTTCTATAATTTATGTGGTTTTGTGACACATGTAAACCATTAAACTCTTTTTGTAAAGTTTGTAAAGATGTTCTTTCAAATCTTGAATGTGTTTCATTTGCTTGAGATCAAAACAACCTTGTGAGGTAGTTTCAATAATGATAAGAAACAACATGTTTTGATCATGAGTTGCTCAATGCACCACCCGATGTGAACATGTTTCATAGTAAAACTTGTTTCATTCATGATCGGACTAAGCATGTTTAAGCCTAGTGTGAACACAGCTTGAGATTAAACACCATCCATCATCTTACTAACGAGGCTACAAGACACTTTAATGTCAGTGAACTTAATGACTGTTGTTCTTTTTTTCTTACCACCAGAAATCATCTGTCCTTCTCCTTCTCCTTCTTTATCCATGGTGAGAGTTCCGTTTGCACAGCTGTAGAAATTCAACGACAGCAAAGGATACGCCATCTTACACTTGAAGATGTAGCAGTTGCTGCAACCCGACAAGAAGGACTTCCAGGTATTGCCAGTGGTTTAGTGTTACCCACAATGTGGATTATAAGGTTTCATTTGAGATAGGGTAAAAGAAAAACAACTTTAAACATGACATATATAGGGAGGGGCAGGGTTTGGGTAGGGAGGGTATCCTGATTCCTATCTCCTCCTTCCTTGCTCCCACCTCTGTTTTCCTTTTCTCTCACAAAACATTGTGCAATGTTAATATTATGCTATTAAATTTCCCAGTCCTAGTCACTTTGAGTATGCTGTTTCTCTTTCTCTCTTTTCTGACCTCCCATAGATTTTATGCCCTCTTTACTTCTGTTGTCCTGCCCCCCAACCCAGACCATACCCTTGTTAGTGACTGCAACTTGGAATCCTTCTGGTTCTTTCTTTTCCGACCTTCCCGATACTTCTTTACCCTTTACTCCTGGTTTCCTTCCCCCTTCTCCCCTATCAAACCCATGTGTTACTAGAAGTAACCAAGTGCTGCTTTATTTTCAGTGTTATTAGGCCCTTATGGACTGTCGGGTTTCCTGACTGGTCAAACCAGTCACTTGGATGAGATGGTTTCAAGTAAACTTGTTGAAGAGTGGAAGAAGTTTTATCCACTGGACTTCAGTTCTGACTGGAGCGAGTCAGCAAGTCAATGTCACGACAAGGGTGTTCCTGCGGCAGTCTTGGTTGTTGTGGAAGAGACACAGATGTGGTATCCCTCCATGTATGTCGTGGTGCCTCACGAGGAGAGAGCTGGTGGGTGTCAAAAGATAGGGATTTGTGCCTCTTGATCATTAGCTAAGTTGTAAGGATAGTGCATTCTAGGTGATGTTAATTTTAAAGAATTTTGCCTTGTTGTCACTTTTAGTATGCCCTTAGCTTTTGGTTGTGAAAGTCATTAGGCCATCTCCGATTTATCATTTGCCTCTGTGTCAAAATAAGTCTTCATGGAAAACCATTCATATGAGAATGTGCTCTGCCTGCAGGTTCATTTTCATGCAAATCAAAGTCATTTTCATAATGAAAGGTTTTGCACAAGTACTCATTTCAAAACAGAGACACAAGGTAACTTGGAAATGGCCTATTTTGAACACAAAATGTAGTCTGGCAATGTGGTAAATACTGTATCATCAGATATTATTTTAGTTTGGATCATCCAAGCTGTGCAGATTGAAGTGTTTCATACAATAGAGTTTGTTTGAAGTCTGTGCATGTATTGATTAACACTTAACTTTTTAACATTGATAACCGAGTTTGAAAATACAACTTTGAGCCAGTGACGATTCAATGAACTTCCCTGTTCGTCAGCCATGAACTAACTCTTGTAACCTCCTAACCCTTCACATTCAACAATCTGCAGATGGGTCTGTGCTAACCAGAACTGATACAGTGACCAGCACTGGTCCAACATCACTAACCCCTCCAGCATCTCCTCTTGATCCCAACACTGCAGATGTTGTTACAGGTCCTGCAAATCGGCCACCGACACCTAAGACTACATCTCCTGGTGTTGTTGACAAGAAGAAACTGACGCATTCATTGGTGCAAGAAGTTTGGCAGGAGATCACAGTTACCAAACCTGCACCAAAGTATGTAAACTTGAGTGACCTAACGGGGGGAATTTTTTTGTCGTGAAACACAGATTTAAGACTGCTTTGTTAATTGTGGACACACCAACAAATGTATTAAGAAACCCAAATGCTTGGAAGCTGATCAGCTGGCTATTTACAAAATGTGATCAAAGAGTTTTCGTCAGGACAAGCACTTATCAAAGATAATACCAGTTATTATTCTGATAGTTCTTAGCTCTCTCTCCAGACATAAACTGGTGATGACATTCTGTGGGGAAACTAAACAAATATCTTGAAAGCCCACACCAATAAATGACAAGATTCTCAAGTAAACATTAATATGGAACTACTTGTAATTGATTTCTTTCCAGCAAAAGCTCCTCTCTGAACTCCATTTCGAAAGCACCTTCACCAGTAGGACAGTGGGATTTTGAGGAGCCGTTTAAGCGCACTTCATGTTCTTGTACATCAAGTAGTAACATCAGCAGGTGAGCCTTGGCAGCAGACCATACTCAGCTTACAGTGGCAATAAATTTCAGATACCAGACAGAGTTAAGATGTATGGTCACTAAGCCAATCTACAGCCTGTAAATAATTCACTACCCAGAGAGGCTGGAGATTCTGACAACAAAGTGTAAAGAGAGCTCAGTAGTGTGATGAAGAACGCTACTTATTATCCTTTAGGATCTGCAGAACTCTTTCCAGAGTAGGATGCCCTTAGTGAATAGTTTTAAATTTCAGCTGTTGAAGAGTGAATGATTTAATATTTTGTGTTTGGCAAGTGAGGATTTTGAAGGAAAGAGTAATCTTTAAGGAGCTACATTGTACATCAATGTTTGCACATCTTGAAAATTTTAGCCTAAATTATTCAACTTCCTTGTTTCTAATCGGTGTTAATCTTCTCCATCCTTAACCATCCTTGCTTCTTTATGGCTTATTATTACATGTATCTCTTTGGTGTTTTCCTATCTAAGTATTTTCAGGTTTCCTTCAATTTAAAAGTAATTTTGTACATGCTCAAAAAAATATGACTAAGCTCCTTTACTGTTAGTGTTGATGATAGTTTTCTGAGAGGGCTAGTGGTGAAAATTGCATCAAATAAGCTAATGGTTTGATCTGGTATGTTCCTTCTAGGCCTAAGGCCCCAACCCAAGTTCGGTCATTTGGTATTACACGGCCAATCCCATCGCCGAGTCATCCTTTACCTTCATCGCAACAGCAGCAGCAGCAAACTTCACAACAACAAAGCCAAAACAGTGCAAAGTTAAAGAAAGAAAAGAAGAAGCCACTGGCGCCATTTCACCATCGCCTGAGTATTGATAAAGACAGGCCTGAAGCAGTCAAAAGTCATGTCGGAGCTATGACAAAGGGCTTACCCACAGCGAACATATTGACTAGTGTTACTCAAAAGAGACATGCGGAAGTTGCCTTCCCACACAATGCTAAGAAGTATTCTCTGCAGGGTCAAACAACAGCTTTGCAGAATACAACAGGAATGCATGGACAAAACAGTCATGTGATCAGTGTTAAGTCGGAGCCTAAAGTTTTGCAGCCTTCTGCTTCACTACTGAGGGTCAACTCATCAATGATGTTGTCACAGGCCTTAGTTACAAGTAATGGACTCGCAGAGATATTGGTTAAAAGGGAACAAGAGGTTTCTGGAGATGATTTTGTTAGCAAGGAGTACATTGACAAAAAAGAGGACACAGAACAAAATTGTTACCTCTTGCCTGGAGAAGATGACTTTAGTGTCCCTCCACTACCTGGCGATCCTTTGGACTGCCGTCCTGTTGGTGATCTAACAATACCAAAGGATGTTTTGACACCTCAGACTCCATTAGAACCAACTTTGTGGGAAAGGTAGGTCACAACATTTATATGCAATAAAGCATTCATTTTTACAAGGTCAGAAAAAACTCACTACTACTGTTACCAGTGTTATTATGCAGGCTGGGATAGGTGATTACTTTGGCACACTTACTGTTATCACATGTTAAAGGAGTGCAACAGCAATTGGTTATTACCAGCCAAGACTTCCACTGAACATCTAATCTGTGGTGATTCAGCTATGACAGTATGTGTGTACTTTGGAAGCTGTTTATTGCCCTTATTAAGCAGTGTCCCTGCTAGCTGCCCAATGTAAGAGAACTTGTATGAAATTTTTTGTTTTCAGACAAACAAAACTGTCCGTACTAAGCAGGTGTCTGTATCAAACAGGCAAAGGTAAAGGTAAAGGCACCTGTAAAGTGGGGATTTTCTGTAGTTCTTAGTTAGCAATCACCATGAATAAAGACTTGATAGTTTTAATTGTACATACATGTACAGTGTGTGTACAATTACTCATAATTTACGTTGGCTTGTGATGTTTTGCACCATTTGGAAATATCAGTTTTGGTGTCATTCCGAATATTACAACAATTCATGTTATTATACACACCTTCGTGGATACTAAGATTTATTTCATACACTTCCTGTTCCATAACTGAAGGTTTTTCTTTATTTCCCACTGTAGTGGCAAGAGACCTTCAACTGATGGTGGTTTTGAGTGTGTTCCTTCACCTGCCAAAAGGAGACGAGAATCTTCTACTAGTAGATCCAGATCAGACAGCACTGGAGGAGGTCGACTAAAGGGACGTAGGAATAGCTCTCAGCCATCACCAGTGACAACACCTCTTTCTGATCCATTCACACCTCAACCTGAGGATCAAGAAATAGAAATGATACAGCCACTCATAAAATCTCCAACCCAAGTGAAGGTTCCGTCAAACAAGCCTCCCCGGAGGAGAAGTAGTGCCACAGCTAGTGACAGTCCATCAATGCCTGTACCAGCAGATGTTGGTAAACCTCCATCGCGGGTAAAAAATCGAAGAACTAGTTCCCGCAAGAAACCGCAAGATGAAAAAGAGCAGCTATCAAAAGGGGTTGAAGAAATAAAGCCCAGTCCACAGAAGAGTGAGAAAGGAACATTTCCCAGTTTTTCATCTTCAGATGATGAACACGACCCTATCCCTCGGTCGTCAAATCTTATGACAGAACAGGACCTAGCAGTGACACTTAATGACCTGGATCAGTTGTTTGACACTGATGAGGAGGATGATGAGTTAGGACAGTCCAAATCCTTAAAGATGGATTTTGTGTCTCATCAGGCTCCGCCTTTTGACTCAATCACAAACATTAATCCTCATCATTCCATGATAAATACAGGCGTGGTGGCACAACACGATTTGCAGCGCATGTTCCCCACGCCTCCGTCTCTGGAAACAGTGTCACACTCTCCACCCTGTTCTGTAGGCAATGATTACATCAGTCCAGGAAGTGTTAAGACTATAGTGCACAGTGCCATGCTCTCTCCAGAGTCTCATCATCTGATGCACTTCACAGGTGTTGACGTGGAACAGGATAAACAGCACAGTCCAACGGTTTGTTTGCTCAAAGAATTTATTTTCATTTGATCCACATAAGAGCAATCTGGCTTGAAAAGATTACCTTGAGCTTTTCTTGACTAGCTTATCTTTCTAAAATGCAAAATTAATTGAATCAATTTGAAAATACCGATGTGAAGATATTGTCTTACATCTGGAAAAATTATGTGTAAAGATTTGTTTTGTGTGCTGTGCTACATGTAAAAGACGGATAAAAATCAATTAAGTTTGTTTATTGTGTATCAAATTATTGTTTTGAATTATTCTGTTGCATCATTGAATACTTCTTTTTTGCTGCATTGTTGAATATCTTTATTTTTTTTCTAGGAACTTGGATCTGTGTTTGAGATTCCTAAATTCCAAGAGTTCCCTGTTTCCTACTCATTTGAAGCTGTACTGGGTCTGCCAAGTTATAAAGTCCTCCCCTCCGGGATGCAGTACTCACCATCCTGGCAGGTTGGTAGAAAGGACAAAATTCATCCGTAGGCCCTGTCCACGCTACGCTGGAGGAATTTAAAAATGGAGGTTTCACTCTGAAAATACATAAAATGTTTTCCATCCACACTGGGCTGCAGGAATTAGAAAAAGCACAAATTACCAGTTATTTTGGATTTGTGTTTGAAAAATACTTGGGCAGGGAAATCGCACGATTATTGTGATACCATGGTTTTCAAAAAGCTCTGTTTTCTATTTTCGTGTGTTTTCAATCCACACGAAAATGAAAAGCTGATGTTTTGAAATTCCTCCAATTTGAAGACTGTTTTCAAAAAGCTCAATTTTCATGTGGATTAGCGTGGATGGTAGGCCTTACCGTAGAAATAAAGCTGCATGTTCAAATTCCTTTGGCGTAGTTTGGGCGGGGCCTTACTTTCCTCTTCTACAACTTGTTAATCTTATTTTTGTAATAATTTTGTTGCAGGTATCCCCAAAGACATGGACTTTATCAGTCACCAAAGTGGAAAGGTCAGTGAAATAACACCTACTTATTCTTTCATTAAAAAAAATAATGAAAGAAAAATATATCACTTTATTCAAGTGTCACTTTATGTATTTACTAGGAATGTTCTGTGCTTATTGGGGGCACTATAAATGAAGAAAAATTTTGTAAAATTAATAGAACTTAAAACTAGTTGAAAATCCCAACTGGATGGAGGCTGGCCAGTTGGCTATTTACAAGACTTGTTGTTGAACATACAACTGCTCAAAGGGAAAGCTGTTGTAAATAAAAACTTTTGTAGGCAAAGCAAGTCAGGGACTCCCCCATTCATGGAAAATTGAATAAATTTATTTCCTGGAAATTTAAGATGGTTCCTCGTTTTAAAGTACACTTGTTGTCTAATCACTCTGCAGTGAAACGAAAACAAAATAATTTCTAACTTAGTACAAGTAAGAAAACACCAGTTGTATAGGAGGGGGCTTCTTGTGTATTGATCAGACATAAACAGCCCTAGCATAGTTTATCGTAACAAAGGCACCTTAAGCAGCCCTAGGAAACTTCTTAATACAACAAATGTACTACATGTAAACAAAAAACAGGGACATTTTACTAAAACAAAATAACCAGAATGAGGTGATCAAAAGTGGCCATGCCATTAAGTGACAACTCCTAATGGACAAACTCCTTAAATATCGACTTCTTAGCATAATTGTTACGTAACCTACATACCAACAAATCTACATAATGGCACACAACTATCTTACAATAACAAGGTGAAAAATTGTTTTTTTCAAGTGGGGTCTCAAGTTATTTCTGACTGGATTAATAATGTCTGGCATTACCCATCAAGCAGTGAGCATTCGACTTTGCCAAGAATAAGGTGGTCAGGAAATCTAATTGTTTTACTCTTAATTTTATTCCTTAGTGCCCCTGATATGTTAAATTGTGATGTGGCCATTGGCACTCCCTCACCGGCAGTGGGTTACACCTACACCCATCCTGCAAGTGTTAATAGTGATGTCAAGCATTTGACATCTGCGGCAATGTCTCCTGCCTCTCCAGCATCATCAGTGTCATCGTTTTCTTTGCCAACGCAATTTCCAAAGGCTTTTCATGGAAGTAGCTTGGTTATGAAACCTGTGTTTCAAACAACACTTCCAGAGGTGAATTCATTATCAAAGGTTCTCACTTTATCGGACTCGTCTGCAAACTACTTTAGTGACAAAAGTTATGACAGTGTAAGTCTCTGTTCATGTGCAGCATCCTCTGAGGGTGTACCACTGAAGGGGACTTTAAGCAAAGGTAAAAGCTCTGATTGGTGTGTTTGCGGATTTGGTGCACTCGAAGGAATTAAATTCACTGCTGGCACAGGATTGTTTCCTGATGATGTTTATGCAACTTTGTCTGAACATGTGAAACCACTTAAAAAGGAAGGTGTTCCTCAACCTGTTCTTGAAGTTAAAAAAGAGGGCTCAACATTGCTCTGTGCAAAAAGACGTGGATCAACTGCGATCGTTTCGTCACAAGTGTCCTTTTCGTTGCTAGAAGAGATTGTGAGTCAATGTTCATCACCTTTGTCATGTGCCAACTTGAAGTATCAGCTCATGTTAAAAGCACATCATGGGATTGTGAAGCAGGTGTCAGGAGCATGGTCTCAAAATAAAGGTGAGTAAATTACCATATACATTCCAGGACTGATGTATTAAATGTGGCACAAGTGACTAGTTTTGAGATCAGTGGCATCTCAAACTTGTAGTCTGATCAAACAAGAATACAGGGTTCTCATTAGGTGCTGGCTGCTGGCTAAAAAAATGACTTCTTTGATTTCTGAGCTGCTAATTTAAAACACAAGGGAGAGCTAACTTCTCATTAACCCTTACTTTTCAGTATGTTTAACGAGCAAATTTGAAAGTAGATGGCTACTTTTGGGCTTCAGTGTATGATCTCCAGCGATAGCCACTTACGAAACTTCCACCAAGGAGTTTACAACTCTTTCTAAATGTTTCCTTTAAGGTCCAGAGAATGGCATTTTGCAGAGCGTCCCTCATCCAACTGCTGTTGACGCCCTCAACTACCTTCGTCAGCTAATGCAGGATGCCCTGCAAAAATCAACAAGTCGAAAAACATGGGAGCAGCCCAATGGAACAGTGGTTCAAGGACCTTTGTCTTGGAGGCAACTCCACCATCTGGCAACAAAAGGTCAGTCCATAGTTAATTACTAGTATTTAGTAATAATTAACTAGTACTTTGCTGTAAACTGTAATTTAGTTAAGGGGAGAAAGTGCTGGTTGCTTAACTGACTGACTGGTTCTCTGCAGGTAATGAGGACACACCCCGTGCACAGCCCATTCCTTCAGTTACAGTTGGATATGGAGGAGATTGGATGTCCCTTTCTCCTATTGCCTTACAATTCTGGGTGAGTTTTGAGTAATTTATCAAACATGGAAGACCGTGTCCGACCACGTTTTGAAACATCGAGAAGAGAGTTGAAAATATGACTTTTAGTGGAGAATTTCTGATGAATTTTGAAGTGTTTGGAAATGTGGCCAAACACTGTATTGAGTGTTTGATATAATTATCTTTTCAATCAACTAAAACTAAGAAGAAAATGGAAAAATAAAATTGTAACAATCTATGCTGACTAAGATCAAATATCCAAAAATAGCCATGATTTCCTTTGTATATACTTGAAGAATTATTAATGTGTTTTGATAAGCATAATAATTAGAAAACACCCCGTAAGAGAGCATGCACAAAAAGCTGTACTTGTATAATAAAAACACAGATCTAGAATGAATGGTGGACACATAATGATGGTATGAGCAAAGAGATATAGGGAGACCTCAAAACTGCTGCACATGGAAACACTTGCCTGCAGCTCATTTTCCAACAGCATTTCTTGCTCCCCAAAAATTCAACTTGTGCTTTTATGACTTGAGAAAAAAAGAACAAAGTTTCATATCTCCTAATCACTTGATGAAATTTGAACTCAAAAATCATTTCTAAACCAAAGTCTGCCTTCACAGACAGAACTTTCACACTAGTATTGGACATACCTTAACCTAATTGTTTCTATCTGTATTTTGCAGGAGAAACTGTTGCTTGAACCTTACTCTTGTCAGAGAGATGTGGCATACATTGTAGTGGCCCCAGAAAATGATTTAGTGCTGAACAGTGTGAAGTTGTTTTTCAAAGAGTTCAGTGCCGTTTACGAGGTATGTTGGTATTTCCTTTCTAAAACAGACCTTATAGTTGCGTGAGAACTTGTAAAAGTAATCAGGGTTTCCAAAGTCAAGAAGCAGTCAGTCAAAAGAAGAAAGGATACTAGCAGGCCTTATGTTTGTAGATGTGCATTCTCTGTGTGACGCATGGCACCCTGATGGCTGTGAATCATAAGTATGCTGACAGTGGCAAATTAGGGTGCTGCTTTCCGTAGGTAAGATTCTACTCACATGCAGTTCATGGTCACTGACAGTGTATGGACTTTCTGTGTTATTTTGTAGACTTGTCGTCTTGGTCAACATGTCGCCATCACCAAGGTGCTAAGAGGTGGAATACTACGCATAGGGCAAAAGTCACTGAAGCTTGCAAAAGAACCGGTCGATGATTGGTTTACGCAGCAAGGTGATTAAGAAGTTGCACATTTTGTCAGTCTCTTGGTAACCACTGCTAGTAGAAATCTTAAAAAAGGTTGATTATTTCCACAGAGTTATGATAACAGAAGTGAATGTTTAAGAGCATGAGAAAATTCCTGCTGATGTTGTTTCACTTATTCAAGTTTAGGACTACTTACTAGGGGAAATTCTGTTTGTTCAGTATAGTATTTTGAGGTTTGTTTTGTAATATTTTAGATGCTTCTTCTGATGGAGCAAAGCTCAAGCTGTATGCCCAAGGTTTTAAACATCATTTAGGTAAGTGAAATTTTGTATAACTCAATTTGTAATATAGAAGGTGTTATGGTTATTGCACTAGATGTTAGTGTAAATTCTAGGTTTTCTTGGGAGAAAGGTTTCCTCTTACTGCATGTCTCTATATCCAGGTGAATAAATAGGGGTACCAGTTGAGTAATGTTTTATATTATGACTAGGAGGTACATGCTGTACATGCTGTGGGAGATATAGTGAGCTAGTGTACTCTGGATCAAACAGTGTTTTGTTCTCAGACAAGACACATTACCCGCACAGTAGCTCTACACCCAGGTGAGCAAATGGGTATCGGCAAAGTGCTGGTGCAACCTGACAGAACCCTGGGAGTTTCATGCAATGGATTAGCTTCCCATCCATGGGAAGAAGCAACACTCCTTGTCACTTCCTTCTTCAGAAAGCTGGGTGTGGTGAGCCAGCTAGGCAAAGGTGATAAACACAATTTTCTAACCTGCATCAATATGTGATTATCTCTTTTTAGGACCATATCTTGCATCTCTAAATCTAGACAGGCACCTGTTGGATTGTGAAAAGGGAGACAAATCAGATGAGAAGTTACCATCTAAGTTTGGGATGGACAGTGAAAGATCTGGCATGGACACTGGAAACAAAACTGGTGGTAACAGGTAGGTGTATGCCAAAACTGCATTCTTACCATAGTAATGGTATGTACCGGTACATGTATCATGGAAGGAAGCCACAGGTTTGGGTTCTAACATTGTATTGTATCTAAAAGGCCTACAAGGTATATAGCAAGATTTGTCTTAACTTTTACCCTTAGATTTCTTAAGTAATCTATTTTGTTCTCTCAGTGCTGGGACTCCAAATTCAGAGCAAGCTCCATCAGCATTTGGAGAAGAGGAAAGTGAGCAGAACAGTGAGGACCCACCCACAGTTGTAGTTTATGTTGTGAACCCATTCAGTAGCAATTCAAGAGAGGAGAGTTTTCCTTCATACTTGGGACTCTTGCGATGCATTGCAGACATAATACCAGACATTTCAGAAAATGGCAAAAAGAACATCATCTTTCAGGTACATCAGCTGTCCTGTCTGTCCATCTACCTGTCTGCCTGCCAGCCTGCCTGTCTGTCTATCTACCTGCCTGTCTGTCTATCTACCTGCCTGTCTGTCTGTCTGTCTCTCAGTGGCAGGGTGGAAGAGTTGAGCCAGGGACCTTTACAGCTCCCTTAAACTCTCAGCTGTGCCACCTCTCTGATCACCAATCTCTATTGTTTTAAATTGTTTTGAGATGGGCATGTGTTTTTAAACACCAAGGTGGGAGATTGCTCTTGCAGGTGCAGGTAAAAATATTGCTCCTTGTGATTAAGTTGTGACTAATTGTATCTTTTTTACCTGGCCAGGTTGTTCCAATTCAACAGATTCTTCAGGTTGACTTGCTCACTGGCAGTCGTGATGCAGCATTTTCAGTTGTGAAACAGCTCAAGTGCTTGGCTTTCTCTGTTTTTTCTCGATGTCGTAAGAGCTTACAGCTGAATATCAATGCTAAATCCTTAACAGGATTTGGACCAGCTGCAAGGCATGAGGCTTTGCTTCGTCAGAGAGAGGTGAGCAAATGGTTTCTCATTGTTCTAAATTGCATTTTCATTTTAGAAACAATCAAACACATGATTGGCAGAGGCCTCCTTTAAAGTAATGATATTTGGTATGATGGGCATATGTAATAGGGTACACGGCCAGGCCTTGGTTATAGAAACATCTGTAACTGTGTTACCATCTCACTGTAAACATGAAGCTTAAAGCAGGTTGTCGTACTCTCCTCACCTTTTACATGCATCTAAATGCGGTCTTATTTTAGATCACTATGTGTACAGTGAACAGTCAAATTCATAACCTTTTTCTCGTACTTTTTTCTTGTATTGTTCCAGGTGGAGAATGCCAAAGTCTACTCTGCACCATACGTCCTCTGCCATCCAATACCTTTGCCACCACCGGACTCTGCTGACGAAACTGGGTCAAATTTGTTGGGGTTGACACAGAATGCCTCTGTTTTATACTGTGGCTATTGTCTTTCTCATGACGATAGTTATCTTCTTGCTGTTTGCACAGATAGTGTGGGAGAACTCATTGAATCTTCTGTTATATCAATTGAACCACGTCTTAGGCCTGATGGAAGGCCACGCAAGACTGCTGCTCGCACAAAGGCCCTCATCAAATTATGGGAATTTTGCCAGGGTGTCATTGCAACATCACTTGTTCCTTGGAGACTGGTGATTAGTAAACTGGGAAGGATTGGGCCAGAGGAATTGAAGGGTGAGGGGATTACCCCCATTATTAGTTTATCACTCTTGCACATGTTTGTGTGTATTACTAAGTAGATACAGTGGAAGAGAAGTACATGTATTAAGCATGTAGTGGCTTGTAGTTTTGTTGCCCCCCTCTCAGTTGATGAAATTCCAATACAAGTACCAATACATATGCTGGGGTAGAGACAGGCATTTCTTGTGCACCAGTAACAACATTATAGCCCAACGACACTGGTAATCTTAAAATCTTGATCTTAAGATGCAGTAGCTGTTACAGTACGGGACACTACCCCTTCCCTCAAGAATTTAAAGATTTTAACAAAAAGTTACCAGTCAAGTTAATGAAGTTAACAAGTGCAGGCTACGTGCTGTTTAAATGCATGTGCTTCACTGCTTGTTCTATTAGTTAATATGTGAAAATAAAAGCACCAAAATCTGAAATATCAACTTACATTTTCATTAATTTGAAATCAAAGCTAACTCTTAAACTCAGGGAACTTTGATTCCCAAAATTTCTTGTTTGGAGTCATACTACCTTATGAGATCCCATTGAAACATGCATTGCATCTGAATGTCATTTTTTCCTTTCATTTGTAGACTGGAAAGAAATATTGAGCAAGACGTCTGTAATGGCAGGGGACCAGATGTTTAAGGACAACTGCAAAGCTTGTTTTTCAATGAAGCAGAAAAATCGCCCGGCAATCCTAGGAACCAGTCTCACATCATTGGAACCAGAACCATCGATCAAGCTGTATATGGCAAGAGGTAAATCCTTCTTAGAAAACAATACAAACATTGCAAAATCTCTCTACATGTACATCTTCCATACATTTTTTGTAACATTAATTGGGAGAATTTTATATTGTGTCAAGTTTTTGTTGCTGGCTAGCCCCATTCCTCTTGTTTTGTAGTTTAGATGTTTGGAAGAAAACCCAGTGTTTATGCCAGGTTTGTTTTAGCAACTTGCCTTGGGTCGGCTTACAGAGGATGTCTGCCTACAGGTGTCTGTTAGCAGCTTATTTGTGATGCTACCCTAATAACTTACAGTACATCTTAAAGTTCAAGAGGAGTGTATTTTGATGTATCAAGAAATTAACATGCAACACCTTGTCTTTGCTACTGCATTGTTTTTAAATTCCAATTTGACCTGGATAGGGGACCCTCATGAAAACCAGCTTCCTCTCAGAGTACATTACAGCAACCCTCTAGCAACCTTCTTTGCGTGTTAAGCACAGAGCGCTGCTTATTATTTCAATACTATCTTTAATGAGCTGTGACAAAACACTCAACCTTGAAGGCTTTACCTTGAGGTATTATTAGTTACTGTTTAGAGCAAGCTGACATATTGAAATGCTCAATCTGTATTTTTTCTTTCAGCTTTACCAAAGGTCAATGCCTTATTTGAGGGAAACAGCAACTCTCGCACCTCAGTTGGCTCAGTTCCAAAACCAGATGTGTCTCGCACCTACATTGCAGTGATGCCAGTTGCTTCTCTAAAATGTTCCATTGGGAAAAATTCCAACACAAAATCGCATGCTCCACCAGACACAACCACTGAGACAGTCGTAACAGACACAGATATTTTGTTGGCCGGTGTGGATGATGATGAGAATGACCAGGATCCTTTGCGGCATTTGTTTCCATTATTAAACACATCTCCGCCCACTCTGTCACCGACTGGTATGTTACCCCTGGATTCTTCAATGCAGGGAGCATCACCTCTGTCATGCCCAACAAAGTTGTCAGCATCACCCGGAGTATCTGTACCCTCACCATTTCAACCAATTTTTCAGCCATTACACTCCACTCCTTCCCCATCAATGGCAAATGTGACAACTATGGACTTTCAAGAGGAAGAAGGGGAAGATAGTCTTTGTGTTCCTCATGCTCAGGGATACATTATTTCCACTGTGCAGACTGGTAAGATGCCAGGAACATTTTGGGCAAGTTCTTCTCACTCTGAAACAAGTGATCCTGTTATTCTCAAGGTAATGAATTTTTTGTTTTTTAAGCAACCTCTCCACAGAAAATATTCAAAACAGTAAACTGGTCTTTTTCATTCAATCATTCATTCTGTTTATTTGCCTTTTTACTTAATGTACAGTATTTATAAATATTTTAATGTGAGGCGAGGTGACCTCTAGAAACCATCAGGCTTTTAGTTGAGGCCACCTTGTACGTAACAATATGGTTACATAAATAGTGCAACAGTGTGCAGCTTTTCCAGTTCAGTAATTATTTTACTAAAAACTCTAGCAGTTTTTTCTTAAAACTGGGAAAACTTGACAATGAAGTGATTTTAACAGGAAGGGAATTCCAGATCTTTGGACCTTGGTAAAGAACTGTGAATTTTTTAGATTAGTCCGGCAATGATGCATGCAATAATTATTGGCTGTTCTGGTGCTATAGCCATGAATTTGACAGTTTGTAAAAAACAAGTACTTAAGATTGTTATTTCTTTGCCTCAGGCTGCTCTTCATATTCATAATCCGGACTTGATGGAAGGAATTAATGGTTTTGTCACAGCCTGGCATGCTCTGGCCACAAAGTCGCACTGTCATGTTCTAAGGTTGGTATTTTATCCTCATCTTAAAGGGACACAGCTTAACTTAAAGGCTCAAAGTGGGCTTAGAACACTGAGTTAAAGATATCACTGACGGTAATGCTATATCAGGATTGTCACAAGTCATGAAATGATCATGGAAAAAGAAAATTCTTCAAGGTCAGGGGAAAGCTTGGGAATTTTATTTTGAGTCAGGGAAAATTGACAATTTGAAGAAAAGTTAAGGAAAATTGAAATTATAACACCCCTAATTTAATTCCATTGAAGGTTGGAAAAACATTTCAGGTCACTGTGACATCATCAATGTTTTCCCTAAATGAAGAAGGTGAACATTTTAGTAAAGTTATCAGTCTTAAATAAATGGGTGGAAAGGACTGCTGTTAGGAAAAGCTGGAGGCTGCTTCTTTATTTAAAATTTGGTTATATTTGATCAGAGAAATTATATTTTTAATGGTGAAAAGTCAGGGAAAGTGATGTTTGTGGCAACCATGTATGTAGCAATGTGAAAATTTCAAATTACCTTAAGCTAGAAGTGATCATTCTCTTATTTCTCCTAACATCCTCAGGTCAATACTTCAGACTTACGATGCACTCTCATGGCTGACTGTGGATGCCGTTAACCGCGACAGACGTTCCTGTTTACCTGTCCATTTGTATATGTTATGCCAACTTCACGATACTCTTTCTGTGCTGTTGGAAAACCAGTCTTCCCAATAAGGTCACTGAGCCAAGCTCATTACATGTACATCTGCAAGTGTACTTATATTTAGTTTTATAGTCAGATTTGAATAGCAAAGTGTCAAATTTCCAAATCTCTCAAAGAGTGTTGCAATATGTGCTGTGTTTTTTTTTCTCTTCAAAGGGGACAGGGCGGAAATAGCAATTACATGTTTCAAGTTTCTATAAATAATTTTAATTTAATAATTTAATGAAATAGTAAATTACATCAAATGGACGGCAATGTCTCACTATTATAAATGCATTTTATTGGTTGACTATAAAATGTTCTCACCAAGTTAGTGTAGGAAAAAAAATCCTCCAGATATGAAGATGTATATTAAACAAAGTATTATTGCAATTTTTCATGTAGAAAATTTTTCCTCTTATTTAGTAACATCATTTCATATTATTTGTCTCAATCATAATTCAAGGAGCTTAAAGCTCGGCAAGGAAGATGTTTGTGTACATGATAGCTTGGTACTTGTTTAAGGATCACTGTCATTGATAAAAGGAAAGTCATTCAAGTTTGACTGTTTGGAACAGTACTCGGAAAATTACTGAAAATATTCTGGAGTGAGGAAGGAGAAAATAGAGACTGGTTTTACATTATAAACAATTTAACTGGAAACTCAGCTGGGAGTTGATGAGAGTTGTCAGCATGCGGTGAAACAAACAGAGGCTACACAAGAGTTGACATCATCTGCCTGTCAAATGGTAGAAATTTGTCAACTCGTTTGGCAAATTCAAAATTGACAAGCTCAGAGCACCCCTGGGCTCTTTGTTGATGTGTGAACAGTCTATCAGAGTGAGTTATGCTTTGCAATGATAGGAAGAGCTAACATCTAAAGATCAGGAGGAGAGTTTGAACTCTTATCAACTTATGTTCTTGTTCAATTTTGGATAAAGGATGAAATCCTCTTGTTTGGCTTAAGAGAGAATTCCGCCAAGAAATTGAGCATTATCCTAATTTTTACTAACTATGCAATGACAGTGCTCCTTAACTTTGCAGTTACTTAGGATTCTAGAACAGAAAAAGTGAGAGCCTACTTGAAAAGGGAGAATAGTCTGCTTATTTATATCAATGAGATTTTACAGAATATTAGTCCATTGTTCTGGTCAGCGTTGATGCATCAGCACATGGTTCTTATAAATCATGTCGCTTTGTTTTAACATGAAGTAGGTAAGGGAATTCTCTGAATGCATTTTACATCAGAATAATTTTATATCACTTTGCAGAATGTATTAAGCAATTGTCAAGGGTTGTAAATCATGATTGAGCATAAGAACAAATATTTATCGCAGCATTAGACATCTCAGTAGTTTATAGTACAATAATTACCTTTCCTTGCAACTTTCAACGTTAGCCCAGTTCACTTCAAGCTCTTGTTTTTCCTCTCTGTTTAAAAGGTAGTCGTTTATTTTGTCCCAACGTATATATTATCGTAAGTAGTTTTCTTTAAGAATTTTAAGAACACAAGTGTGGTGACTTCCACAGAAGGATTTGCCAGAAGCGAAAATTGGTTTGTTGAAAAACGTGAGGCAAGGCTGCAGAAAAGAATGCCAGTGTGATGTAATGTACAGTTGTTACTTGATTAAGTTTGGATTGGACTTTTTGTCATCTCTAGTTTGGTTTTCCTAGTCTAGAAGGCAGGAAAATAACACAATTTCTGCCTCTTTTAGGGTACTGGCAGACTAGAGAGTTAGTTGCCAGTAATAAAAACTCATTGCTAAAAAGCTTATGGATGATGAAAATTATTGATAATAAAAATTTGACAACAAATTGGCCATCAACAGTGGAAGAGTTTTTGTTTTCAAAAGGCTAACTACAATTTTGTTGAGGGCAATTAGTTCTCTTTAGTCTCCAGACAATTTTTGACAACCTAGTGATCACAGCAGCAGTTTTTAGTGCCAAAATATGCATTCTATTCAGTGAACGCTAGGACTCTGCTGTGTGGAAAAGCACTATCAAGCCTTAACAGTTGTCAATAACTGTTCTACTCTACAACAACTATCTCTTGACTAGTTTGTCAGGGCTCCTACTGAGGTATTTGAAACACCATCAGAGTAATGTCAAAAAGTCATCCAACACAAACAAAAGTGAAATTGCATTTTTATGGTCCACCATTTTGAATTGTAAGTTGCACACAGTCATTTATTTAGCAATGTATTTATGCATGACTGTATGTAGTAACTGTCATTGACATATTTTATTGTATGAAATGAGTGTAAATTCCTGGTTGCAAGTTCTCTCTGCAGACCTTCACGATCTTTCATGTTTGGCACATGTCACATTTACGCGAAGCTTATATTTCTTATTTATAATGTTTAATAATATTTTGGCTAATTATTTTTCTACCATTCTTTATTTGTTCTTGCAACTAGTAGTACATTTAATTAACTATCAGATTATGATTTCTATTCACTATGTGTTGTGTTAAATCTAATTATTGTATTTTACTGAACATTCACTCACAGTAATGACTTACCAGTAACTATTTTAATACAAGTGGTTTAGAAACACTTATTCTTTAACAAAAAGGTAAAATAATATATTTCAAATAGCCTCCTTAGAAAATCATGCCAGTGAAAAAGTGACTATTGTTCAGTTTACAGTATTCAGCCTCACTAATTAATTTATGTAATATGAAAGGATTTTTGCAACTCTATAAATGGATATCTCACATGAAAATGTTTGTTTATTAAGTTATTTTTTTCTTTGTAGTATGTTCTCCCACTCCCCTCCCCAAGGGTGATTAACTTCCGACTTCTCTCTTCATTTTTATACCAAATTCAAGCAGCAGTTGAGGAGATTTGAGGATATGGTCATTTCAGACTGTACAAGCACACTAATTTCTCTCAAGAAGGAAATTGTAAGCCCAGTAAGGAGAATTTAGATAAAGTGGGGATAACTGTCTTTGCACACTATTGTATACAAGTGTAACATTCTGGTAAAACTAGGCCAGTTTTTTTGTAAGATCTTCATGTATGCCAATGTAATTTTTAAAGCCAACATGTGTCAAGTTGGAGCCAAAGAATGTTTCTGTGGCTATTTTGCTAATGAATTATCTCAAAATTGTAGTTTTGGGTCAGCTCAATTCAAAACTGTACTGAGATAAATTTCACCAAAAGAAGTCCAGGAACTGTAAAATCGAGTGTTATAGTCCTTTAATATCAATCTCTTAACACACACTTGGTCTAACATTTTAAAGTGTATTAATTTAAAACAGAAGTGTGGATGGTAGGCTATTCTGTAGTGGTTAGTTTTTGTAAAACAAATCACCAATTTGGATTGAAATGGAGGAATACCAGATAAGTTGTAGAGTAAAAAAAATGACAGGTTTTTGTAGATAGGGAATGTAGATAATAATATTATTATCATTGTCATTAAGATGCTATTTGTGAACAGACCAGAACTCTAATGTTATTTCCCCCCTTCTCATCTGCTCATAATAATTATAAACCAACAGACAAGTCTGTCTGGCCATGTACATAATTTATTAGACAGACTTAGCAATCATATTTTCTGATAATTTCTCGTAGATTGGTAGACTTCGCTATATTTTTTATTTTCAGACTCTATTTCATAAGCATTTAATAGACATTTTTATTGTAATAAATACATTAAACATTATATTGTAAGACCCAGTCATAGAAAATAAAATGATATTTACATACGAAGTCAAACATTTTGTATCTTGTGTTTAACTTGTTTGCATATGTCTGACCATTATCTTTTATGCTTAAAATGGCTGTAGCTTCATGCTCTACCAACTTCAAATTTATGCTTAACAAAATTATGTTGATCATTGGATAGAACACTTTTAAAAGAAAATTGTGGCTGTGTTAAGTTAAATAATAATTAAAATATTTTCACAATAAAATACCATTTTGAAAATGGGACAAATTTCAATGTTGCTCAGAATTTGATGTCAGAGGATTACAGGCTAAAATTTGTATTTTGGAAATACTCACAATTTACACTCAAGGATAAAAAGAATTATATTACATTTAGAAAATAGCACAAAGAACACTGATTCTACTTATGACTGTCGCATATGATCTAGTGAAAACTAGATTGTTGGGGTCGCTAGCAGAGGCCAAAGAATAAACCAATCACAATGCTGGATTCCAGGAATTGTGATTGGTAGGTTCTACTGCTTTTGCTTTTGACTCTAACAATCTAGTTTCCCTGGGTCATAAGTGACAGAGTTGTTGGCAGAATCGGAACAAAATGGAAACATTCTGATTCTTCTGACGCTGATTCTGTTGAGCTTATGACTCCACTTAGGATGCCAACTTTTGATTTTCACCAGGTCATGTGTTGTTACAACTCTGACTGCAACTCTGTCACTAGTTAAAACCAAAGTACTTCACATGCACTAAACTAAAACAATTGGTCAAATCTCAAATTGATTCATACTTTGGCTTTGCTTGCATATGATGCAAAACATTTGATGATTTCAAAAGAGGCATAACAGTTGCTAGAGGTGCAGCCAAGAACAACTCCGTTTCCTTGAGAGCTCTTGAAACTTCCCAGGTACATCTCGTTATTAAAATACTCAATGATATACAGCTAAAAGCATGAAGCAACTGTTTTGTAACATTACCAATAGAAATAAATTGTGACTTGTGTAAGAAAACATTTTTTCTGGCGAAGCAAACTGCATCATTGGATTGCGATGGACCCCTTAGTACACTGAGTTTAATGGGGAGGCTTTTGAAGCTGTGCTACATTGATATTTTCATTGGTTTAAAGATGTTTAAGTATGTTTTGTACAGCAAAGGCCTTACATTTACTTTTCAATTTTCATTTACGAAATTAATAGAAACATAATCACGAAAACAACCAAACCCAACACCCACAGAAGGTAAGAATTCTTCCTTTCCAATTGGGTCTCCTCCAGGCCTGTTTTCCTTGTCCTCAGTGGACACACCTTGCTCTCTTCAACCCCCATTATAACGTCCCTGGCCCCTTGCCAGGACCCTGGGCCTACCAATCGGTATTGAGCTGGTACACAGGGACCAAAATAGCACTTGAAGGCCAGTTCTGGGTCTGTCATGAGGAGGTGCCACAGATTTGGTCTTGCACCAATCAAAGATGAAATTTCATCAGAATATGCAATGTAGTTTACCTGTGGGAAAGTACAAATTTGAAAATCAATCATTTTGTACATAGAAGTCAGAAACACATGACATCATCGACTTCTTAAATTTCTGAATAATCTGTGCCATGTTCCAAGCATAGTCAGTCTTACAATTACTGATCATCACAGAGAGACAAATGTATGCATTGCAGACCTATCTATGATCTAGTTTTGTTTATCTTCACTTGTGGTGTTCAAGTATTTGGCCTGATCACATTTTGCTTCTTACTAAAACCCAAACATACATGTATGCAGTTCAACAGTTTTTGACTTGGTCAATGATTGATCAATGGCGGATTTTGACCCACGCATTGTGTTATCATATAACTTAGTATATTGAATGTTGGCGGATGACATCAATGAACACGTTGAACATAATGCTGAACAAAATCTTATGCAACAGGTTTATTGGCATAAATAAACCAGTTGAGGGTTTTCTTTTTGCTGTGAGTTTATTTCTTTGCTGTGAGACTAATCCTTTTGCTGTGACAGTTGTGGGCCACCATAAGTTACAGAAATAGGCATTGTAGTGTATGCTTTCTTAAAGGGCGTTTTCTCAATTTTCTTACCAAATGAAAGGCTCTGCAACACTTAATTGTGTTGGCTTCTAACATATGCTGTCTCCATTCAATTTCGTCCACCATTGTTTGATGATTTGGAAGTTTCGATTTGCCAGCAAACACACTCGCAGCCCAGCGTGATTGGATTTCACTAATTGGGGGGACAGGGCCATTTACACGTATTGCCCCAATAACAGCAAGGGTGCCTGGGTTGAACTTTGGCAGGAAGACATACTTGTAGAGAGGAATATACCGGTCCTTTGGGCAAAGGAGACTGTCCGACAAAAACGGAAAACTGAACTTAAACCCAATGGCAAGAATGATTGCGTCAATGTCCTCGACCTTAGAACCATCTGCAAAGTGGACAGCATTGCCCTGTACCTCGGCAATGTCTGCTTTGATTTGAATTGAGCCAGTGAATATGCGGTGTGGTAATTCATCGTTTATGATTGGTGCTCTCTTGTCTGGCTTCTCATCAACTCCTAAGCCAAAGTTGACTGAGTTAAACTTGTTTTCCAGTTTCTGTCGTAGCACTTGACTGGCGAATTTTTTTGGAATCAGATCAAAAAATCTTGTTAGGAACGTGGCATCCAGAGGTGCTCCCCCATCAACCAAGCGAGATATCACCCACGATCCACTACGAGTACTCAAGTACACCTGCTGTGTGTGGTGACTTAGATCACAGGCGATATCCCCTGAAGCCAAAAAAGGAATAGTTAGTCCATCATTCAATCAGCCAATCAGTCAGTCAGGATTGTGAACATCACATTGTCTGTCTGTTGGTATCCGGTTGTTAAGCCCGCAAGTCGATTAGCTCCTAACCATTTAGCTCCAACCAGAAGTTGATGAATATGGGGCTAATCGACTCCTGGTTATGGGCTAACTGGCTAAGGGCTAATCGACTTGGGGGCTAAACGACCGGTAACCTGTCTGTCTGTCTGTCTGTCTGTCTGTCTGTCTGTCTATCTGTCTGGCTCCCCTCAACCAATCACTCAATCTGTCTGTTCTCTCTCTCCATTGGTTGATAGACCAAAACTAAAACACACAGTTAATGCAAATGTGTCTCCAACAGACCTGCAGAGTTTCCCAGTCCAACAATTAGTACACGCTTTCCTTCAAAGTTCTTCCATGTTCTGTAATCCCTACTGTGGATTACGTCACCAGGAAAACCATCCAAACCTGGAATATTGGTTTCGTGGGGATCCCAGTTCACTCCAGTACAAACCATTACAAAGTCAAACTCTTCCACTTGTTCGTTGTCTTTGTGATCACGATAATGAACTTGCCATCGATCAGTTTGAGCTCTTTGGCTGAGGTCTGTAGCTGGTTTCACATCAAACACTGTTGTCTCAAAACGAATTCTCTCCTCTAAGCCGAACTCTTTGGCGTACATTTGAAAATATTCGAAATACTGCTGCTGTGGAAGGTAGTTAGGCCATTCTTTAGGCACGGGGAAGTCGCTATAACAGCTCAAATGCTTACTAGTGTTGGTAACAGTCGAGTAAGACACGCAGCTTCGTCGACCTTTCTCTTCATCTAAATCAGTGTACCTCCAGAGACCACCAAGCCATGGATCGCTTTCGAACGCAGTCGGTTCGAGCCCAACTTCTAAACAACTCTTGATCGCAGCTAAACCTGACGCCCCAGCACCAATAATAGCGACTGTCTTCGACATGGTTGCTGCCATAAATGGCGTAGGAGTTCAACTACAACGCTCTCACTCTCCGTGAGAAGACACCGGCGTCACACTATGCACCGAACTGGCGTTGCGTGACATCGATCAAAGAGCTGATTCCTTTTCAATTCAAGTAAGCTACTATTTTGCTTAGATTTTTTAAATTGTTTATATCCAGGAACTGTATATTTACTTGTTTTTGACATCAATGTCGTTTAAACTTCTTTTGTATTTATTATTTTTATCTTTTTCTTGATGAAACCCATGCTTTGGTGTATCTGGGACTGGAAGCTAGTTTCCAGTTTCTCACCCCCTCGTCATTTCTCGCCATGTTGTTTATTTACGGTTGAGAAGAGTGCAGTAAACTTTCAAAGATGCAAAGAACTGACTCTTTGAGAAAGTATGGGAGATGCAACGCCAAGGTTCGATCGTGGTGGGGTACAAGCAACTGTTAATAACGGAAGAGAAGGAACTGCGACTAGTGATGACCGACATGACACAAACAGAGTGAGTTGTTGGCTACGTTAAGTGAGAACTTATCAAAGCTTAGTGTGGATAAAATGAGCTTAGCGAACGTGATCTTAAGCATGCGCAGTTTGCTTTTTGATAGGTTTGATAGGCTCTTTTTACAGGGATGCCGGGGTTAGAGCTGTTACCATACTTACAAATTATAAGTACATGTATATAGGAAGAAAAATGTTGTAGGTCAATTTGTTCTTTAGGTCAGTATGATTTCAACCTACAATCATGGACAAATTGTGTTGGAAAATGCCAAAAACATCAAATCATAATCGTAATACCCACAGAATGAGTGTCAACGACCCCATTCCCCCATTCAATGTTGGAAAATGGTAAAATGCAAACTTGTGTTAGATGAAAGTGTTTTGTCAACATTGCTCAGGGGTGGGGAGGCGAAAGATGTGTATAGAATGATTTTTTTCCAACCCTTGTGACCAAGGTTGTAGATTAATATAATATGTTTCAGCCTTGGTTACATTTTTCAGGCCAGTTTTTTTTTAACTTTTTGAGGGTTCTTCAAAAAAGTACCCACCCCACCCCAGTTTATAACCCTACCTTACCCTCCCTAGCCCAAACACAGAGGTTTCATAAATGTTTTCAGCAGGTTGGCAACTGGTTTTCACAGGCAGGCAAAATTGTTTGAACTGAACTTCTTTAAAAACTTTCCTCTGGATGGTCAAACCAGGTGGGCAAAATCATCCTCGCAGCTAGTCAATTTGCCTGGTTTCTGGCCCTTAATGAAACCTCTGCAAACCCTAACCCTAACGCCCCAGATACTTTTTTTTAATTTTGTACCCACCAGTCCTATATTTGAACACCTGATCTCTGACTTCGTCTATAACTCCTGGCTGATTGCTTCAAATCTTGTAGGGTTTGTACACTTGTCGGCTTTCAAAATTGCATGCCCTTTTTCAAGTCTTTCAAAGTTTTCTGTGATGTCAAGTTCACCTGTTGTGTACAGCAAAATATTTCTTTTGAATGTGAAAGTGTAAATGGTTACTTTGTTTTAAATGGATAAACATGATTGTGAGAACCCCTGAATATTTTTTTCTGAACAGTTTAAAAGCGTGAAATTATCCACTATGAAAAGGATGACTTTTAAAATGATACCAGGCTAGTGGCAATTGAAATGTAACAAGTTATTCTCCTTTAGAAATCAGAAAGTCTGTATTCTGTATTTGTTGAAAGTATGATGTTCGTTTGAATATTTTTTATGCAGTCAAGTTCATCTAATGGAGTTTGCCGTACACCCATATTTGATGTCCCTGGGACAGCAACATCTGGCAGAAGTTCAATAGCAAGGTACATTGTCAGACATGAAGAAACTGCCCTTTAGACGGACTTTACAAGAGATTAAAAGTTATTTATTTTTAAGATCTTGTTGTGATCGCGCATGATATCTTTGTTACAAATTCAAGCAGATAGTTCTTTGAAAGGGAGGAAAAAGTTATCCTCAGATTCTATAGGGCCAAGGAGATGTACAGTGTATGTGTATTAGCTAAGTTAAACATTGTTCTGGTTGTGTTCTGCTATGTACAGTGTACAAGAACTTGTCTAACACCAGAAGATTTAACAAACACTGCTATTTAACATGTCAAAACAAACATGGCTTCTGGGCAAAAGGTTGATCTTAACTGTCTGTTATGAACCTAAGCTAGCACAATTAAATAAATACAACAAACATTAAAGATAAATCAGGGCTCGAAAAAAATGGGAATTCCAGCTTGTCTTTTGGATGAGAGCTCTCTAATTTTGCTTGCCCTGAGCAAGTCTCAATTTACATTTATTTATTTATTTATTTATTTATTTATTTATTTATTTATTTAGTGGTTAGACGACTTGAGCCCAGCCCATTGGACAAGTGAGAATGAAAAGTTACTTGCCCACGGGAAAATATCCTTGTCCCAGACGACCATCTGGACAGCACATTTTTCGAGTCCTGATAGTGTTGAACTTGTTCAACTGTTTATAACCCATCAAAACTTTCACATAATTATATTTCTTATATTTTTGCCTAATAATATATAAATTATATTCTGTCCTTGCAAATTTATGACCTTGAATGAGTCAAGTATTCAACTCTGCCTCAAGTCCATGCACTTTTCTTTCAGTAGTACTTTGACGCTGCCCAGATCAGTTACCAGTGATAAAGGAAGGGATGCCATAATAAATGAATACTATGATGAAACAAAGCTGTTAACAGTGATAGAAACCTGGATAAAACAGCTGATTGAACAAGAGGAATTGCCTTACAACCCTTATCCTGGTCTGGTTTGGCGGGCCAGAAGATGTGCAGAGAGGTAAAGCCAAATACCTTCTGGGAGTAATATAAATCTAAGACTTAAGATATATCACATGATTTTAAATTCTCATCTTTGTGTCTCTTCATGTAAAAGTAAAATGGCAAGAGGCTAGTGAGGATTGATAGTTACCTTTGACATGTCCAGCATGCCTAAAAGTAAAATTATGTAACTATGTTGTTTAGTTGCAAAGTAGTCTGCCACCTTCTTATTTTGCATTCCTTCATTTCAATGTTCATATTATTTTACTAAGTCTTTTTATTTTGATTCTACCAGGTTTGGCATGTTTGGAGAGGACAGCAGAACTGTTTCAGAGAAGATAGGTAAGTCACTGTAACTGAAATTTAGTTAAGGTTGTATACTGAAGTTGAAGCTTGATGCAAAGTACTGGACTTTGCAGATAAGTCATGGTAGTGATAATGACTACAGAGTCAAGGAAAAGTATTAAAGGCAGCTGCAGCCGAGTGTCGATCGATAGTCTCAATCGATGCTCCTGCTCAACATCTCAATCAATACTCAATCAACATCTCGGTTGACACTATAGACACTTGATTAACAGTTGGTCGATAGTCGGTCGAGTGTCGGCCGACTCATATGAATCGATCAAAAATGAGTCGACTCTCGGCCGACTGTCAACCGAGATGTTGAAGTGTCGATCGAGCATCGACCAAGGTGTTGATGGAGTGTTGTCCAAGTATCGCTTGAGGGTTGATCGAGGGTATCAATTGAGGGTATCAATCGACACTCGACCGCAGATGTCTTTAGTACACATGATCCGTAATATGAACTTAAGATATACCCTATCTCGCGGAACTGAACCATTCAGCACTGAATGCTCTTGGTTTGGTGAGTTACAATTCCTGTTCTTACAAGCAAACTTGTAGGTCTCGTGGTTGTCACAAAGAATTGAAGTACAGGCAGCTGATTGTTGTAGTAGAATCAGAAGAATAACCCAGCAGAGTAGTCGGATGGGATCATCAAGTTGATGGTGATTTTCTTTGGCAGGTGGCTAGTTTTGACAACCCTGGAGTCGGTTGGCCACCCAATGCAAGTCAGTATGCTAGTTCATACAGCATTATATTTCAAAACTTTTGAGGGCAAACCACTATTCTAACCAAGGGCACAAAAGACCATTTTACAGTCGTTTGTTCAGTGACCTTGCCTTTGAATGGCAGAGAGGCTGCAGGTGACCTTGTTTTGGTAAAGGCCTCATTGCTTCTGTTGTGTAAATCAAGTTGTTCTCATGCTAATTAGCTGGCATTTAAATGAGAAAAACAGAGAGGTCTGTATCAATGCAAGGTCACCTCCAGCCTCGCTTGTATTCATAGGCCAGGTAACTAAGCACACAACTGTAAAATAGCCTGTTACCCATTCTAAGGGCTGACCATTCATTACAATTAAAGCAACTAAAACTGTGCAGAAGGTTTGCTTTATAAGTACATGTTCTTGTGTTCAAAGTGTATTTAATGCCCCAACATCTCTTAACAGAAAACCAAGTATTCAGCATTGGAAGTTTAGCATCTCGCACGCAAGACAGTCCAGCTCGTTGGGGCCTAGCTACAATACTACGCGTTGTCAACACAGAGGCACTTACCGTGTTTGACTGGCTGTTATCAAGTATGAACTCTGATGTTACCACAGATGACTCTGAAGATTATTCTGTGAGTTCAGTTTTGATTTGAAACTGCATATTTTCAAAGCACAGAAACTTTGTTTGTTATGTTTTACTTTAGTCTTACTCTGACACATAGTATAAGCTTGCATGTAAATAGTTAACAGCAAACTGAACATAGTCAATATATTTAAGTTGGATTGGGGAAGTTACTGTACTTACAATGTCAAGATTACAACACTTCTTTTTTTCCCCATATACCTTACTGTTTCAAGGATATGTAGTAAACTATTGTGTGTATGTAATCCACATCAGTCACCTCCTAAATGTTAAAATGCATTTTTGGAAAATATTCATTCTCACCCCATGGAAGGTCATTTTTAATAAAAGTAAGGTACATGTATGAAGCTAAAGTGGAATATCTAGAAGGAAAGGAGAGGAGGAGTGAACCAAAAAAGATCATCTATGGGGGTATGGATATTTTACGGAACAACACAATCTGACAAATGGCCAAGAAAACTGCTATTTAATTAATAAAAATTGTTTTCAACACATGCACAGAACATCTGTACTGAGCAAACTCTTTGAAAACTGGTATGTAGAAGACTTCGAATTTATTTGTTGAACAGTATATTATACAGAAACCCTTTCCAGTTCTGTGTGGACCGTGTGTCTTTGTTGGAACTTTGTATCCAGTGACCAGTGAAGAAAGCATTGACATAAGGATGGAATATGCTATCAGTGGACCAGAGGAGAGTCGTGTAAGTTTGTGTTTTTACTCGACTGTGAAGCTGTTGAATCAGTCAATCAATCAATCAATCAATCAATCAATCAATCAATCAATCAATCAGTCAGTCAGTCAGTCAGTCAGCCAGCCAGCCAGTCAGTCCGTCAGTCAGTCAGTCAATCAATCAATCGTTCAGTCAGTCAGTCAGTCTATCAAACTACTGATATTTATACTGTTAAATACAGAATTTTAAAAATCTTCAATTTTAGGCTGCAGAAACATTTTCCAAAGCAGTCTTAAGTGACATCATAATGATGAATGATGCTGAAGTCCACATTGTACTTGGTAATGTTGTGTTTTCATCATATGGTCTCCAAACACGCAAATAGGGTCAAAGTGGCTAGTGCAATGTCTTTTCATGGCTACTTACAGTTACTGTAGCTAGGGCAAAACACTTGTCTACCAGGATGCCGTCTTCAACCAGGGTGGAGCTGTTTGAAGCCTAATTAAGTTAACCAAGGATTAACAAGAATTTTGATTTCTACAGTTTTGTTACTTTTAGTGAGGGTTTCTTTTTATACTGTTTGTCCTTTAGTTCTGAGTTTGAATAGTCTCAAACTACACAAAACATAAGCGGTGACAAACATTTTTACACAAGAAAAATTATTAATCACTTTCACTGGTTAACTTTTAATCCTTGTTTAGCATTGACTGGCTTCCAAACAACGCAGCCCTAGTGTAACTAAAAGTGTAACAGCAAATTATAACAGAATGAAGTGTAACCTGTGATTGACTAGCCTCATACCCAGGAATAGTGAATACTTCTTTTATTGCCATTTCATGCTACAGAAACATAGTTCACCTTCAGCACCATGGTTTTCATACAGTCTTTAGGATCAGGAGCCTATTATGTTTAGTTGAAATATTTGTTTCCTTCAAATTAAGTGGCAGGCCTGAGAACTAGCTAGCCGTAGCTAAGCACATTGAACACCATAACTTTCAACAACAAGAAGTGAATGTACCTTCTCCTGAAATAACATTGCCCTAATCCTAATTAAGTTAAACATTTTTTGCCAAAGGTGTTTCCATACCAGTAGAAGATGTGAGACATAGGGGTCATTGGGTCAAGGAATTTTGGACATGCCATAACATTACAGAAATACAGGTTTATATAAAATGAACATCTTCTTTTGCATGTCAAGTCTAAGACAAGAAAACTATTTACAATAGTTATTTGTAGTAACTTTCAATATGATTGAAAAGATGTCCAATGAGAACTTACATGCACAACTTGTTTCCCTTACTAGTAAGTGAGAAATAAACATTATTACACTGTATATGATTTTTATTAATTTTATGAAAACAGCACTTTTTGAAAAGGAAATGTTTATTTACATAAACTGAAGATCTTCTGAGCTGAGAAACAAGCTCTTGATTGTACCATTTTTTCTGACCTGGAATGGTGGTCCAAGTTGGCTTCAAAACCATGACCTCCCATGCTAAAAGTGGGTACCCAAACCACTGAGCTATTATATTGTAACCAGAATACATGCAGTTCTTTACACAAAAAATACAGTAATTCATCACAGAAGATGTCAAAATGTGGTAAGAACATCAGTGTCACACTCAGCTATATCCTCATTTGCCACTTTTTGGATGTATGTATTTTGTTAAACTTATTACATAATTATGCTTGTATTAAAACTGTCTTGGTTCCTTGTATTTTCCTTTGATTAGGAACAGTTTCTGGATCTACTCAAATCTGCTGCTGTTGCTCAGAAAGTTACTGAAGCTCAGGTATTGCATTAAATCAGTTTTTGTATTCTTAATATTTACTTGTTGCTTACCAAGTGTGAGGCTCAGATGAAGTGACTGAGTTCCTTGTATTGTTCATGCAAGCTGAGATCAAGGCCCCGGCTACATCATTAAACTTTGATTCCCTGTGTAGCCTTGATATCTTCACACCCATAGCAAACACGTTTCTCTCTGGGTGAATTATATCAACTACAGACAAGTTTACCCATGACATCAGGGGCCCATCAAACGTACTCAGCCTTAGCAACTGTCACAGATTACAGCCCTTATTGACAACCCTGAAGGCCTATTAGTGAACCAAAAAATAATCAGGTCAATATTTAGATACATCTACATGTAGACTGAACAAGTTTGGTCAACAAGATTTTTATTTTCCTGCAAAGAAAGTGAGATTGTTATGTTATCACATGCATGTGCGCTTATGCCAATATTGGTCTCACTCCTGCCTTTATCATACTGTACAGTTGTCTAATTACACTATTGTTGCATGATTATTCACAGTTCATATAGATTAATTTGTGCAGGACTTAAAAGAGCCAGTTTTGGACATACATGTGTATGTTTGAACAGGACATATTTTTTGACTGTCCACAGATACTCTTGAGTATCCACACTAAGTTTGCAAGTTCTAGTTATTCCCTATAATAAGATGTTTCTGTACAAATGAGACTAACATTTCATAAAACAACTAATGTGCCTCATTATAAAGTAACATAATTTACCGTTGTTTCAGTGCATGTTCAGGTTACAGCCAGAGAGTCGACTATATAGAAGGGGACGCAAACAATACAACTTAAATTTCATAAGAACAGAAGGAGGAAGGTAAACTACAACAGTTTTAATTAAAATAACTCACTGCATTATAAAAAAATTATTATTGGAGGGGATTTTAACTCCATTAATTTCTTTTGTTTGAAGGTCAACATCAGTTTCTTTGTATCCTTATCAAAGTGCATATGAGGGAGTCTTTACCAGTAGTTTCCACATTAAAGAGTATTTGGCTTGGTTTGCCAGTGGACGACAAGGTCAAGAACTAAGTTTAGTCACTCCAGCAACTACAGCAAGTAAGAAAGTAGCTACTTGTTTCTTTAAGAGTAATTTAATATTGTTGCAATTAAATATTGATGTGTTTATGCAGAGGACATATTTTCCTTAACTTTTGCTCACTGATGGCAAAATTAGTCTTAAGAATCCACTCAAGGTTATCTTCAATGTTACAGCTACATTTCATCAGAAATTTAGAGGCACACATTTAATTTACACGTATGAAGTGAAGTATTGTCATAGTAACAATCCTTTTGTCTTAAATGTTGCTCAAGGATAGCATCAGGGGCTAGAACTTCTGATCGTAGACTAATAGGTTATTCAGAAGACCACTGTTCCTTCCACTATATCCCAAGTCCTGCACAACTGATATTTTTATTACGTTTGAGGAACTCAGACTCAGCGCACTGGAAGGTCAAGAAGGAACAGGGACTCTTCAAACTCTCAACTACGGTCAAGTGTAGTAACCATGGCAACAAGTCAGGCTGGATCGTCTAGTGCAAGTCAAGGGAATTTGAATAACCCAACAGTAGGGCCTTACAGTGAACAGTCCTTGAGTGCTATAAAGTAAGTCAAACAAGATAGAGCTTGAAATAATTATGTGAATGTGTGATATTGCCATTGTGTTATTAATCATATGGGTAAGTGGTACGTAAAATCTCTATTTGAGTGTAGTGGCCCATCATGCTGGTGTGTCAGTTTCTCTAACATAAAGTGACTGGGAGTATTTCTACCTCTCTTCCCCCCTCCCCCACCCCCCAATCACCTTTTAGCCCATCCTAGGGTTACCCCAAGGATTTAATTTGCTGGTATCCATTTAAGCACCTGATACCAGTTGCTGGACGTGCACAAGAGACTAATGCCCTTCTACCTTTCTGCTTGTTAATGCTTTGTTTAAGTCAAGTTGGTGATAGTAATAATATGAAAATGAAATTGTTAATGAATGCATGTAGTTTGGTTGATATTGCCACAACATTTTTTCAGATCATACTTTAGTGACAGAATCTTTGAGTTTGCCGGTGAGATTGACTTCTTCAAAATGCTCCACTTTGTAATTCTTGTGGTCCTTCTGAACAGGTTGGTGATTACTAAATTATTAAATTTATCAGGTTTTGGGAGAGAAACTGGTTGTGACAGATAGTTATTCAACCACGGTTAGCCTACAGCCATGTACCATCTCAGTTTTAGAGGTTCACGTGAGTTACTGTAATGTTGAATCTAAATAAAATACCCTTTCATTCTTCCTTTTGTTGAATAAACCGTTGAGAACAATGATTTATTGATTTTAGGAACTTCTTTATGATTTGCTCATGGGTCAGCATGTCATCAATGAAGCTTTTCAAACAATGGAGTGTTGATCCAAATGACAAAATAATAATGACTGTGATGTCTTTTCTTGCATCTTTGTCAGAGAGGAATCTGATGCTCAGGAATCCCTTGTAGAGGCCTACAGGCTTCTGAAGAGCACAGCTTATCAGCTCTATCGTGTGACGCAACAAAACCATGTTCTTCAGGACCTTGTCACTTTCTTTGCATCACGTGGGGTAAGTCAAGGGGCAATCTACTTGTTTTATTGAGATTTGGTAACTTACATATCACACATGTATGGTATCTGTTTAATTTCAACAAATGGGACATTATTTTGCATCATTATTGTCATTTAGTTTCATCAACTGTGATTGACACAAAGTCAGAGGCATTCATGGGGCTCATAATTGCAACTAACTGGTCGCCCATGCGACAAGAAATGGAGTGCTGGTGACCAGATATTACGAACTGGTCACCAGTGGGCAACTCACCTTTTCTTCCATCAACTTTTTACGTCAAAGAAAAACCAACTTTACGGTACAATTACAATGTGACAGACCAAGGTCAGTCTGTCATTTGTTTTTCGATTTTAAATTCCTGAAGAATGCCAGTGCAACAGATTGTAACCAGGAGTTTCATTAACGTTTTCAGCATGGAGGCAATTGGTTATCACAGGCAGGTTAAACTCGTTGAACTTACTTTCTTTATAAGAAAAACTTTCCTTTAGATGGTCAAACCAGGCAGGCAAAATCATCCTCATAGCCATTCTCACAACACTCCATTTTCGAGCCATTTTTAACCTCAGAGCAATCCAGAAAAGAAATGCGAATGTTTTTGTTAGGAATGAGAGTTGAAAGTTGAGGTTCTGTTAATTTTGTTGTTATTGTTGTTGTTTACTATGTAGATGGGGGCATCAGATGTTGTACAAGCACATTTCCTGGCATACAGGCATTCCTTGGAAGATTTTTTCAGCAATTCCTTGTGAGGCTCAGTTTCATTATTTTTACAAACACAATCTTAAACCTGGGAGGCCTAGTGGCCGAATGGTTAACATGCTGGACTCTGGATCGAGCAGTCTGTGCTCAAGCCCTCACTGGGGTCATTTTGTTGTGTTCAGATTATGAAAGACACTTTACTCTCACAGTCCATCTCGCCACCCAGGTGTATAAATGACAAATTTAATGCTTGACGATAGATCCCATCATCCCATCCAGCTAGTCCCTAAATTTTATGAAAGACCAGGATGAGCCACCTGGCCCGACATAGACTTAATGTTTTTACCTCACATAAATCCTTTTTAATGTCTTTTCCTTAATTTTTGAAAGTATGTTGAGCTACTCCCCTAGATGGGAAGCTATTCTCTGTAGCATTCTGTCAGATTGCCACAACAATTTGCCAGTATCCATTTATACACCTGGTTGGGGAGAGGCCCTGTGAGAGTAAAGTTTCTTGCCCAAGAACACGACATAAGTATCTGAACTAGGGTTGGAACCTGACTGTCACAATCCAAAGTCCAGCAAATTAGACCACCTTGTCTTTATGTTAGAGGGAGTTAACTTTGACAAAATTATTAGAAAAAAGCTGAGTTTCTCGTGATTAACTTTTTCATAGAAAAAGCTATCTGTAACAGAATGTAAAGACTAGAGAAGACACTTAGTTACCAGTATGTTACTATTTTTTTTTTTTTTTTTTCATGCTTGGAAAAAAAAACGTGTAACCTCCCTTTTTTGCATCTTTATCCTGCATCTTTATCCTGTGGTGCCAATGTCATAAAAGAAATAAATGGAACCTCCATTTTCTCCATGTCTTTATTAGATTAAATTTATAAAGATCAAAGCATTTCATTTAGCTTTTTTGAATGATCTTCACTACAAAAATAATGGAACCATGGAATGGGCAGGAATTTTGTACAGCGAGCACTCCCACTTGCTTACAGTCAACTAACAAGAACACAAAGAAATGTAAGCAGATCAGCAAAAGAACGTGGGAGTGGTCGTTGCACAAAGATTATAGCCCATTCCACGGTTTGGTGTTTTCGTAGTATCAGGAAATATAAATTTAGAAACAGAAGTCGTAGTGATTAAATATTGTCTTTGTGTAGGCGGGAGAGAAGTAGAGAGATGCTGGTTTACGGCAAAGTATTACTCAAGATGCTGGATGCCATGACAGTTATAAATCCTCATTTGGAAGGAAATACCAGGACTGGTACCCTGCCACTTACTACTGAGGTACATCAACATATAAAATCTCCTTACGATATCAGTACATGGCAAAGATGGCAGGTGATAAGAATTGAGAAAATCATCCACCAGGGGAAGGGACCTTATATTGTGCGTTGTAGATGTGGGTTTAAAAGAGAGAAGTGATAGAGTACAACATTTTATTTTCAGTGAAGTTTTTGAGCACTAAGGAACAAGAAGCTAGATTGTGTTGCTAGATGTTTGAGCAGTTTCTTTTGGATTGTTAACCCAAATAATATTTCCTTGCAGGTTAACACTGGATTAGAGGTGATAAACAGATATTGTGAAACAGTGTTTCTTGGGTTGACTGATGATGCTTTGTCTTGCTGTTCCTTTATTGTGGTATGTCAAAGTTTCAAGATGAAAATAGTAAATTTAATTAACTGGAGTTGCTCTCTTACTTAGCATTGACCTTTAATAGCCCTTGCTTATATGTTTTTTCTTGTGAAATGACAAACTGTTCTGTCATGAAATATATCAAACACGAAAAGACGGTGTTTGACCACATTTCCAGACACAGAGAAGAGAGTTGAAAATACGACATATTTTTGACGAGGTGTTTGGAAATTTGGCCAAACGTTGTCTTGAGTGTTTGATGTATATCTCAATCAAAACTAATACTAAGGAGAAAACGAAGAAATAAAATCGTAAAAGTCTATGCAAATAGCAGATTTACACTATTGTGTCATTTTACTTCAACTACCAGAATTCCTTTCGTTTTTTCTTTACTATGTAAGTTTTGAATTTCCAGTGGGGTTTGAATAACAATTGCCCCAATTAGCATAGGAAACAGAAAAGTGAAGGATTCTGGTAGTTGTAGTCAAATGATGCCATCATGCAAATCAGATATCCAAACACCGTCACGGTCATGATATTCCTTTGTTTCATGAATTATAATTGGTTGAGAAGCTAGTATCAAACGTCTTTGATAACCAGTCTTGTTTGTAACTTAAATGGTACGGAAAAAACCGCTTCAGGCTTTCAATTCTGTGATATATGTGGAGAGTCATTTCCTTCGTGCCGCAGTCAAAAGCCTTACCTCTGATTCAAAGCAATTGCTAGTCCTATGAAAATGACCATTTTTTGATAATCATTTTGTTTCACTTTTATGTCATTTGCATGACTCGTAAATCAAACTCGTTGTTCTTTTCAAGGCTTAGCACCAGGCCACGCTCTGAAGCGGAAGGCAACTAGGAAGTGGCCAATGAGATGTTTATGATTTTACTTTTACTTATTTACTTTAAGTTTTGTTACAATTGCAACCCTCTAGTACCATACTGTTGATAAAATACTTACGTATGATTGTCTCTTTACAATAGAAATATTTTCCCCCAGTGAAGAACGGCAATTCCCTCATGGTGCCGCAGAGCTTTAAACACGGAGCGGAAAGGGGAGACATAATCAACCAAGGAAAACTGGGTAATCTATTACGAAACTCTTGCAGAATTTTTGTAAATTTGATTCCGGTTTTTTCACACCATAATTTGACATCGGAGATCTGGAATCTGGAGGCTTCAGTCTTTTTCTTTCTTTCATTCGATATGTCTTTTTTGGTCATTTCGTTTTAGTGGTCATTTTTTGATCAAATGGCCCGCACAATATTTCCTGCAGTTTTCTTAACCACACTTTCACGTAGCTAATGAAGATTATCTACATAATTTTAGTGCCAATATGCCTTGTTATCCTCAGGGCAAAAAGCACTTTCGGAGGTTTTGTTGGGAAAGTTTACGTGAACTGCCACTAGTTACTGAATTAGATTTAATGTTCAACTGAGCCAGAAAGGAATTTTGTTGTTATTTTTGGTTGAGAAGTTACAGTTTTCTGAGGCCAAAGCATGCGATTTTTTTTTCAGCGTTAATTGTGGCAGAACAAGCCAAAACTATCGCTGCTCCCCCAACCATCGCAGAAGAAACTGTCTTGCTACAGGTACGAGAATTTGTAACTGTTTGACCAAGCCAATAGATTTTACTAAATATATGTTACTAGTAACAGGACTGTTATTATGATACCATGTTCACACTACTTCTGGACTGGATAATAAGATTATTGAAACTCAAACACATTCATTTTAATGGTCGCAGACTAGGTTTTTATCAGATAGAACCACCCTGTAAAACATAATTATGTAACCATATTGAAAGCAATCATATGAAAGTAGCTACTCAATTACTATCGTTTGAATAGTCATGCACTCTTTTGAAAGTTAAAATCACCTTGTACAAACAGTACCACGTGAAAATACTTCTCAGTAGCTTTTATTTGAATGGTCACAATAGGGTTTTATCATCCAAAAAAAGTAAGAACCAACTTGTGGAATGTTATAAACAGTACCACATGAAAATACTGTTCAAAAGCGTTTATTGGAATGGTCACACATTAGGGTTTCATTCACAGATCGGAGATAGACTGACAGTTAGAACCACCTTGTACCGCATAATAAACAGTACCACATGAAAGCACTGCTCAATAGCTTTTATTTGAATGGTCACACACCAGGGTTTTATCATCCACAGACTTAAAAGAAAGTTAGAACCTCCTTGTACAGCGTAACAAACAGTATCACTTGAAAAAACTGCTCAGTAGCTTTCATTTGAATGGTTACACAGGCCTGACCGGTTTAGTGAAAGCGTGTCCTTGCGAGGGAAAGATGATTTTCGTTTGTTTGATTTTGTTTGCAGTATCTTGTAGACTCGAAGCTTGATCAAGTGTTCCATGAGTTTCTAGTTGACCTTGTGACGGAAGAGGAGTTCATTCCAGCCAATCCATACCCCAGACTAACAACCGACCTCACAGTGGCAGCCATGAGGTAACGTAATTCAATAGCCTGATTCCCTTTCTCCTCCTTTTTTTTCTCACCCCTTCCTCACTTCTCCCCTTTTGCCACTTGCTCACCCCATGGGCCTGTTTCTCCAAAGCCCCGGAAACCTTTTGGCCCCGCAAGGCCATTTTTAGTCGATCTGCATCTACAAACAGAGAGGTGTATACGCCTGAAACTTCTTAAGAATATATTAAGAATATGTGAATAAAACAGCTCTGTAATCATAAGGTTTGAGATTTTGCTACGGCTCTCCGGGTGCGAAAACTTTTCGGGACCTTCGAGAAACGGGCCCCAGGCGCGCTCGTTTGTTCGCTCGCTTGCTCGATCTCCTCGCCCGGAAAATGGAAAGGAAACGTCTGTTACGCAGGCTACACGGTCGACTGCATTTATTACAAGAAGCTAGAGTGGCAGTGTACTGGGTTGCAATTCTAATAACGTTGCTTCAGAAAATAACTTTTTTTTGTTGTAATTCTGAAGAAATTGCAGTGAACCGTGAGGCTTGGAAACTTACTTCGAAACGAGAAAAAATATATCCGTTAGGTACACTAACAAATGTTATGTACATCTCACATAACTTTGAAAAAGTGGGGACAGTGTTATTTTAATTTCTTCTTGTCTAGGTTATATAACCAAAGAGACTTCAGAACTTCAGTAGTATTTATTGTTGCATGACTAAGTTAGCTCAGAGGGCCAATAATTAAAACCACCCAATCAAATTGCTCCAATTCCGGTCCAATATTTTCCAAGTATTTGACCGGGCACTTTCCCGAATGATCCCGCTCGATCACTCTTGAAGATTTTCTGTAGTTATATGGTTTGTGTTTGTGAACGAAATGGCTTTCAGATAAAATATTCCTTTGCATTTTTCTGCAATTCTCCAATTCCCTTCTGTTTTATTTAACATCACACTTGAGTATATGCTTTGTGTGTTCCCAATCAGACTTGCGCGGTTGAAGCTTGCGATGTTTTCCAGTCCGTGATCGTGGCTTTTTTTTATAAATATTTTCAGTCGTGTAATAAATCTGTTATTAACCAAGCTTGCTCGGGACCGTATTGGGAAAATACCGGCCCTCAGTCTTTTTTGTGCGGACCTTGCTGCGCTCTGTCCTTGCTGTCAAGACCTCGGGCCGATATTCACCCGACACGGCCCTCGCGCTTGGTTAATAAGATACATATAGCCTCCACCCTAATGTGTACCCAAGCCGTTACTGCGTTTTAACCCTCCCCAGGATGGAGTTATTTGGAGAAAAGCGTCCAAAGCTGTTATCCAAACTCGTGTCCGCTGTTCAACTGACTGACCCGGAAAACTTTGTCTGTCATGTCCCTGGTATTGAAGCTTACGGTAAGAAGTTTGTCTGGTTTAAATTACGCCCTCAGATAGATAACTGATTGAAATGCATTTCATTACGTATTCATCAAATTTGAAGTCGACGTTGCTCTCGGATTTGGTTAATACAGCTTTGGTGTTTGCCAGTATTAATCTAATGTTGTTCTAGGTATTATTTTAATATAGATGTTGTTGATTATACAGGCTTGCCCAGTGCTATAGCAGCATTGGATGGAAAATATTACAACAACTTGCGTGCCAGACTGCACAGTCTCTCTAACAGAGTCAACACCAAGATAACAGTGGCTGGCTTTTCTGTAAGTGTACTTACTTTTGCTATCTTCGCTTTCGGGGAAACGGTACTCTCATCTGATAAGTCGATCTTTTTATCTCTTTAATGATTTTCCTTAAAAAGGGAGTACAGTATTAAACATTTATGAAACTATCATCTCCTCAAATATGCAATACCTAATCCCAAGCGAATTGCGTTTACTTCCTGAAGGAAAGAAAAACTAACGGTGCAATTTTGAAGAACCCGAAGATTTTCCGATTTTTATTGTCTAATCAAAAATTAGCACGAGTACAGTGAGAGGTGAAGGCAGCTTGACGTCAGAGTACGTCATGGAACGGTTTCCCAGGAGCACAATAGGGAGTTTTAGAAGTAACCACGACGACAACGCCGAGGACAAAGTTGATTTGAAAATATTGTACCTACGAATCTCGCAGTACTCGAAAGTCATTTTGTTTATCACTGTCACAAAACTAAATCTGGAACACAGCAATAAATCTAAAATAAAAATTTAAAAAAATTGGCCGTCGTGGCTTACGTTCTACAGAAAACGCAGATTTTAGTCATTTCACGTTGTTTTGCAGAGGACGGCAAAGAAATTTACCAAGATTTACAACGTGCGTGCACAGCCATTGCTCTGCTCATTAAACCTTTTGTTTAGCGACGCTCCCGTTGTCGTCGTGGTTTTCTTAAATTCCCTAGTAAGTAAAACAAGCAACCCATGAATCCTCTTGTCTAACTCCAATGCACAATTGTGGCTTCTATGTAGACCTGTGTATTGAATGAGCATTTTCTTGGAACTAAAAGGATCAATACGTTATCTTTATAATATTTTTTGTAGACTGTTGTTGACATGGCTCTCTGTGGATTTGCCCCTCTCTATGGTCGCATGACGCCATATTTACATGAGATAGACTTGGAGGAACATTATTTTATTCAAGGTCCAAGTCACAGCAGAACAGAAGTCATACTTCACTTTGCAAAGCTAGGTAAGGACAATTCCATGTCTAACTGCAATATGACCACGTACGAGAGAACAAGAAAACTTCTACTGACGGTGGAGTGTAACACGGTCACCCCAAGACGCAGATCATGCAGACTGCAGACTGCAGACTGCAGACCGTGCAGACCATGCAGACTGTGCAGACTGAGTACTTTTTTTCTAACACTTGACTCACTTTTTTCGCTTCTAATGACAAAATAGTGTTCAATATGTTCTAATGTTTGTTATGTATCCACAGGCGGCACAAACTCAACATCTGACTGTTGATTCACGCGTTTAATAGACTGTCTGTGGGAAATTCCCTTTACTGATCCTAAATATACTAATATCAAGCATGAAAATAAACTTCCATACATTCTGGGCGCAAATTGCGTCAATTTTTGATGGGTTTGTGGTTTTATTTATTTTCTCCAATTTGTTGTTTTTTTTTTTCTTTCGATTTTCTTAGTCTTCGTTCTCCTCTTAACTGATTCATAAAACAAAGCAAGGACGGTGACTCTAATTAAGCGACCTTGTCCCACAAATCACTTCTTTTTCTTCACAAAGTACAGAATCGCCATTAGACTAGGAGTATTCCCTCTTTCGCGTAGTTTAACATGACCGCAAGTAAACCTCGACGAAAAAAATGCTCGCATGAAATTTTTTCCCCGAGGTTTTCTTATGCGTCACGCACGATGGACTAAGCGAAAGAGGGACCACTCGCAGTTTAAATTGCCATAAAAACAAAGTGCCATAAGGACAGATAAAGTAACCATCGCATCAACTCATTACGGCAACCGTACTGCACTGAGAATTTCAAATGCTATTCGGTTTTCTGTGATCTTTCCATGCGTTAGGCTTTTTTGGCGTGATCGCAGTCACACTCCAACAGCCACTTGGAATTACATTTTGTATACCAAGAGTAGAAAATGCACTTGTTACGCGTGACATTACATTACAAGTGAGGTTTATAATAGCTTTACTTAAGCATATTTAGGACTAAAGGGAGTTTCCCTTTCAAAATCTATAACACATCAACAGTCACATACCACCGAGTTTGTGTTGCCTGTGGATGAACTGAACCAAAAAATATGCGAGTCAAAAGTAAATGCAAAAACAAGAATAAGAAAAAAAAAGTGCACAGTCTGCGGTCTGCAGTCTGCAGTCTGCAGTCTGCAGTCTCCATGGTCTGCGTATTGGGGTGACCGCGCCAAAGAAAATGAATTAAAAATTAACCCGCGAAAATTGCTGGCGCCGCGCTCGTCCCCAGCTCATCTTGATCGCGCTCGGCCCGTTCTAATCGCCGTCGCTCAGGAAAAGCCTGTGGAGGAGGCAGCCCTAGTGGAGCTCTCAGGGACACTGCTCCGGCTAATTATGGAACATCTTCTTTCCTAATTTCCATTTTGTATTGTCAAATGCTACCAGAGATACAAGTTAATTAGATAAAATGATTGTAGAGAGCAAAATAGAAGTATTTTGCAGAAGAAGTACGGGATAACAAGGATGAAAGCTAGAAAGAAGAAAATTAGAAAAACTTAGATAATACATCACTGACGAGAGTGCAAAAATTGTTGTTCATGCCTGTATAATTCCGAAATTGGACAGCTGTGAGTCACTGCCATATAGTCTTCCACAGCATTTACTTTTAAGATTACAACCAGTTAAAAACTACAGCAGCTCCAATTGTTACGCGCACAAGGAAATTTGATCCGTATTTTACACCCCTGCTAAAAAGGCTGGCTGGCCGGTAGTCTCCTCCGCAGCCGTTTTTTGGGATGTCACGCAACGCTCCCCCCCCCCCCCCCCCCCCAAAGAGCGTTGCGTGACATCCCTAAAAACGGCCGCGGAGAAGACTAGCTGGCTGGCCGCTATTGCGTGATTTACATAATTTATTTATCGGTCTAGTTACCTCTCAATGGTGCTGCACCGTGCTACATCAGTGATTAGACAGTTTAAGTAACTTCGACACCGACGCCGAGGACAAGGTCGATTAAAAAATGGATTTATATTTTACCTACGAATCTCGCGATACCTTTAAGTCATTAAGTCATCTTGAAACTGAATATGGAACAGAGCGTAAAATTGGAAATATAAATTTAAAAAATTAGCCGTCGTGGTTCACGTTCTCCAGACAACGCAGAATTTGGTCATTTCACGTTGTTGTTTCGTAGAGGACGGCAAAGAAAAGAACCAAGAATTATCATATACCGTCACAGCTATTGTTGAGTTATTTTTTTTACAAAAAAATACCTCTTAGTCGGCGCGTCGAGTATGTTACGGGTCAATGGGTGAGTGAGTGAGTGAGTGTGTGAGTGAGTGTGTGAGTGAGTGAGTGTGTGAGTGAGTGTGTGAGTGAGTGAGTGAGTGAGTGAGTGAGTGAGTGAGTGAGTGAGTGAGTGAGTGAGTGAGTGAGTGAGTGAGTGAGTGAGTGAGTGAGTGAGTGAGTGAGTGAGTGAGTGAGTGAGTGAGTGAGTGAGTGAGAGAGAGATGTATGTATGTCACACCAATCAGATTGGATCTACAGTGTACTATAAACAGCCAATCAAATTTCTTGTTGTAAAGGTAAATGGTATGTGAGAAGATTTGATCCCGATAAAGTTCAGACCGGCCGTATTCATTCTTCTATAAAAGAGGAGGAAGTATTCATATATTGGGTTTACTTCGACATTTTCTGTGGGTTAGGCTGAGGATTTTAGTTAAATGAACGATATGAGCCTTGAGGTTTGAAACAGTTCGTGAGTTCGTAGTATGCAAATGCAACGAGATATTTTTATTTTTAGTTGCAAAGGTAACTTGATACTTCTGTTTTTCACAAGGAGTGAATTCAATTAGAGGTCACGAATCGTCGCTTCTAGTTCTTAGGACATGTTCTAGAGGGGACGAGACGTTAGATTTGAAACAGTTTTAACGTTAACAATAGTAAGTGCGAGTAACGATTGCTTTGTTCTTGTTGCATGCAAATATAACAAGATATTTTTGTTTTTTAGTTACAAAGTGTAATGTGACACTCTTGTTTTTCACAAGAGAGTAAATTCAATTAGAGCGGACGAATCGTCTCCACTCTTTCCCACGAGATGTTTGCTATCTTTAGTAACAAATGGCAACTTAACACTTTTGTTTTTTTATATGGGAGTAAATTTAATTAGAGCTGACAAGTTATCGGCTATTGTTTCCAGGATATTAAAAAGAAAAGGTTTTGTTTCTGGACGGTTTTTACGTCTCTGCAGTAGCAGTTTAATAGTTTTATTTGATGACATTCATTTCTGTCCGATATTTTTTAAGGTATGAAAACTGTTTAAATGTTCTTTGAAGACTGCGCGGCACCAAGTTAAAGTGCATTTAATTAAATCAGACTTACAACGTGTCAGAGGTTTTTTTTCTCTTTCTTTCTATTTTCGGTGAAGTTGTGTTGTGTTGTGTTGTGTTGTGTAAAAAGGTAAACTTACGACTTGTGTAAAATGCGAAAAAGTCTCTAAATTAACTTGAGTATTTTTGAGCAAAAATTTCTCTTAGGGGTTGGAAGGGTTATGTGATCGGTGAGCGAGGGAGTTATGCATGTGCGCGTGTCACACCAATCACAGTGCGGGTTGTATCAAAGAGCGAATCAAATTGCCTGTTAGAAAATAGGATGATATCTACATTAATCTGGAGACATGTCAGATTACTGTAGTTTGTTCAGTCAAACATTTTATGGCTTACTATTTAGCTATCTTACCATGACCGATGTAACATCGCAACCAAAAAAACTTGTCAAATTAACCAAATCATTACTGTACCATGAATGCTTCCATCTCCAAAACTTCACAGAAAAAAATAACTCTTGCACGCCTTGCGTGCCAATGTTTAAATATATGCTGTTTTCAATCTTTGAAATGTTTTCAACTGCTTTGACTCCTTTTTGCTGTGGGCAGTTTGTGGATTGGCACCATATGTATCTGTTCCGGAGTAGAAAATAGTGTGCTTAAGGCGCATAAACAGCTGCAACTCCCACATAATTCAACTTTCACGTCCTTCAAAACATTTTGTTGCATCTTTAACAAACTATAAGCATTTCCTCGTTTTTTCAGTCCCTCGATCGAGAGGCGAGGCGCAAGCGGGAGGAAAAATGAGCGCGCGAAATCTTGAAAACAGCTTCGCTGCTGAATTTGAGTTCTTTTTTAGTGTCCTTCAACATTAACCATGTAGACAAAAGGGGAAAATAATGGTACATAAATCGCTTTTTGATTATGTATTCAGTTCAACCCTCACCACGCAACAACTGGTACTTTCGAGGCATGTTTTTAAAAGTTGCAACTCATTAATACTTAATAAAGGTGGTCTTTGTGTTTTAATTACGCTTTAAAATGACGACATGTGGAGATATCTTTTTGAGTTCGTTTTCAGCAGTTAACAACCTTTGAATATTTTATACGGTTTTATTGGTGTTTTGAGGTTAGAATTTCTCTTTGGTTTTCTGAAAACACGAAAAACAAATAATCAAAACAATCGATCATTTGGCGCTAATATGGTGGTTGAACGAATGTCTTAAGTTCCACGTTATAATGTGAGGAGAAACACGATTTTAAAACGCGAAAAGCACTCAATTCCAGCGAAACGTATAAATTATGGATTCATTTGCCAAGCAAACACGAACACAGCTAATGAGGGCTTCTACAATTCCTTGTATCGTGTTGTCTTCCGTTGTCTTGTCCAAAATTTCTGGCGTGTCTTCACCCCAGTTTTGAAGTCTTGCTCCCCAGTAATGATTAAGCCTTATCTGATTTCTATCAGCGTCCTCTGATATGCCGTGTTTTAGATCGTGATGATGAACGTGTGTTTCTCTTACCTGCCTTGTCTTGTAGATGGGTTTAACTAAAGCATTTGCAGGTCTGGGTGTTCTCCGCTTGAGTCGATCGATAAGTAGCGGATGTTCCTTATCACCTAGTGGTTTACCGAGAAAGAGGAAATTCTGCATGGTAATCTGCGAGACATCAGGTCGTTGTCTCGAAAAATTAGCGATAAAACGTTGCAAGAAATTAGGCTTGGTATCTTGAGTACAAAATGGATATTCATCGATATCAATGCTTGCTTGCCATTTGGATTCATTGCCCCAATTGTCCAAGCAATGCTGATACGCGCTTTCCTGAGTGCCAGTGACTGAGTAAGGATACGCGTTGTGACTCCAGTCAACATAGGTAACGAAGCCCTCCTTTATGAGGAATTCAAGAGCATTCTTTTGCGATTCGTTTTTGAAAACATAAGCGTCGTACACGTAAACGTGCTCAAAGCCAGCGTACTTCAAGTAGTAAAGCCACTGCATCAACTCTCTTGTGCTGAGCTTAGCAAGATCACTAGAGTAAATTCGCACAAGTAAAACAGCGCTTAGAAAATAGCGACCACCTGTATTTGCTTTGTTACACCAGCTGAGGCACTGTTGCATAGGTTCCAAGTTGGCGTTCTGATGGTTATCCATCTTTAACGTAGTTTGGTTAACCTTGCGTTTTCTTCTGACATTAGCGGACACAATGCTCTTCAGCGACTGCGCTTGTCCAAGTTCGACAATGTTATTTCCATGAAATTCACGCGTAAACGATTCACCCTCTTCGAGATGAGACGTAATCAAAACGATAAAAACAGTTAAGGTAAACAACAACAGCAGCCTGAAATACTTTCGGCTGCAAAGAACCTTAATGAAACCATTAGTTTGCCACCTCATCTTACTTGTTTGATCCCTCGTCATTTGCAAAACAAAAGCGGAGTTCAGTTTATATGTTCGTGTAGATTCGGTCTAATTATATCTGAACCCCCTAGGCGGTCAGCAAGTGTGTCGGTTAAACGGCGCTCGATAACCTCTTAATAATTCATGTTGTTTTATCGCCGTAGTCACTTATCACTGCGATATATTCTCCGTTCGTTTATGCTGATTACACGCGTCATCATTTTCCTTTCAGCAAGAAACTGAATCCGCATAGTTTTTCAGTTCTTGCAGTTTTGCATTAGTCCTTCGAAGATTGCCAAAAGCGTGTTATTTTATATCATGTTTAGGATCTGACAGGCGATATTCGTTTTGTGAATCTTGACAATTGTTTTGAGTGAATCGAAAGTTGACACAGCTTTCAAAAGTCCACGAAGTTCGTTTCTCCATGGTTAAAAGAGGGGAATGGTTATTAAACTCGACAAAGTTCTTTGTTGAATGTTTTTGTTCTCTTTTTTGGCCCTGCCCGTGCACAAAACACAATAGCTGTTTACTACTGACCGAGGAACTAACCAACAGAAACGTTTCGGTTACGTAATTCATGCATAGTGTATGAGCGAAAAACAAAAGATTGTGCACGGTCGCGGTCCTTTCAACATAAATCTTGGCATCTTTGATGTTTGCCGGGCTTTATAACCATTCCCCTCAATTGACTATGGTTTCTCAATGTGGAGCATAGTAGAGGGGAATGGTTATGAAAGCCGGCGAACTTCAAAGGGCAAAACAATAGAGCGGTCTCCGATGTTCAACAGGTCTATCGCGTGACTCTAACTGTAACTAACTATGACGTGGAAGCTCGTTTGGCTGTCGCGGTTACAAATGGCGGACTAAAAACGCACGTCACAATTTTTACATCTTGAAATAGGATCCACGTTTGTAATCCCAGCCGTCCAAATGTCCTGTATCTTTACCTCTTTGGTGTTTTTTTACTGCCTTAACAGGCCATTATCGTCAAGTGTAGGGTCCAGTTTTCTCCCTGTTTCTCCGATGCCTTTTACGTTACAGTTCCGTTGCCTTGGATGTTAAACGTAGCTCCATGTTTTAACTCAAAGGGAAGTTGATCTTTTGATCTCGCTGGCTCACAAGATTTTGACAGATGATTCGGTGTTGCCGATTGAAGGAGATTTCACGAGTGTAAAAAAACAAATGAAAAAAGAGTCAAGCGAGAACGACGGGGCAGGGGTGTGATGGGGAGGGGGGGGGGGACACGTTTTTAACGCTATACCGGTAACTCTTAGGGTATTTAAAAAAACACTTGTCGGAAAGAATTGGCGTCTTAGAGGTGGATAATGGATTCGAACCTCCGTTGCAAAGCGTAATTCTGGACGATCAGCCTTGTCAATTCTGATGGCAAGCCCCGGAAATTCAGTCTTGACAATATTATCTCCTGTGACCACATTATTCCAATGCACATGGTGAAGGAAGTGAGAGTGAACAGCTCATATACAACTATGCTTCGTGGTTCATGCTGCTGTGGTTTGCCGGTTTATGTTTGATGTTGAAAGATGGATGAAATAGGAAACTCTGTAGTCTGTTCTAGAGCACATTCATCCTTGGAACACAAAGTGTTTTTTCCCTTTCAGTTCTGAAGAATTGAGGGACCTACACTTTGTGGGCGTCTCGACCCCAAATCGTGCGCGGCCCTTTTTCCTCTTGTGCTTTTCCAGGTTGTCACTACATTCTTGATGTACTAATCAGAAAGTGCGTTCTCGTGTAGGTCTAGTAAGTGCTACAGACGTCACAGTTTGAATGCACAAGTTTAATCATACTGGGCGTAAACACGAGAGAAACAAAAGTGATCGTGGGTGTGTGATGTGTGTGTGATTCAACTGAAAAGTAAACGAGACAAAATATTGAAGTACATAATATAATGACACAAAAAACTGACAACGGAGCAAATAAACTTACAAAACTGTGGCGACTCGAGTTCTAGAATTTGTACGTCAGGGCTCACAACAGTGAAGCAGCTAAGGAAAACGCGGTGGAAACCAGCAGATCGAACTTTTAGTGCTAACAAGCACTGGCGAAAATGAAACACAAAACTACACATAATGAGGAACGCTTAAAGAGTGGGTTGCATAATTCCCTGGGGTCACGGAGAAACGTGAAAAGAAAGTTCCAGTCGCTACATTCTCGTATAGTTTAAAATGTTAGGTCAAATTCCACCATGGTGATCAATAACATTGCTTTCTTAATTTACAATTTTAGTTTACGACCATCTCGTAGATTTCAGTGAAAAAGAGGATGTTCTCTTTCTTGGTAAGTTCCAGTGCAATCTGTTCTTTATATACCATCATCAGCAGCAGTGTATGATGACCCAACTGATAACTGTCTACAGTCGGAGAATATCAGTCCTGAGGTAGGGGGGTTGACTCTTAATATTTAACAATTAGACCCGTGGCCCTTGAGGGCGAAGGGTCTAATTGTTTTAGTCGGACAGAAAAGGCAATAATGAAGTTAGCAAATGCAAGTTGAAGAAATATTTATTTAGGAATAAAACGAAAGAAAACGTCACGCTCGATTGCGCCAATTTCGCTACTCGAGGACTATTAGTAATAGTCCTCTAGTAGCGTAGCCAATTAATATGCAGGATTTACATTAGTCCACTAGTTGGGTGACACTAAAGCGTAATAACTATACTATCGTGAAGATGACTTGGAAAAGGAAAAAGCCGGAACGCATATTTACCTTAGAAGACTAACCAGAAAATGATAGTCTAGCTTTAAAAAAAATACCATATTGAGGCACTAAAGTTGTTCAAGGGCCTTGTGTCTTGGAAAAACGTTTAAACTAATCAAAATTTGGGCTACCCTAGACAATGCCCTTAATATCTTCGCGTCGGTCTCTTAGTGTTTTTTCTATGTGTTTCTTCTATTTCCTAGCGCCGTTTTTGACCAGATTACACGGTAACAAAATCCCCATGATAGTATAATGCATTTATAAGTTGCGACAGTTTGGAAATAGGCAGAGGGTTTTAAGAACCCGGCTGCATTCTACCCGCAAAAATTAACTCCTCCCCCCTCTCCGCTTCCCCCTTTCCCACCCGAGCGACTATGAGTCGCTATCAGGGGTACTGATTTTAAGTGTTGTTCTTTCTCAGGGTTTTTTCTTGGAGGAGAAACTCTGAGGCGCAGTCTTCATGATATTGTTCCACCTCAGCGAAAGAAAGCTTTCATGTCACAGTTGATCTCCACTGTTGTATCCAAACAGCCTCTGTTTTTGAAGGTAGGTGCCTTTATCTTTATTAATGTCTTGTCCTTATTGTTTTATATGAATTGTATGAAGCTAATTTGACGTGTTTCAGTGGACGATTTCCTGCGATTTTCTTTGGTTTTTACTCTCTTTCTTGAACTCTACGAACTCACAACGTGACAAGCTCCCATTTGGCTTGATAGCTCAGTTGGTGGAGCACTGCACTGGTGTCGCAGAGGTCATGGGCTCGAATACCCGTTCAAGCCTGAATTTTTTTTTCAGATTTTAATTTCACAACTGCTTTTAAAAGTTGTCTGTGTAACTGCGATGATCAATCATATCTTCGTATCTTTCTCCGCAGTTCAAATATATGATCTTTCATGTATTCACTTGTGTGATGTTTTAATGGGCGGGTTTTTGTTGTCTATAGTACTGACTCAGCTAAAGCCCTTAGACAAATCCTCTTTTGCTGAAACTGAAAGGACAGTGTCCTAACAGTTTATCGAAAGTTTTCTTTCCTAATTTTCATCACATATTACCAAATGCAAACAAAGATACCAATGAATTGGATAAAGAAGATTCTACATGGCAAAAAAAAGTTATTGTGTGGAGGAAGAAGTTCGGCGACAGGATTACAAGGATGGAAGTGGATTATAGTTCACTAAATTTAATTTTATGACAGGAAGTTTGTACCAAGAAATCAAAATTGTCATTCTGGTAAAATTTTGAATCTTAAAGTCATTATTTTTGTTTCTTTGTAGTTGATAGTTCGTTGCCTTTAATACTTCTAAGTCTATAGCAAGTTATTGCCCATTCTCAAAGAGGATTTGTTTGTAGGTTTATGTGGCACTTGACTGGCGACTTGTCATGGTAAAGAAGTCCTTCTGTCTTCATTTTTTACCTGGACAGGACGTTGGGTAAGTCAGACCCACCTCATTCTCGCGGAGGGGAGGGGGGGGGGTCCCTCATATGCAAAGATCGGGGATGCGCATCGGAAAATTTGAATTAAACCCCTAAAGGAGACCAGTGTATGTTGATTTGATTTCTTGACTATGTGTATAATCTTGTTCTTGTCAAAATCGTTCTTTTTGTTTACAGTTATGAGAGGTTTTACAATGCCAGCAGCGATCCTTTGGCTTTTTATCAGATTGTTTTCTCAAAGCAGGATGTGGTAAGTTGTAGGCAGAACGTTGGAATCGACAGTGATTGTTTGTGGGAGGGGTGGGTGATGTGCCTAGACAATAATTTATACACGTTACTAACCCTCCCCCCCCCCGTCCCCCACTCCCCTCGCGCTATTGAGAGATCCCGTTGCTTGTTGGCCTTCTACGCAGACGCTCTTTGGACTCGTCACGAAATCTTCCCCACGAGAAGATTGCGTGACGAGCTTAAAGAACGTCTACGTAACTGCGTAGGAGGCTAGTTGCTCGTAATCTCGCTTGAGATTTCGAAAGCGTTTTAATCAAACAATTCCTTATCTATTGCCTTATCATTTCCATTGATTTTGTTTACGAATTAGAGAGTTGGGTCGGTGTTATTATAGCCAAATGACTCCCAGTGTGCTCAAGGAATAACTTTTCAACTTGAAAGGCGTATTTTCTCATGCTGGTAAAAGTGCTTTGTAGAGATTTCGAATCTTTAAGCCATCTCTGTTGGTTATTGCAGGCATTATCATACGCACGATGCTGTGGACCCCAGGACCTCACGGACCCCTGCAAAGGAGAGAACCTTGTGCTTAGTTTGGTTCACGTGGATCACTATATAGAGCGTGCTAAAGAGGAAGAGGACTTGATATCTGTTTACAGATGGCTGATGGTCAAGTCCCTTATGAGTCAGGTGAATTGAACTTGTGCAATGGACGCTACTTTATCAGTTAGTGGATAGGTGGGGGGCGGAGGGGGGAGAGAGAGAGGTAGCTAGGTGGGGTAGGGAGGGGCCGTTAGCTCGTTGGATCCCTCTCTGGGAGCTGGCCAATGTTTCCCCTTTCAGCGCGGTACCCTTCAACAATGGGTGCCGGCGAGTTGTAGTGGTAACAGGATTTTTGCAAAATTTAAAGAAATCCCAGCTAAAAAAGTGTTTTGCTTTCACACTTGCCCAAATTGTATACGATTTTGACCCTCGCTTTCCATAACAACATATACCTCAGCGAAGAGCTACTCTTTTAATCACGTATTTCGTTGTTTTTAGCTGACAAAGTGTTCTCCTTTCAAGCTTGCCCAAATTGTTTATCATTTTCATCCTCGCTTTCCATAACAACATATCCTTCAGCGAAGAGCTAATCTTTTAATTGTGTATTTCGTTGTTTTTATAGCACAAGTCCTACTTAGTAGAGGCATGGCGAATGTTTCACAGCGTGGCTTCTCAGCTGGAGTATCTGCGCACTTTAAATAAAACCTTGCAGAGCTTGGTCAATGAAGAACTCAGCAAAACATTCAGACCTCTGTTGGACGGTGACGAGAGAACGGTACGAGAAAAGAACTGATATTATAGTTGAATGAAATCTTTACTTGAAATAACCGAGATATTTATGTGATCGTAAAAGTATCATTCATGGTTTGACGCATACATTGTTTAATTTGTTTCATTTTAGTCCCTTCTTGATGTCGCTGCTTTAAATACCATGGCAACCGCGTATGGTGACAAACTGGAGCGGGTGTTGTCCCGCGGGACGGCCCTTACACCAAGTGGACTTTTGCCGCGTTCACGAGGTACTTATACACTTGCTCCTGTCTTTATCTCGATTGATTGATTAATTAATCAATATACCTAAGTGGATGTTTTTTTCAGTCCATTGTCAGAAGGGGTAATTCAATTTAACACTATTCTTTGTTGGGCATTCGTTTTCCGTTTCCTGTCAACCGACCCTTCGTCCTTCTGTCTGTCCGTTGTCAGTCAATCAGTTAGGCAGTCTAACTGTCCAACCGTCTATCCGTCCATCCGTCCGTCGGTCCGTCTGTCAGTTCGTCAGGCCCTCCTTCAGTCCATCTATGCGTCAGTTAGTAAACTAGTCAGTCCGTTAGGCCCTCCTACAGCCTGTACCCTATGCTCCCGTTCGTCCGCTCTTTCGTCTATCCATCAATTCGATCAGTCTGTCCGTCCGTCCGCCCGTCTGTCCGCTCGTCCGTCAGTAAGTCAGTCAGTCAGTCAGTCAATCAGTCAGTCAATCAGTCAGTCAGTCAGTCAGTCAGTTGGTCGGAATGTGATTGCAACCTCCATCAATGTAAGGTACTCTCAGTGCGGTAACCCCAACCTTTTTGGCCGACTGTACTCGTTCCGTCTTATTTTGCAGAAAAATTTCGCCAGGTGACTTTAAGAGATCCGGTGTCTCGAACCTTAAGTTTGGTTATCTCGTCAAAGGTAAGTCTGTAATGTAATGCGTGCACATTTTCAATCCACTGTTTGGCTTAAGATACAATGAAACTTCTGTTTTAAGAACTTAGGGGTTCTAGAACCTACTGGCAGAAATTTTCCATTTGAATACCCCAAAAAATTTAAGGACCTGTTTAGGCAAACAAGATCAAACAGGTTCTTATATGTTAGTACAGTTAAATTTTGATAAATATTTTACCCAAGGAGCGTGACTTTGAGATTGCAAATTTTTTACAAGAAAATACATAATACAGTTGTGACTGAATACTGTATATATAAGGACCAAACCCAAGTTTATTTATTTTTCTGGTAATCAACAACCCTAATCTCTTTCATAGAAATTAAGAACCTGCTTAGCCTAAATTGTCAATAGCTACTCCAAAATACAAGGACCTATTTTGCCAGACTTCAAAAAAAGTAGGTTCTTCCACGCGCGGGTTTTTATTGTATTGCATACAGCTCGTGACTGATTTGTTCGGTCTGTTTTTAGACACCCATCATTCTACAAGAGATCAATGAAATGCTACAGCCTTTAATGGATGCCGCTGCCCATAATGTTCACTTGGCATGTCCCGAGATCCAACGCGCGCTGAAGTCTGTGGAAGTCGACGTGTCGGGCCGAAAATCCAGCTCGCTGGCTAAAAGCAGAAGTTAACAAACTGTTTTTCAGCGCAGAGCTTAACTTCGACTTCCATTCCCTTACAAATTGTCACGCAAGACTGCTCACATTGTGTATTAAGGAATGAAGCGATGCATAATAACTCATGTAACAGCAGAATGTTGTTCTGTACAAATGTCCAACAAGTCCTTGCTATGAGCAGCTATGAGACAATAGCCAACCTCGTTCCTTAATATACAAGGGGACTCTGTTAGTATCTTGGTTATTGCCATGCTTCCTTTCGTGTAAATACCGTCGGCTGTCAAAGACCTGAAGGTCAGGAAGATAATAATAAATATGTTATCACTAGACAAAATAATTGGGCTCTTACAAAGTGAAATGTACGATTTGCTTCACAATAACGTAATACAAACATAAGATAAGCTACTTTGACTTAAATTATTTTCTACACGTAACACTTCGTGCAATTTTCGAAGCATTCTCATACATTTCTTATAAATGGCTAAACTTGTAACGCAATCGCCAACAGCCTAATGCCACGTATTAATCGTAGTTATAAGAAATGTTTCCCTCTAGATGGTCAAACCAGGCAGGCAAAATCATCCTCACAGCGGGTCAATTTGCCCGATGTCTGGCCCTTAATAAAAGCCTTGAAACATAAACTGCCCTGAAATTACATTTTTATCATTTAAACAGTGGAACAATTAAATAATATTAATTAAGTGAGTCTCTATGAGGGCCGTGTCGTTGCCGAAGTCAATCTTTTTCTTTCAAGTAATTATCGTGTTTATATCATTACCATTATCGAGAGCTGACTGTTAACGGGCTAACCCGACCTGGCTACGCAGAGTACAAACTGACCCGTGACTTACAGATTCAGTCAAAAAAAATTATGATAGCGAATTTTGGGTTTGAGATTGACCACAAGAGCTGGCAGAAATTAACTGTATCAGGTTTCTTGATATCCACCCAATAGCTATTTGAGCGGTCAGTGTAAAACACAGACTGCAGACCGGGAGTGAAATTCAGACTGAGGATAAACTGCAGACTGCAGACTACAGACTTTTTTGAGTAAATATCGTGTTATTTCCATTATCGAGTTCTGACCGAAAACAGGATTGCTTAGGCTAACCGCCGTTTAGCCTAGAAAACGCTCTAGTTAGCCTGTTTATGGTTAGCTTTCAATGATGGAAATGGTGACACGATTCAGTTAAAAAGTCTACAGTATATGCACTCCACCCTGGTCTGCAGTATCCATTTCACCCTCAGTCTGCATTTGACCCTCTTGTCTGCACTCTGCAGTCTTCGTTTTACACTGACCGTCATTTAAGAGCAAAAACAACTGAAAAAGGAAAATCGATTTTCCAGCTTCAACACAATGCTTAAACAATAACAAACAGTTTCTGGTCGTTCTCGGCCCATTACTCCACCCCCGTTCTCCCCTCCCAACCGGGATTCTGGATACAATTCAAGTTTCTTGTCGTTTACGATCGAAGATACAATTTTGCAATGTTATCCTGCCGCTGGCAAATCGAAAACTGATTTTCGTTTTTATTTCGTGCAAGTTGGTTCTACTTGAACTGTTCCCTTTGTTTTTGAAACTCGTAGCCGCAGACATGGGTCAAGTGTCTTGCTTTTTTGCTCGCCAAACTAACATAGTTGTCCAAACAATTCCTGGAAAAACAGGAACAAGAATGTCAATTCTGACGTTAATTGGCCGTGCTATTTTTGTGTTCTTAGTCGGCATTCTTTGAAATATCGCAACTGATTAGAAAACGCTTTACTCGTCATAAATTTACACTTTTAGCCTTCATAGTTATTGAGAAAGCTAACCGATGTCGATCCAGTGTTTTGCAAGATAAGCGGACCGCTACGCCGGAAAACTCAACAAAGAATTTCTCGCTTGGCTGATTCGAAGTTTCACGTGGCAGCGGCCCCTACACGTTTAAAGGCGGAGCATTATGAGCAAAACAGAAACTTCAGGGAGGTGTGTCAACCCCTCCAGTCTGTCCGTGATCTGAATTTTTAATGTGCTCTGTAAAATAACGTGACTTTTTCGAAGGCATTTTCGTTCAACCATATTCACGTTTAAGCCCTTCAATCGTAATATATATGACAATATTAATAGAGATAAAGGCTCGGCTTTTAGGAGATAATCAAGCCAATCATTAAAGAAAAAACGTCTGGATGTACTGACAAATTCTCCTAGGTAGCTCTAAGAGAATGGTATGTAGGTTAGTTATGAGAATATGTATGTACAATCACCAGACCCTGCGATTTGCAGAAACCGACTTACGATAATAAAACCACGAAGTATCAGTGATTGTATTTTCTCCTTGAAGAAATTTGGAAATTCTGCCAATCAACAAGAACAGGAACCGAGAGAAATGAGAACTATCCGTAAAAAAAAAATACGGATGTCGTAGAATGTTAGCCAAATTTCTCAGGTTTTCACCGGGGATTCCGATTTAGGCCATTTCTGAGAAATTATCGATTCATTATCCTTTGTCTCGCGATGGGAGGTCACGTTTTTGCCGACTGTCTAGATCACAAAGCGCTAAAACGTATCAAGACATGTTTAATTTCGCTGCTCACTTGAGTGGGTGGCGAAATAGACCACAATTGACTAATTGCTTTTCTTTTAAAGTGTGGCGGATTAGCGATGCATTAGGCACATCGTGCGATCGATTCCAGACTTAGGCAGAAAAAAAAAAAATGATGCCATGACCCGAGCCTTAGCACCAAAGTAAACAGTTATTTTTAGATGAATTGACTGAGTGACTTGATTAACCCTCACGGGGTGGAAGCCTGGAAGAGGATTGGTTATTGGAATGACCAAGACTTTGAAATCACTTAACATATGATAGACGTTTTAAATCCAAAAGTAACTAGGGTTTTTACTTCAGAACTTAACGATCTCTCAGGGTGGTGATCATGTCGTTGTATTCCATATTCACTGTGTTTGCTTTCCAAATCTGACCGGACGTCTGTTAGTTCGGTGTCATGTTATTATACGCTACTGTTACATTCCGCTTTTTTTCAGTTTGGCGTAATCAGTCTTATAATTAATTATTTAGGTGAGATATGAGGCGTAGTTAAGAGCATTTTGGTATATTTTTCTGTTGGTTTGCTTGCACTTTTCTGTAAGCGCTGATAGCCTCGCCCACCTTGCTCAGTTTCCATCGAACTCGACTAAGGGACCGTTCATTTTTTATGAGGGAGGGGGGGCTGGTGGGATTTGGGAAGCACCATTTAAAAATCGCATGACCCCCCCTCAGCTTACCAATTTTTTTCACATGCCCCCCCCCCTTATAGCGGTCATATTTTGGGATGACCCCCCCAAAAAAAGAAATTGAACAAACAATATTTAGATTTCAACTTTTTTAATATTTCTGTATTATTCCCCTACTTCACGTTATTGTGCTCACTATGAAGACAATATTTACAATCTCTATACGACAGAGAGCTGTTGTTTAAAAAACAAATCAAAAGAAAGAGAAGTCAATTTCGGATCTCGTAGTTATGGCTCGCCCTGAGCGTGTGGCATTTGGCCTCTCATTGGCATCTTCCTCATCTGAATTGATGAATGCAAGAATGACGTCACTTGAGTCATCTTCTCCCCCAGAGTCAATGGCATCACTGTCATACTCATCATTGTCACTTTCATCCGTTTCACTGCTGTCAGCACTTGCCCTGTTGTCATTTTGTGTCAATGTCCTGGCACTTCTCAGTGTTGGTTGGCCAGCTCTGAGAGGACTCTTCTGCTGCAAGCATGAATGTCATACAATTGCCTTTCCTTTCTCACTCTTGCTGCTTTTCAAATGCTGCTTCAGCCCGTGGTGATTTGAGTACTTGTTTAGTTCTGGAACACGTAGCTTTTTGAGCTTGGTTAGATCTTCGCACAACTCAGTCCAAGGATAATCCTCCTCCCTACTTAACTTTGCCTTTTCTTCTGCTCTCTTTTTCCTTTTAAATTCCAGCACTTCAAGATGCTGAAGATAATCCACCACAAACTTCGATTTGACAATAAACTTATCTGCAAATAGAGCAACGCTCTCTGGGTCAGATAAAACCAGCCTGCCACTTCCATGCTCTTTCTTCTTTATATTGTTAATCCAATCGGGGAAAGAGCGCATTACTACATGAGCATCAGAAAAGAGGATCATTCCAAAATGCGCAATAATGGCGAAAGCGACGAGTCGTTTAAGAAAAGGTTTACAGCTGAACGATCCAGGCAGTTTGACATCTTACATGCAAAAGAAGCAATTTTTCTAGGTGCGGATGGCTGTTCAGAAAGGGCGAGTGAGTTTTCCATGCAAGGGTACCAGTTGAAGCCCAGTGATGGAAGAAAACTGAACTTCTCCATCAAAGAGCACAGAGCAATGGTGGAAAAGTTGAATGTCATATTGAAAGATGTAAAGGAACACGATTCCACACTCTTTCAGTCCAATGGGCTTGCTTTAAAGCAGGGCGAAGAATTTGCCCCCAGTTTTAATGTAAAACAGATCAAATGTACAGAAGCTAAGTTGACGAAGGTCACGCAGGACATGGAAGCACTAGAAAATAAGAAGAGCAATTATAACAGCATATTCAAAGGCATACTCAAACAGCACATCAACAAAAGGAGAAGGAAAAAAGAAAACCGCAGAAAGTCAAATGAAAGAAAGAGGAAGCAGACTGAAAACAACGTCCAACGAGTCTATGGAATCTGTGTTGGAAACCCGCTAGGAAATGATCTTCCACAATGCCTTGTGTACCCTCCTAGAACGGCCGTCCCGGAAGAGTGTCTTAAAGTTGAGGATGTTGCCACGTCGATATTTGGAAGAGATGGGCCATACATCGCACAGCTCTTGGAAGGGAATTATTTCACCAATGCTGCAAGAAGCAAAATCACCACCAACCTTGAGCGGGAAGTCAGAGATTATGTTTACACCTTCATGTACCCTGAAGAGTACACTCTGACGGAAAGCATTGCTGCTTCTTGCAGCATTGGTGAAAAACAGACTTCCATAGCAGCACAAGCGGCGACGAAGAACTCGACGACAGCGGAGATGAAGATGAGTGCCAGGGAAAGTTCCATTCGAAAATAACAGTGTTAAATACTTCTTTTCAGTAGCTACAAATACTTTTTGTCGCCAAACGTTTTTTTAAAGCAGAAGGAAAGTTTGTACTAAATTTATATCCTGCCTTCTATGTTTATTCTATAGCAATTCTTTTGATATTCAAACATTATGCCATTTTAAAGTTTTACTAAAATATTTCACGTGACCCCCCCTTTTTCCCTAATTTTTTTGGGATGGCCCCCCCTCGAAAGCTATTTTTTTTCGCATGCCCCCCTCCAAATCCCACCAGCCCCCCCGCCCCCCTACCTTATCAAAAATCAACGGTCCCTAAGACAGGAAAGGGAGAGGTAAGAGAATATAACGGTAAAAATGTGGAATAAAAATTAGCAACTTTCAAAGGAATTTGAAAACGGAGCTTCATTTCTCCGGTTACTGGCCTACCGTCCACACAAATCCATCACGAAAACGGAGCTTTTTGAAAACGCTCTGCAAACCGGAGGAATTTGAAAACGCCGGCCTTGCGTTTTATTGTGGACGTGAAACATTTTGAAAATTAATGAAGCTTTTCGAAAACGATGGCGTTACGATAATCGGGATATTTCCTTGCTCGAGAAATGCAAAATGATCTGTGATTGCTGCGTTTTAATATTCCTCCAGTGTGATGTGGACGGAAAACATTCGATGCGTTTTCAAAGTGAAACCGTCCGTTTTCAAATTCCTCCGGCGTAACGTTGACGGGACCTGAATAGAAATCAAGGCTCGAATTATGAGTTGAAATAGCTAAAAGGCGAAAGAAAGAAACGACAGATATTTTTAATTGCGATCACACTTAGAAAGGAAAAAGAAATCAAGTAACTGTCAGGAAAAAAATGGCATATATCTTAATTGCAGTCATACTTAAACTGTGAAGAAATAGTCAAAGTTTCAGTGAACTAACTTGAATATTGAAGTACACTGTGAACAAATACAGCCAGTTTGTTGACTTGATCAGAGATGATCTGTTATTCACCCAAAATGTTGAGCGGAGGAATCACAAACAGCTTCAACGTTCCGCTAAGCGTGGCGTTCGGCATGAAACGACATTGTCGTTAGAGTATGTCTAAGATAGTCTGGCGGAGTAACCATTCTGAAAAACAAACCCCCCTAGTCTCCTCCGCAGCCGTTTTTTGGGAAGTCACGCAACGCTCCCCCAAAGAGGGGGAGCGTTGCGTGACATCCCCAAAAACGGCCGCGGAGGAGACTACCCCCCCCCCCTCCCTCCACCGGGATTCTGGATACAATTCAAGTTTCTTGTCGTTCACGATCGAAGATACAATTTTGCAATGTTATCCTGCCGCTGGCAAATCGAATACTGATTTTCGTTTTTATTTCGTGAAAGTTGGTTCTATTTGAACTGTTCCCTTTGTTTTTGAATCTCGTAGCCGCGGACATGGGTCAAGTGTCATGTTTTTTAGCTCGTCAAACTAACATAGTTGTTCAAAAGAATTCCTGGAAAAACAGGGACAAGAATGTCAATTCTGACGTTAATTGGCCGTGCTATTTTTGTGTTCTTAGCCGGCATTCTTTGGAATATCGCAACTTCATAATTATTGAGAAAGCTAACGGATGTCGATCCAATGCGTTGCCAGATAAGCGGACCGCTACGCGGGAAAACTCAACAAAGAATTTCTCGCTTGGCTGATTCGAAGTTTCACGTGGCAGCAGCCCCTCACGTTTAAAGGCGGAGCATTATGAGCAAAACAAACTTCAGAGAGGTTTGTCAACCCCTCCAGCCTGTCCGTGATCTGAATTTTAATGTGCTCTGTAAAATAACGAGACTTTTTCGAAGGCATTTTCGTTTAACCATATTCACATTTAAGCCTTCAATCGTAATATATATAGGAATATTAATAGAGCTAAAGGCTCGGTTTTTAGGAAATAATCAAGCCAATCATTAAAGAAAAAACGTCTAGATGTACTGACAAATTCTCCTAGGTAGCGCTAAGAGAATGGTATGGAGGTTAGTTATGAGAATATGTATATACAATCACCAGAACCTGCGATTTGCAGGAGGATGTGTTGAAGTAAATTTTGAGGTACTGTAATTTCATTATAAGAAACCGACTTACGGTAATAAAACCACGAAGTATCAGTGATTGTATTTTCTCCTTTAAGAAATTTGGAAATTCTGCCAATCGGGCCCTAAACAAAATCAGGAACCAAGAGAAATGAGAACTATCCTTAACAAAAAAATACGGATGTCGCAGAATGTTAGCCAGATTTCTCAGGTTTTCACCGTGGATTCCGATTTAGGCCATTTCTGAGAAATTATCGATTCATTATCCTTTGTCTCGCGATGCGTAAGTCACGTTTTTGCCGACTGTCTGGATCACAAAGCACTAAAACGTATCAAGACATGTTTAATAGACCAATTTCGATTTATTAAAATTCAGCCTTAAACAATAGACCTCAGCACGAGGCTCTGGGGAATAAAACCCACAAACTCTGTAGTTATTCCCACGAGTCTCGTGCTGAGGTCTATTGTTTAAGGCTGAATTTTATTATATCGAAATTGGTCTATTTCGCTGCTCACTTGAGTGGGTGGCGAAAGGGACCGCAATTGACTAAATGCTATTCTCTTAAAGTGCGACGGATTAGCGATGCATTAGGCAAATCGTACGATCGATTCCAGACTTAGGCAAAAAAAAAAAAATGATGCCATGACCCGAGCCTTGGCACTAAATTAAACAGTTATTTTTAGATGAATTGACTGAATGACTTGATTAACCCTCACGGGATGGAAGCCTGGAAGAGGATTGGTTATTGGAATGACCAAGACTTAGAAATCACTTACCAAACAGAGAGATCTTTTTATTTCTTTGTTCTTTAAATGAAGTCTTCTTGTATTAATCTGGAAGATTAATAAACAATTTTCAAATTAAAGTCGTTCTAAACTTACTTGTTTGAACTTGGACACCATATTTGATTCAAGTAAGTAATTTTTCTGAATAGCTTGTGTTGATACAAATTTGGCTGTCTACATGCATATCGAAATTTCGTTGAGGACGAACTAACTCTTCCGCCTTTTGACAGCAAACTACAAAAATAGAAATTCATCAATATGCTGTTATGTCAACATTAAGCGGGTGCTAATGAGTGATAAATTGCACTGTTCACAACTTCGGAAAATGTCATTGAAGATGTAAAGTTCCGAAAGCAGCGAAGCTCCAAAATTGGAGATAAAATGAGGCGATTGTTAGCAACAGGAAGCTAAATAAAGTGATATAAAATTAGGCCCGTTCCTCACTTGCGACGCAAGCACAAGTATAACATGTTAGCAGAAGCATAAGTAAGAAAATAGGGTTCTTTTTCCATATAACATATCATTTGTTGACCAAGCTTGTTTGGTCAAGATGGCTGGATATTGGTCTCGTTTTTGCCATTTTTGCGTGTTTATGGACCTCGACTCCGTCTTGGTTCATAAACACGCAAATAAAGAACTTGGCCGATATCTACCCATTTTGACCTCACGCTTGGTCAATAACCCATATATAGCGACCGTCCAAAAGTGGACAAAGATTCGAACATATGATAGACGTTTTAAATCCAAAAGTAACTAGGCTTTTTGCTTAAGAACTTAACGATCTCTCAGGGTGGTGATCATGTCGTTGTATTCCATATTCACTGTGTTTGCTTTCCACATCTGACCGGACGTCTGTTAGTTCGGTGTCATGTTATTATACGCTACTGTTACATTCCGCTTTTTTTCAGTTTGGCGTAATCAGTCTTATAATTAATTATTTAGGTGAGATATGAGGCGTAGTTAAGAGCATTTTGGTATATTTTTCTGTTGGTTTGCTTGCACTTTTCTGTAAGCGCTGATAGCCTCGCCTACCTTGCTCAGTTTCCATCGAACTCGACTAAGACAGGAAAGGGAGAGGTAAGAGAATATAACGGTAAAAATGTGGAATAAAAATTAGCAACTTTCAGAAAACCCGTCCATACTACGCCGAAGGAATTTGAAAACGGAGCTTCATTTCTCCGGTTACTGGCCTACCGTCCACACAAATCCATCACGAAAACGGAGCTTTTTGAAAACGCTCTGCAAACCGGAGGAATTTGAAAACGCCGGCCTTGCGTTTTATTGTGGACGTGAAACATTTTGAAAATTAATGAAGCTTTTCGAAAACGATGGCGTTACAATAATCGGGATATTTCCTTGCCCGAGAAATGCAAAATGATCTGTGATTGCTGCGTCTTAATATTCCTCCAGTGTGATGTGGACGGAAAACATTCGATGCGTTTTCAAAGTGAAACCGTCCGTTTTCAAATTCCTCTGGCGTAATGTTGACGGGACCTGAATAGAAATCAAGGCTCGAATTATGAGTTGAAATAGCTAAAAGGCGAAAGAAAGAAACGACAGATATTTTTAATTGCGGTCACACTTAGAAAGGAAAAAGAAATCAAGTAACTGTCAGGAAAAAAATGACATATATCTTAATTGCAGTCATACTTAAACTGTGAAGAAATAGTCAAAGTTTCAGTGAACTAACTTGAATATTGAAGTACACTGTGAACAAATACAGCCAGTTTGTTGACTTGATCAGAGATGATCTGTTATTCAGCCAAAATGTTGAGCGGAGGGATCACAAACAGCTTCAACGTTCCGCTAAGCGTGGCGTTCGGCATGAAACGACATTGTCGTTAGAGCATGTCTAAGATAGTCTGGCGGAGTAACCATTCTGAAAAAAACAAACTTAAAAACTTTGGCCGAGGCGAAATTCACGCGACCTTTAGTGCGAAATTATATTTTCGTCAAAGAGACAATGTCAAAAATCCTTTTCCTCTAACAGTTTCTGGTCGTTCTCGGCCCATTACTCCACCCCGCCCGCCCCTAATCTCCTCCGCAGCCGTTTTTTGGGAAGTCACGCAACGCTCCCCCAAAGAGGGGGAGCGTTGCGTGACATCCCCAAAAACGGCCGCGGAGGAGACTACCCCCCCCCCCTCCCTCCACCGGGATTCTGGATACAATTCAAGTTTCTTGTCGTTCACGATCGAAGATACAATTTTGCAATGTTATCCTGCCGCTGGCAAATCGAATACTGATTTTCGTTTTTATTTCGTGCAAGTTGGTTCTACTTGAACTGTTCCCTTTGTTTTTGAAACTCGTAGCCGAAGACATGGGTCAAGTGTCTTGTTTTTTAGCTCGTCAAACTAACATAGTTGTTTAAAACAGTTCCTGGAAAAACAGGGACAAGAATGTCAATTCTGACGTTAATTAGCCGTGCTATTTTTGTGTTCTTAGCCGGCATTCTTCGAAATATCGCAACTGATGAGAAAACGCTTTACTCGTCATCATTTTACACTTTTAGCCTTCATAATTATTGAGAAAGCTAACCGATGTCGATCCAGTGTGCTGCAAGATAAGCGGACCGCTACGCGGGAAAACTCAACAAAGAATTTCTCGCTTGGCTGATTCGAAGTTTCACGTGGCAGCAGCCCCTCACGTCTAAAGGCGGAGCATTATGAGCAAAACAAACTTCAGAGAGGTGTGTCAACCCCTTCAGCCTGTCCGTGATCTGAATTTTAATGTGCTCTGTAAAATAACGAGACTTTTTCGAAGGCATTTTCGTTTAACCATATTCACATTTAAGCCTTCAATCGTAATATATATAGCAATATTAATAGAGCTAAAGGCTCGATTTTTAGGAAATAATCAAGCCAATCATTAAAGAAAAAACGTCTAGATGTACTGACAAATTCTCCTAGGTAGCGCTAAGAGAATGGTATGGAGGTTAGTTATGAAAATATGTATGTACAATCACCAGAACCTGCGATTTGCAGGAGGATGTGTTGAAGTAAATTTTGAGGTACTGTAATTTCATTATAAGAAACCGACTTACGGTAATAAAACCACGAAGTATCAGTGATTGTATTTTCTCCTTTAAGAAATTTGGAAATTCTGCCAATCGGGCCCTAAACAAGATCAGGAACCAAGAGAAATGAGAACTATCCTTAACAAAAAATACGGATGTCGCAGAATGTTAGCCAGATTTCTCAGGTTTTCACCGTGGATTCCGATTTAGGCCATTTCTGAGAAATTATCGATTCATTATCCTTTGTCTCGCGATGCGGAGGTCACGTTTTTGCCGACTGTCTAGATCACAAAGCGCTAAAACGTATCAAGACATGTTTAATAGACCAATTTCGATTTATTAAAATTCAGCCTAACACAATAGACCTCAACACGAGGCTCGGGGGAATAAAACCCACAAACTCTGTAGCTATTCCCACGAGTCTCGTGCTGAGGTCTATTGTTTAAGGCTGAATTTTATTATATCGAAATTGGTCTATTTCGCTGCTCACTTGAGTGGGTGGCGAAAGGGACCGCAATTGACTAAATGCTATTCTCTTAAAGTGCGACGGATTAGCGATGCATTAGGCAAATCGTACGATCGATTCCAGACTTAGGCAAAAAAAAAAAAATGATGCCATGACCCGAGCCTTGGCACTAAATTAAACAGTTATTTTTAGATGAATTGACTGAATGACTTGATTAACCCTCACGGGGTGGAAGCCTGGAAGAGGATTGGTTATTGGAATGACCAAGACTTAGAAATCACTTACCAAACAGAGAGATCTTTTTATTTCTTTGTTCTTTAAATGAAGTCTTCTTGTATTAATCTGGAAGATTAATAAACAATTTTCAAATTAAAGTCGTTCTAAACTTACTTGTTTGAACTTGGACATCATATTTGATTCATCAAGTAATTTTTCTGAATAGCTTGTGTTGATACAAATTTGGCTGTCTACGTGCATATCGAAATTTCTTTGGGGACCAACTAACTCTTCCGCCTTTTGACAGCAAACTACAAAAATAGAAATTCATCAATATGCTGTTATGTCAACATTAAGCGGGTGCTAATGAATGATAAATGGCACTGTTCACAACTTCGGAAAATGTCATTGAAGATGTAAAGTTCCGAAAGCAGCGAAGCTCCAAAATTGGAGATAAAATGAGGCGATTGTTAGCAACAGGAAGCTAAATAAAGTGATATAAAATTAGGCCCGTTCCTCACTTGCGACGCAAGCACAAGTATAACATGTTAGCAGAAGCATAAGTAAGAAAATAGGGTTCTTTTTCCATATAACATATCATTTGTTGACCAAGCTTGTTTGGTCAAGATGGCTGGATATTGGTCTCGTTTTTGCCATTTTTGCGTGTTTATGGACCTCGACTCCGTCTTGGTTCATAAACACGCAAATAAAGAACTTGGCCGATATCTACCCATTTTGACCTCACGCTTGGTCAATAACCCATATATAGCGACCGTCCAAAAGTGGACAAAGATTCGAACATATGATAGACGTTTTAAATCCAAAAGTAACTAGGCTTTTTGCTTAAGAACTTAACGATCTCTCAGGGTGGTGATCATGTCGTTGTATTCCATATTCACTGTGTTTGCTTTCCACATCTGACCGGACGTCTGTTAGTCCGGTGTCATGTTATTATACGCTACTGTTACATTCCGCTTTTTTTCAGTTTGGCGTAATCAGTCTTATAATTAATTATCTAGGTGAGATATGAGGCGTAGTTAAGAGCAGTTTGGTATATTTTTCTGTTGGTTTGCTTGCACTTTTCTGTAAGCGCTGATAGCCTCGCCCACCTTGCTCAGTTTCCATCGAACTCGACTAAGACAGGAAAGGGAGAGGTAAGAGAATATAACGGTAAAAATGTGGAATAAAAATTAGCAACTTTCAGAAAACCCGCCCATACTACGCCGAAGGAATTTGAAAACGGAGCTTCATTTCTCCGGTTACTGGCCTACCGTCCACACAAATCCATCACGAAAACGGAGCTTTTTGAAAACGCTCTGCAAACCGGAGGAATTTGAAAACGCCGGCCTTGCGTTTTATTGTGGACGTGAAACATTTTGAAAATTAATGAAGCTTTTCGAAAACGATGGCGTTACGTTAATTGGGATATTTCCTTGCTCGAGAAATGCAAAATGATCTGTGATTGCTGCGTCTTAATATTCCTCCAGTGTGATGTGGACGGAAAACATTCGATGCGTTTTCAAAGTGAAACCGTCCGTTTTCAAATTCCTCTGGCGTAATGTTGACGGGACCTGAATAGAAATCAAGGCTCGAATTATGAGTTGAAATAGCTAAAAGGCGAAAGAAAGAAACGACAGATATTTTTAATTGCGATCACACTTAGAAAGGAAAAAGAAATCAAGTAACTGTCAGGAAAAAAATGACACATATCTTAATTGCGGTCATATTTAAACTGTAAAGAAATAGTCAAAGTTTCAGTGAACTAACTTGAATAATTGAAGTTAACTGTGACAGATACAGCCAGTTTGTTAACCTGACCAGAGATGATCTGTTGATCAGCCAAAATGTTGAGCGGAGGAATCACAAACAGCTTCAACGTTCCGCTAAGCGTGACGTTCCGGATGAAACGACATTGTCGTTAGATCATGTCTAAGATAGTATGGCGGAGTAACCATTCTGAAAAAAAAAAAACTTAAAAACATTCGCTGAGGCGGAATTCACGCGACCTTTAGTGCGAAATTAGATTTTCGTCAAAGAGACAATCTCAAAAATCCTTTTCCTCGTTATTGAAAATGTTTCGTGCGAGATCAGCTAAAGTTTACGCACGACTCGTAAAAAACCGTGACAACAGCGTACAAGTTTCGGCTTAAAATGTCGTTAGAGCTGAAACGGAAGACAAACGAGATATTTCCTAGAAAATTGAAAAAGCTTAACTCGCGATCAATTGGAAAAGATTAAAGAGGGCAGTGATGTCCAGTCCAATCTACTTATAATATTTGAGATTGTGGTTTTCTCGATGTTGTGCTTGAGAACGGACAAGGAAATGTTGGTGTACATGGACAAAATGTTCCCTAAACAATTCTCTCACTTTACTTTTACTTCCTCGTACAGCAAGCTTATTTCACATGGACGAAATTCTTAGAAACGTACGCGATGAGTGAAGCGGTCAAGAAATGGCGTTATTTGCGGTCAGGCAAGTGATCTGTGACGTACATAGCACAATAACAAAAACGGTAATCACTAGCATCATCAATCAGTTAATTAGCGTTACCACTACAAGGAACTAGATTACTGTTTTCAGAAATGAGGTAAACAGGTCGAAATTAATTTGCAAAATGTCAGGGAGTTTAGTTGAATAATAAAGTACCTAGACCATTAAGAAATCGTTAAATTTTCAAGGAAATTTATTTCCGAATGGCAAATTTTCATGTCCACTTAATCCTGAAATTTCGAGATTTGAATAAGCATGCCGGCTATTCAAAAGCGCTGAAACGTTGCACGTTTTCTTGGCTTGATTCCTTGTCCTCTTTTCTTTGAATAGATGTCTAATCAGTATTCAACGTCCGTTTATTCCGAGTTATACCATTTAGTTCCTTCAACCTCAAGTGTGGGTGGTAAAAATGCGGAAAACAGATTTGATTTTTGTAAAGAAAACGATGCGACATGAAAGTATAGTGGAACCCCGTTAATACAGTCACCAATGGGCCACGAAGATCTGGCCTTATCAACGGGGTTATGACTGACTAAGTTTTTGTTTGGGCCAAAATAAAGTGACCGTATTAACGGGGTAGCCGTAAGGCGTGATTTTACCTTTACCCCTCGATAGTTTTAATCTGATTGCCGGTCACACATCAAAGATTGGTCCGCGAAGTTAAAAGTTAGAACCGCCTTTTACAGAATAATAACAGTACCATTTGAAAGTACCGCGCTATAGTTTTCATTCGATTGATCACGCACTAGGAATTCAACCGTAAATTCAATCACTGCGACCGCCTGAAGTCTCGCTCACTCGATTCCCCCCCCCCCGGACACTATGGGATTAAAACTATAATCATGCATGTAGTCCAAAGCGGAAGGGGGGGATCCATCCCAACATTGATATTGGTGGGTGACGAGAATAAAACGCTGAATAAACTTTGTTTCCTAGAATTTCAAATGAAAACGTGCTAAGTCTATTTATAAGGTAGTTTGTTTTAGCTGTTGTTGGCATTTGCTTTCTCGGTTTGATTATTTCAAAACAAGAAAGGATCGGATGATCACAAGACTCACATGAATAGGTGGAGCCCAATATGATTGGCAGGTGTCAATAATTATTTGCTAAGACGCCCATCACAATTATTGGTGCACTAAACCTCTTGAGGTTTCGTATGTAATTGCCTATTTTAGATCATATTGAAGAGTTGGTTTTAACTCACTTATACTCATACAAATGAACATTGTTAAATTTTGAATGAAACGACTTTCCAGAAAAACATTACACGGAGTAAAACCTAGCACTGGAAATCAAATAGAAAGAATAGAATAGAATACAAAGCCTTTACTAAATTAAGCTAAAGCATTCATTGCGCGTCCCAGCTCTCAAAGTCAGCTGACACACACCTCACATATTTCCGCTTTTGTTTGAGAGACAGCGTCAATTTTCAATTCCAAGAAGCAGGAATTCTTTGGGGGATATAAAACGCGTCAAAACATCGCTCTGGTCATACATCGCTTCTGCTCGTGGAAGGAAACGGATATTCACTCTTATCTACCAATCGACAGAAACATTGGGCAGTGCAACTGAAGGCCGAATTAAGGTAGGAAAAAGCAGCAGAATAGACCATTTTTCGAGGTATTCTTTTCGACAAACTATCTCAAGCTTTTGTAGGGAATTTCAATGTTGCTTATCATTGTCAAGATGACGACAATGCGTTTTCCTGGTTTCTACAGTAAACCCTGCACATAAAGCAAAGAACACGGAACTAAACTACCATTTGTAGCAAGGTTAAAAGTGGGATTACAGTTTGTTTGTCAAATTCCGATAAATGAGCGTTCACCGTGTAGACGAAGCTCTTGATCAGGAAGGCGGAAGGCAAAACGAGAATGATCGCCGTGCACAGATTTTCGATTTCTTTTCGCAATTATCCATACCATTTCAGTCTAGTTTTCACTGAGGCACCATTTTAAAGTAGGTTTTAAAGTGCGATGCCGATCTGTTCGCAAATCTGCGATAAAATGAACGTTCACAAGAAAGACAAACATCTTGCCTTGCAGGATGATCAAAACGAAAGTGACTTCTACGTTAACTTTTTGTGGATTCTGTTTTCTCGTAGTCATCGATGACATTACCTCAGTTGACGTAAAAATGATCCTGAATATCTTGATGGAAGAAAAGTTGAGAAACACATAACATGCAACGAGCTTTTCATAGTAATTCTAGCCTAGGAATTAATATCTTGGTAACGCCTCTCATCTTGCGATTTCTCTTTCGCGAAAACTTTTTTCTTTCGCGCAAACTCCAGCCGGATTTCACACAAGGAATGGTTTGAAGCAAAAGCCACACACACTAAAATCTCACACCCTTTGTGAACTTTCTTACCAAGTTCGATTAAACGAGACGTTTCTTTTGAATAATCGTCAGGAAGAATGGGAATTTTGGCCAAGCGCCAAAAACGGCACACCCCAAAAGAAAACTTTGCTTCTTCGAAAGCCTTATGAAAAACAAAAATGAAACTTTAATAGTAAAACTTTATTGCTTTCATCATTTTAAGCTTACATTAGATTTAAAAGATTTATTCGTCTTCTCACTCAGCTTTCTTTCTTCATCACGGTCTTCTCCCTGGCAGTAGAGATCGCACGTTGATTTCTTCAGTTTTTTCATAGATGGTCCATAATCTCTCATACAAGACTGTCGAGGGCGCGAGAAAAATGAAAGCCGCTGATGAACTAGGAGAGAAACAAAAAGAGCAAGAAACGGCTGTGAACAGGCTGGAACAAGAAGACGCCTTAAAATTTGTTGTCGTCGAACGAAGAAATTTGAGACGCAATTGTTTCCATAGCGCCGTGGTCAGCAGTATCTGCCAATAAAACATGCGCTCGGGTCGAAAAGGTTTGAAAATCACTGACAGTCCAAAAAAATGTCTAGGTACATGTAGAGAAGTTATTCCTAGAAAAACAGAGGTTTTGTTATGACTTGTAACGTGGTCTGCTGTTATTAGTTCATTTTATATGCATAGTTTTGGAAACAAAGTTGCTTGGGTTCTGTCCACATTATTTAATAAGAAGACCATTTGTTGTTCTCATCGAGAAGGTCATAATACTAGTATTCGCCTGGAAGAGAGACGCTTTGTGCGGTCGGCTCAAATCGCTTAAAAGATTGCTTCGCGGCTTCGCCACTTTGTGCGCTCGCGCTCAAATTGCTTAAAAAACTGCTGAAACCGCCAAACTACACAGTCTACCGCGCAGTGGACGTCCAGATTCCATGAATACCCGATCGAAGTTTGCCAACAGCTTGTCTGTGTTTTAATTCTTAATCGGTCCTAGGTAATCCATATTTACTTACAGTACATCAATCTTGAATATAGAATAGAATTTAGTCGTGTTATTGCAACGATTCATTTCTTTAATTCCTAATATGAGAGTACTTGGGATCCGCTAATTGAAAAGACTGGAATGCAATGGCTTTCAACGTAAACAGTCTTAGCTGCTTGAGAAACCAACAGTGCCTATCAACCAGGCCGCTAACTTACCCTTATTTCACATGAATACTTCGTAATTCGTCGTATTTTAATCGTGAATGTTGTCGCTGTTAACTGAAATCCCACCAGTTTACGTTTCTGCGAGGGAAAGAAAAGCAGAGATTTTGAAAGTGCGTTTGTTTATTGTATCAAAACAATAACTCACGTTTGCTGGGTCATTGTTGGCATTTGTGGTCTTCTACTCTAAGCTTATCATCTGGCATGGCCGAAACTTACAATCACTTGCTCTCTGATAAACCTCTTCAAGATTGCCTTTGATCTTCGCTTGGGTTTATTTTGTTTCCAGGCTTTTCAAGTCTGACGATCGATATTACTTTCTACGAAAGCGCGTCGTATTTACTTCCTGGTGTACTGAAACGCAGTTTTACACATTTTCCTTGTTGGTGCAGCTATGACGTTCAAGGGAGTCACGCTGGTTTAACGGGTTTTAACGAACCAGGGAAACTAAATTGAGCTTGTTATATTACCTTCCCACGTTTCCCGAGAACTTCGAATATTGTGTTTGGCGCTGTTACTGTCGCTCTTAAAAGTTGCTGTCAGACTGATGTTTGTTCTCTAAACTTTAGCCTCGGGGACTATAGCACCTTTTTGTTATTGTCCTCAATAGTTCGATGTCCATTATCTATACTCATTATTACTTTATTCAAGACATATTAATGGTTCCCGTACGGAAGCCGATAAGGGACAATCCCAAAATATATTTCAGTCAAAATCCGAAAAAATTCTTTTTATCGCAATGTTTTTTAGAAATCATTTTAAAACACTTTATCAAATCTAAAAAATTAGTACAAGTCTTAATAAAGTTATTGCATCCACAAAATTTTTTTTACAATTCCGGAGCTGTTTGCAAATACAAGAATCATCATCGAGTCCAGATCAGAAAAATGAAAAAATATATATATTTGTCACATGTAACTTGCGCCAGCAGTCAGCCAGCGTCAGAGGTTTTCCCATCTATTTGTCATTCCAACATGGTGGAAGAACGTGAGACAAGAGTTCAGGGTCGTTGAGGATATAACTGGAACTTTCGAAGACGGATCCGGGCGAGATATCCAATACCTTCTTCAAGTACTGATGAAGACTGCAGATCATCGCTCTTATTTATTTCCTATAGGCCTCGTGTAAATCATACGTCTCCGTGAGGTCCGCGTCTTTTGTATTATGGATGACCTTGCGCGCTAAAAACATTCCTGTATGTTAACATAGTTTCATTAACTCGTTTCCTGTCTCCCTCGGGCCTACTGCATATTTTAAGTTACATCTCTTAACAGATAAGACGTTTTTAAATTTCCGCGTCCCTATTTCAATTCTTCCCTTATATATTTTTACTTGACAGAAGATCCTTAACAAACATTTCGCATGGAATAAAGAGATGCCCCCAGTCAGATGGAAAAAAACTATTTTAATGATAAAAATTTTAAGGCAGTGTTCAATAATTGGATCGCCGTTGATAATCTTCTTAACAATATTAATGTTGTTAAGGTGAATTAATCAACATGACACGAGCGTGGGACAAAGAAAAATTCTGACTCCCCGACAGGAATCGAACCCATGAACCGGGCGCTCTATCCACTGAGCTACGAGAACTCATGGCGAGCGAGGTCATTTAACTGAGTTCATATATGATAGGTGTCCTGCATACTGCTAGGATCAACGCTATCGAAGTCATCGTGAGTAGTGATAAATTAATAAAGATGGTGAATTTTAGGCTCGGTAATGAAATGTGAAGGCGAATTAATCAACATGACACGAGCGTGGGACAAAGAAAAATTCTGACTCCCCGACAGGAATCGAACCCATGAACCGGGCGCTCTATCCACTGAGCTACGAGAACTCATGGAGAGCGAGGTCATTTAACTGAGTTCATATATGATAGGTGTCCTGCATACTGCTAGGATCAACGCTATCGAAGTCATCGTGAGTAGTGATAAATTAATAAAGATGGTGAATTTTATGCTCGGTAATGAAATGTGAAGGTGAATTAATTAACATGACACGAGCGTGGGACAAAAGAAAAATTCCAAAACGTGTTGAGAAATTCAAATTTCTCCTGCGTAGAGTGGACTGGACGACATTTGGCAAAGATTATTCAACGGTGTTTTGATCTTTCACAAGCCGACGAACAAAGCTTTCATAGTCAAAGGAATTACTATATTAAAAAAGGTTATTTTTTTAATGGCTTGTTTTCGAGAAAATAAAATCACTATCGCGGATTTGTTTCCTTCCCTACACTTTTTTTTTTATAAGAATATCGTTTTTTTTTCCGGCCGAGCCTGAATATTCTTATTTTCATGTATTTTTCTGCCGATTTTAGGCGGAAAATATTCTTATAAATATTCTTAGATAATAGCGTATAACATTTCTGTTTTCGAATGTATTTGGTGTCTGGATGATGGTAAAGTAATTTTGGAGCCAGCTTGCGGGCATCAAAGCCTGGTATCACGCACGTAGCCTCTTGCGGAGATATAATAAGCACCAAACATACGGCTAGTGCTATTTTTTATGCTTACTTTTGCTGTTTTGAGAAAGGAATATTTTTTCTACGATTTCGTTACAAACATAATTGTATTGTACTTACAAATTTTCAACACACAAAATTATATTCTTTTCAAAATCTCAGCCTCGGGTTTATTCTTAAAAAAATATTCTTAAAATTTTGCATATTTCAGCCTCGATGTTCTTAAAAAAGTATATTCTTATAAAAAAAAAGAAAAGAGTGTAACTACCTGGAGCGAACGCAGAACAAACGAACGGAGAGCAGTCCTGTATCCTGTGCACACAGACCGACAAAACAAGTACACAAAATTGATTGTAGTTGTAAGTTCAACAGCAATCTCTTGGGTGTGGCGTGATGATTTTTGCTTCTTAAAGGAAAATAGTGAAGGAAAAAACCCCAGTGTAAACAAAGCTCACTAAAAGCGAAGTAGAGCTGCGTTTGTCCCGTGACCAGACATACAGAGCAAGTGAAAAACTGTAGTGAAGTCAGGTAAACAGTCGTATTTATAAGTATATATCTTTTATATTATTAGCTGTTGAATAAGGTAAGGTGAAGGTTAAGTCTGCATACGGGCCTAGTGGCCCATCAGGCCGGACCTTATCCCGGTTTCTGTTGCATGAAGCGACTAGGAGTATTTCTACTCTCCCCTGGATGGAATGCTAGTCCATCGCAGGGTTACCCCCAACATTAAGTTCGTCGGTACCCATTTATACACCTGGGTGGAGAGAGGTACTGTGAGAGTTAAGAGTCTTGCCCAAGAACATAACACAATGTCCCCGGCCAGGGCTCGAACCCGGACCTCTCGATCCGGAGACGAGCGCACTAAACATGAAGCCATCACGCCCCCATTAGCTCGTGAATACACTTGCGTTATTCCTATACGATTTTTAATCTTTCTGCTATCAGGCGGCTGGGATATCGTTGGAAAACGAACTCACAATTTAAAGATTTGCCGGCAAAGCAACTAATATAAATATCGTTATATCGGGATATGGTCAATGATTAATTTTTCCAAGTACAATTAATAAAACCAATAAGACGGTTTCCGCAACATGATACCCGTCCTGTATGTATTTTACTTATTTTATTTACAGTACTGAGTGCAATGGGCAAATGAATCACAAATGCAACAACCGAAACATAACATGCACAGTTTTCGCAGCGTGTATAAGTTCTGAGAATGTTGTGTGCATATATTCTTGTAATTGCTAGGTGCTTCTGTCTCTTTTACGGTATGTGATATTAATTATTGTTAACTCGGGATTCTGCTCCATACAATTTACCGTAACTTCTGCCAGGACACAGAATGTCGATGGTTAAATCGGGAATATCCAAAAATCGGTGATCGTAAAATCGTGTTTCCACTGTACTAAACGATAAGAGCAAGTCTAAAATGCTTTACGGAAATTATATTTTACTTTCGATAATCGTGTCAGAAAAACGTCACATTGGGATAAAAAGAGAACCAGAGGATCCTTTCGATTGACCGATTACTCACAAAGCCAGACAGGTCACTCTTATTTCAGTAATTTACGGCTTTCCTGTGACGTTTTGAGAATTACCTGTATATATAAAAGTAAAAGTAATAATCCCTGAAAGCTGTTCTAGTTGTCCTCGGATTCAAAATTGACCTTAACATTAGTCCTTTGTATAAATCGCAACATATGTATGACAAGATAGATTTGATTTTCTTTAGCAATGCGACTGGTTAAAATCATTTTTCTTACCGTCTTTTAAGAGGTATATAACTTTAATATCCATCTGTTTGTGGTATAAAACAAATTTATCCAGAGACGTCACAGGTAAAGATTTATTACTCATTAAAACCGCTACTATCAAATGGAGAGAAAGCGTGGCTTGGAGAGGGAGGACGAGGCAGGCCTCACTTTTATGCTTGAAATATCATTGTTTTCATACATGAGTGGATTTAACCTGTGAACAAAATTACAGTCTTTTTTTTCAGTTTACTACTTTTATAATTTGTGCTTCTACAGCAACATGTGTCATTTCAAACAAAACTGATTTAGAAATAGTGGAATAACTGAAAATAACGACGGTTGTTATGAAATAAACCTGGTACTATCCTTTACATAATTGCCTTTACATGATTAGCATGTTAAGTAAAATGCCTGTTTTCCTGTTTTGACTGCTGAGGCTTTGCGTCAACAGGTTCCTATCCTCAGGGTCCTTTTCTATAAACGTGACCAAGACGGAACGTGTAGTCAGTGCTACATGAGACTACTCACGATAAATTGTTAAACTTTATGTTATTTGAAAAAGATTTTGATTCTCAAATTAGGAAAACTATAGGGTAGCTTTCTGTACCTTGTGCGAAACATTGTAATCTATGTTAAAGACGTAAAGAAAACATTTAACTGTTAATTAACAGTACAAATTATTCAGGAATGTCAGTTGTTCCTTAATGCCTGATTCGTTTTGAAAGGCGTTGTTTGGAAAGTTCCCGACATTAACTTCTATTGAATTATTTCAGCAAACAACATCATTCTAGAGTGCCCTTGAAATTCGCTGTAAACTTGGTGAGTTGACACTATCACTGTTCTAAATGTCTTTCCTTCTTGGTATTATTTTATTCAGGAATAAAGCATACGCTCTCTTTTTTTATAAAAAGAGCCAGCAGTATATAGCACTTCATCTCTATCCATTGAAATTTTGGGAAACGTACATGTCGAAACACGCTAAGATAAAATACACTTCTAGAACAGCTTCCATAAAAGGCTAAGAAAGTGCAAATTTAGTTGTTAAGTCTGAATCAGGCCAACTTTGAGCATTGCCGGGGAATACTCTGGAGTAACTGACGATGGTAAAAGCTTTTGTGGAATAAGGGATTATAGCTTTGTTTACAAATTTCCTTTGGAAGACAGGGCAGTATTTCGGGGGATTTCAATGGAATACGTGAAGAATTCTTATTTTATATTATAATTTACCTTTCCTTAATACGTTTTAGAAACTAGAACATGCTTGACGTGCTCGACACCTGGAAACGGCAAAAATCATGCTTCGTTTTCGTTTGACGACAGGAGTTTCGAAGGACTCTAAATCTGAAACCTTGATTTCAGCCGCCGCTCTGTCGTCCGGACGCTAAGGATCTTAGTCAGTCACACCTTTGGTTATGTTTACAAGAGAGAGTTTGGCTATTATATTATATTCGGAGAATGTCAAAACGAAGGAAATCACTCTGAAACTACCAAAGATAATTAAGCATACTTTCAGGAACACAACTTACAGTGAAGCAATAAGATTTCGCTTCACCATGCAATATCGGTAACTTCGATGGCATCCAAAATGGCGAAAGGTGATTAGGGTCAATTAAACTCGGTTAGATCTCTCGCTGCGGCTTGACATCACTACTCACGCTGAGAAAAAATATTTTATCGCAATAAAAGCTAAAGATATATTGACAAAGAACTCTTGCCCCATTCCCACTGCCATTTTGGGAGAAATTCAAAATTGAACAGTAGCGAAGAGAGCGGCCGAAGAAACAAATGCTGCCGCGCAAAATTGATTCTACTGAAAGGTTATTAACAGAAACAAGCCCCCCAAGCGCGTGGCGTGAAGATCCTTGCTGCGGCCAGAAAATTCTGATGAGAAAAAAGAGGCCGAAGCGAAGCCCCGGAGCGAAGCTCACTAAAAACAAAATAGCGCTAAATTTGTTCGGCGTGACGTAGAGCCTTTTCTGTGGTCTTGAAATATGTGTCTAATTAGCGTAATTACTTCCCCTTTGTTACCAGTGGACGTATTTTAATAACAACCATTTTGTCAAAAGCATCGACAAGGCCATAATTCTAGAATTCGCTTAAGATGTCTTTTGTTCATTGTTCTCTGATATCTTTGTAGCGATCACAATTTCTAACTTTGTTGTAGATTATTTATTATATTTGCGCATTGGATCTTGTTATGTTTTACAAAAGCCTTTGGTCATTCCTATAATGATTAATAATTTCTTCATTTCCTGTTATACATATAAAAGAGAGGTACCCGGATCCATTCATTCCTTCAACGCAAACAGTTTCAGCTGCTTGTAAAACCAACAGTTCCTGCTAACTTACTTACTTCACATGTTCTTCTTGGCCGTATTTTATTCGTTAATCTCGATGTTAACTCATTGGCTTGGAAAAACTCTGGCCTCTTTCTGTGCCACATTAGCTGAAATTCCACCAGTTTACGTTGCTGTGAGAAAAGAAAAGCAGAGGTTTTGAAAGTGCATTGTAAACTGACTAAACTAGAGTTTGCTGTATTTGAAGAATAACTCACGGTTGGTTGGTCATCACTTCCATGTTGGCTTTATACTCCAAGTTCATCATCTGGCATGGCCGAAACTTACAATCTTATGAATCGCTTGCTTTCTAAGATAAACCTCTTCAGTTGCGTTTGATCTTCGTTTGGGTTTACTTTGTTTACTGGCTTTTACTTCTACGAACGTGCAGCGTAATTACTTCCCAGTGTAAATAAGGATTTACATATTTTCCTTGATGGCGTAGCTATGACATTCACGCTGGTTTAAAACTTGTTATGCCACCCTTCACACCTTTTCCGAGAATTTCGAGTATTGTTTTTGACGCTGTTACTGTCACTCTGAAAAGTTGTTGTCAGACTGATGTTATATCTGTCTTCTCTAGCCTCGGTGTTTATTTCGACGTTTCTTACAGTCCACGATAGTTCAATGTCTATTTTTACTACTCCTTATTTATTCATTCGAGAAGTTGATTCAATAATCTATTATTCCACTTCAGCTACTTGAATATTACATGCTCAGATGCTTGCTTGAAAATAGTAACAACCCCTAAAAGGTCAATGGAAAGAATGATTAGTCAATACTCAGGAAAGAAACGAAGGTTTGAATTTCACGAAAGTATGGGACTCACGTGGCACACGGCACGTGGCGTCACGTGAGTGCTTTAAAAATCTGTTTAGCGTAGTTGTCACAGTTAAACAAGGAAGATGCCAAAACATGCATTAGCAAAATTATTCAGTTTGTAACGCTAACTGATGATTATCTTGTGAATGTCCGAAAGTCCTTGAAGTCATTTCATCACGAAACGGTTGCGTCGACAACTTGGCTTTAGTTACGTCTTTGCCGTATATTTAAACAGGAGGAACATCAATGCAACGTATAAAAATGCAACAAACTATAGGATACAATAGATTTTAAAAACCTTAACCCAGTGAATATTTCTTATATGACAAAATTTGCTTCACAAAATATCAGCTTCCTCAAAATCTGAGATACTTCATCAGGCTAACACTCTTTGGTAGACTGGAGACTGCTCAAAGTGTTTCGTTATGGTGTCACGCAGACATTTCTACCGCTCGGAATCGGAGATTTTATGTTCTCTGCCTTCAAATTCTTAATTTTTATTAAACCAAATGACATATCTGGCCAAGAATCTTTTCGAAGGCAAACAGGTGCCAGCACTTCGAAGCATATATACTTTATGTCTTCTTCCCTTGTTTCCAAAATTATAGTGAACTATGAAGCTGTACCTATGTCAAATTTTCTAGGTCAACAGCCGAGCTTTGTTTGCTAGAGCGCTTAAAGAAATCGAAACCAGACAAGTTGTTGTTGGGATAAATTTTGGCCACGCAGAATGGCCGATTTATTGATTAAAACTAATATGAAATACAGTATTAACGAATTATTATTTGTTAAGCTCTTGCAAAGGTGAGGGTACGAGAAAAAAGGAGAAGTGCCTATATCACAAATACATAATATAAATGAGGTGGAGGAAGGGAGGAGGATGGTCGAACTCGCTGAGTGTGTCAGGTCTGGAGACAAAGAGGACGAACTCGAGAAGCATGCCACGTCTTATACCGATCGCTGAAAGCAAGGCTAAGTTATTTTCCAGTGAAACTCGTGACTATTACCAATGAATTCGCTATTGTCATCGAAGTCATAAAATTGTTTTGTGATGGTCTTGTGATTATTGCTCAATCAAGTTTGTACTTGTTGACCCCACCCCCATTTAGTTCGACCCTTCAGTACTCCCAGCCTTTCTTCGTTATCTTAAGGGCCCTTAACCGATCTTTTCGAGCCGTTGCTAAGGAAAATTTTTCTCATATAACCTCATCATTTTTAGTTAGTTCAGAATTATTTCATGTGTTTTAACTTTTTCATGATCAGTAACACTAGTGATGACGTCATCAGGCCACGCCCATGGTCATGTGACTAATACAGAAAAAATGCAAAGGCTCCCAGGCAAATTACTTTATCGGGATTTTTTTTTTATTATTGATTTAGTATTTTAATTTAAATCCTCATTACGATATGCATCGATTTTGTTTCATTTCTAAAAGGTCAGATTTTTAGAGCATTTCAAAATATTGAAAAATTCGTAATTTTCTGAAAAAAGCATGATTTCGAAAAAATTTTGAGGTACTGTAATATCATTTTAAGAAACCGACTTACGGTAATAAAACCACGAAGTATCAGTAATTGTATTTTCTACTTGAAGAAATTTGGAAATTCTGCCAATCGGGCCATGAACAAAATCAGAAACCGAGAGAAATGAGAACTATCCTTAAAAAAAAATACGGATGTCGCAGAATGTTAGCCAAATTTCTCAGGTTTTCACTGTGGATTCCGATTTAGGCCATTTCTGAGAAATTATCGATTCATTATCCTTTGTCACGCGATGCGGAGGTCACTTTTTTGCCGACTGTCTAGATCACAAAGCGCTAAAACGTTTCAAGACATGTTTAATTTCGCTGCTCACTTGAGTGGGTGGCGAAATAGACCACAATGGACTAATTGCTTTTCTCTTAAAGTGTGACGGATTAGCGATGCATTAGGCAAATCGTGCGATCGATTCCAGACTTAGGCAGAAAAAAAAAACTGATGCCACGATGTAAAGTTCCGAAAGCAGCGAAGCTCCAAAATTGGAGATAAAATGAGGCGATTGTTAGCAACAGGAAGCTAAATAAAGTGATATAAAATTAGGCCCGTTCCTCACTTGCGACGCAAGCACAAGTATAACATGTCAGCACAAGCATAAGTAAGAAAATAGGGTTCTTTTTCCATATAACATATCATTTGTTGACCAAGCTTGTTTGGTCAAGATGGCTGGATATTGGTCTCGTTTTTGCCATTTTTGCGTGTTTATGGACCTCGACTCCATCTCGGTCCATGAGCACGCGAAAGAAGAACTTGGCCAATATCCAGCCATCTTGACTTCATGCTTGGTCAATAATCTACATATAGCGACCGTCCAAAAGTGGACAAAGATTCGAACATATGATCGACGTTTTGAATCCAAACGTAACTTGGGTTTTTACTTCAGAACTTAACGATATCTCAGGGTGGTGATCATATCGTTGTATTCCGTATTCACTGTGTTTGCTTTCCAAATCTGACCGTGCGTCTGTTAGTTCGGTATCATTTATACGCTACCGTTACATTCCGCGCTTTTTCAGTTTGGCGTAATCAGTCTTAATTAACTATTTAGGTGAGATATGAGGCGTAGTTAAGAGCAGTTTGGTATATTTTTCTCCTGGTTTGCTTGCACTTTTCTGTAAGCGCTGATAGCCTTACTCAGCCTTAAAACTTCACCTCTCACCTCTCGCCACTAGGCCTCTTGAGGTTTCGTATGTAATTGCCTATTTTAGATCATATGAAAGAGTTGCTTTTAACTCACTTATACTCATACAAATGAACATTGTTAAATTTTGAATGAAATGACTTTCCAGACAAACATTACACGGAGTAAAACCTAGTACTGGAAATCAAACAGAAAGAATAGAATCGAATAGAAAGCCTTTACTAAATTAAGCTAAACCATTCATTGCGCGTCCCAGCTCTCAAAGTCAGCTGACACACACACACCACATATATCCGCTTTTGTTTGAGAGACAGCGTCACTTTTCAATTCCAAGAAGCAGGAATTCTTTGGGGGATATAAAACGCGTCAAAACATCGTTCTGGTCGTACATCGCTCCTGCTCCTGGAAGGAAACGGATATTCACTCTTATCTACCAATCGACAGAAACATCGGGCAGTGCAACTGAAGGCCGAATTAAGGTAAGAAAAAATAGGAGAATACACCATTTTTCAAGGTATTCTTTTCCACAAACTATCTCAAACTTTTGTAGGGAATTTCAATGTTGCTTATTGTCAAGATGGCAAAAGTGCACATAAAGCGAAGAACACAGAACTAAACTACCATTTGTAGCGAGGTTAAAAGTGGGATTACAGTTTGTGTGACAAATTCCGATAAAATGAGCGTTCACCCTCTAGACAAAGCTCTTGATCAGGAGGTCGGAAGGCAAAACAAAAATGATCGCCGCCGGCAGAGTCTTTTTTTTCTTTTCGTAATTATCCATACCATTTCAGTCTGGTTTTCACTGAGGCACCATTTTTAACAAGGTTTTAAAGTGCGATGCCGATCTGTTCGCAAATCTCGGATAAAATGAACGTTCACGAGAAAGACAAACATCTTGCTTTGCAGGATGAACAAAACGAAAGTCACTCCTACGTTAACTTTTTGTGGATTCTTTTTTCTCGTAGTCATCGATGACATTACCTCAGTTGATGTAAAAATGATCCTGAATAGCTTGATGGAAGAAAAGTTCAGAAACGCGTAACATGCAACGAGCTTTTGATAGTAATTCTAGCCTAGGAATTAATATCTTGGTAACGCCTCTCATCTTGCGATTTCTCTTTCGCGAAAACTTTTTTCTTTCGCGCAAACTCCAGCCGGATTTCACACAAGGAATGGTTTGATGCAAAAGCCACACAGACACTAAAATTTCACACGCTTTGTGAACTTTCTTGCCAAGTTCGATTAAACGAGACGTTTCTTTTGAATAATCGTCAGGAAGAATGGGAATTTTGGCCAAGCGCCAAAAACGGCACACCCCAAAAGAAAACTTTGCTTCTTCGAAAGCCTTATGAAAAACAAAAATGAAACTTTAATAGTAAAACTTTATTGTTTTCATCATTTCAAGCTTATATTAGATTTAAAAGATTTATTCGTCCGCTCACTCAACTTTTTTTCTTCATCACGGTCTTCTCCCTGGCAGCAGAGATCGCACGTTGATTTCTTCAGTTTTTTCATAGATCTTCTATAATCTCTCATAAAATACTGTCGAGGACGCGAAAAAAATGAAAGCCGCTGATGAACTAGGAGAGAAACAAAAAAGAGGAAGAAACGGCTGTGAACAGGCTGGAACAAGAAGACGCCTTAAAATTTGTTGTCGTCGAACGAAGAAATTTGAGACGAAATATGTTTCCTTAGCGCCGTGGTCACCAGTATCTGCCAATAAAACATGCGCTCGGGTCGAAAAGGTTTGTAAACCACTGACAGTCCACAAAAATGTCTAGGTACATGTAGAGAAATTATTGACTTATTCCTAGAAAAACAGAGGTTTTGTTATGACTTGTAACGTGGTCTGCTGTTATTAGTTCATTTTATATGCATTGTTTCGGAAACAAAGTTGCTTGGGTTCTGTCCACATTATTTAATAAGAAGACCATTTGTTGTTCTCATCGAGAAGATCATAGTTCATAGTATTCGCCTGGTAGAGAGACCGCTTTGTGCGATCGCGCTCAAAATTGCTTAAAATTGCTTCGCGGCTTCGCCGCTTTGTGCGCTCGCGCTCAAATTGCTTAAAAAAACTGCTGAAACCGCCAAACTACACAGTCTACCACACAGTGGGCGTCCAGATTCCATGAATACCCGATCGAAGTTTGCTAACAGCTTGCCTGTGTTTTAATTCTTAATCGGTCCTAAGTAATCCATATTTGCTTACAGTACATCAATCTTGAATATAGAATAGAATTTAATCTTGTTATTGCAACGATTCATTTCTTTGACTCCTAACATGAGAGTACTTGGGATCCGCTAATTGAAAATAAAGAATGGAATGCAATGGCTTTCAACACAAACAGTCTTAGCTACTTGAAAAAACCAACAGTGCCTATTAACCAGGCCGCTAACTTACCCTTATTTCACATGAATACATCGTAATTCGTCGTATTTTAATCGTGAATATTGTCGCTGTCAACTGAAATCCCACCAGTTTACGTTTCTGTGAGGGAAAGAAAAGCAGAGATTTTGAAAGTGCACTTGTTTACTGTATCAAAACAATAACTCACATTTGCTGGGTCATTGTTGGCATTTGTGGTTTTCTACTCTAAGCTCATCATCTGGCATGGCCGAAACTTGCAATCATTTGCTCTCTGATAAACCTCTTCAAGATTGCCTTTGATCTTTGCTTGGGTTTCTTTTGTTTCCAGGCTTTTAAAGTCTGACGATCAATATTACTTTCTACGAAAGCGCGTCGTATTCACTTCCCGGTGTACTGAAATGCAGTTTTACGTATTTTCTTTGTTGGTGCAGCTATGACGTTCAAGGGAGTCACGCTGGTTTAACGGATTTTAACGAACCAGGGAAACTAAATTGAGCTTGTTATGTTATCTTCCCACGTTTTCCGAGAATTTCGAATATTGTTTTTGGCGCTGTTACTGCCGCTCTTAAAAGTTGCTGTCAGACTGATGTTTGTTCTCTAAACTTTAGCCTCGGGGATTATAGCACCTTTTTGTTACTGTCCTCGATAGTTCAATGTCCATTATCAATACTCATTATTACTTTATTCAAGACATATCAGTGGTTCCCGTACGGAAGCCGATAAGGGACAATCCCAAAATATATTTCAAAATCCGAAAAAATTCTTTTAAATCGCTCGTTTTTTTTGGAAATAATTTTAAAACACTTTATCAAATCTAAAAAATTAGTACAAGTCTTAATAAAATTATTGCATCCATAGATATGGTGGTAAAGTAATTTTGGAGCCAGTTTGCGGGCATCAAAGCCTGATATAACACACATAGCCTCTTGCGGAAATGTTATAAGCACCGAACATACGGCTAGTGTTATTTTTGATGCTTTTTGGTTACTTTTGCTGTTTAGAGAAAGGAATATTTTTTCTACGATTTCGTAATTGTATTGTACTTACAAATTTTTAACACACAAACTTATATTCTTTTCAAAATCTCAGCCTCGGGTTTGTTCTTAAAATATTCTTAAAATTTTGCATATTTGAGCCTCGATACTCTTAAAAAAATATACTCTTATAAAAAAAAAAAGAGTGTAACTACCTGGAGCGAACGCAGAACAAACGAGCGGAGAGCAGTCCTGTATCCTGTGCACACAGCCGGGCGAGCAAAACAAGTACACAAACTTGATTGTAGTTGTGAGTTCAACAGCAATCTCTTGGGTGTGGCGTGATGTTTTTTGCTTCTTAAAGGAAAATAGTGAAGGAAAAAACCCCAGTGTAAACAAAGCTCACTAAAAGCGAAGTAGAGCTGCGTTTGTCCCGTGACCAGGCATACAGAGCAAGTGAAAAACTGTAGTGAAGTCAGGTAAACAGTCGTATTCATATGTATATATTTTTTATATTATTAGCTCTTGAATAAGGTAAGGTGAATGTTAAGTCTGCATACGGGCGTAGTGGCCCATCAGGCCGGACCTTATCCCGGTTTCTGTCGCATGAAGCGACTAGGAGTATTTCCACTCCCCTCTTGATGAGGTGCTAGTCCATCGCAGGGTTACCGCCAGCATTAAGTTTGCCGGTACCCATTTATACACCTGGGTAGAGAGAGGCACTGTGAGAGTAAAGTGTCTTGCCCAAGAACATAACACAATGTCCCCGGCCAGGGCTCGAACCCGGACCGCTCGATCCGGAGACGAGCGCACTAAACATGAGGCCATCACGCCCCCATTAGCTCGTGAATACACTTGTTTTATTCCTGTGCGATTTTTAGTCTTTCTACTATCAGGCAGCTGGGATGCACATGATACGAACTTTAGATACCTGTGTTATTTGGCATGTTTCAGCAATCCTTGATTTAGTAAGTGATTACATTCATCATTCTCCGGTTTATCCGAGTAGATTTAACTTCCACTCGACATGTCAGGGGATTGTAGTCGTTGTGTAAAATCGTAAATCACAACAGTTTCTGACATTAACCTCTATTGAATTATTTCAGCAAACAACATCATTCTAGAGTGCCCTTGAAATTCGCTGTAAACTTGGTGAGTTTACACTATCACTGTTCTAAATGTCTTTCCTTCTTGGTATTATTTTATTCACGAATAAAGCATACACTCATTTCTTTTATAAGAAAATTGTTTTCCCAGCCTAGGCTGAATATTCTTATTTTTCTGCCGATTTTAGTCTGAAAATATTCTCGGTCTTATTCTTAAAATTTCACAAATTTAAGCCTTGACATTCTTATAAAGTATATCCTTAGGAAAAAGAAAGAGTATGTCCAATGTTTCCGCAGCAGTGTATAGCACTTGATCTCTATCAATTGAAATTTTGGGAAACGTACATGTCGAAACACGCTAAGATAAAATACACTTCTAGAACAGCTTCCATAAAAGCCTAAGAAAGTGCAAATTTAGTTGCTAAGTCTGAATCAGGCCAACTTTGAGCATTGCTGGGAAATACTCCGGAGTAACTGACGATGGTAAAAGCTTTTGTGGAGTAAGGGATTATAGCTTTGTTTACAAATTTCCTTTGGAAGACATGGCAGTGTTTCGGGGGATTTCAATGCAATACTTGAACAATTCTTATGTTATATTAGTTGTAATTTACCTTTCCTGAATACATTTTAGAAACTAGAACATGCTTGACGTGCTCGACACCTGGAAACGGCAAAAATCATGCTTCGTTTTCGTTTGACGACAGGAGTTTCGAAGGACTCTAAATCTGAAACCTTGATTTCAGCCGCCGCTCTGTCGTCCGGACGCTAAGGATCTTAGTCAGTCACACCTTTGGTTATGTTTACAAGAGAGAGTTTGGCTATTATATTTTGTTCGGAGAATGTCAAAACGAAGGAAATCACTGTGAAACTACCAAAGATAATGAAACATACTTTCAGGAATACAACTTACAGTAAAGCAATAAGATTTCGCTTCACCATGCAATATCAATAACTTCGATGGCATCCAAAATGGCGAAAGGTGATTAGGGTCCTTTAAACTCGGTTAGATCTCTCGCTGCGGCTTAACATCACTACTCACGCTGAGAAAAAATATTTTATCGCAATAAAAGCTAAAGATATATTGACAAAGAACTCTTGCCCCATTCCCACTGCCATTTTGGGAGAAATTCAAAATTGAACAGTAGCGAAGAGAGCGGCCGAAGAAACAAATGCTACCGCGCAAACTTGATGCTGCTGAAAGGTTATTAACAGAAACAAGCCCCCCAAGCGCGTGGCGTGAAGATCTTTGTTGCGGGCAAAAAATTCTGAAGACCAAAAAAAAGGCCGAAGCGGAGCTCACTAAAAACGAAATAGCGCTAAATTTGTCCAGCGTAACTAGAGTTGAAATATGTGTCTAATTAGCGTAATTACTTCCCCGTTGTCACCTCTGGACGTATTTCAATAAGATCCATTTTGTCAAAAGCATCGAAAAGGTCATAATTCTAGAATCCGCTTAAGATGTCTTTTGTTCATTGTTCCCTGATATCTTTGTAGCGATCACAATTTCTAACTTTGTCGTAGATTATTTATTATTATTTGCGCATTAGATCTTGTTATGTTTTACGAAAGCCTTTGGTCATTCCTATAATGATTAATAATTTCTTCATTTCCTGTTATACATATAAAAGAGAGGTACCCGGATCCATTCATTCCTCTTAGTTGATGATAAAGAATGGAGTACATGGCTTTCAACGCAAACAGTTTCAGCTGCTTGTAAAACCACATGAACAGTTCCTGCTAACTTACTTACTTCACATGTTCTTCTTGGTCGTATTTTATTCGTGAATCTCGATGTTAACTCATTGGCTTGGAAAAACTCTGGCCTCTTCCCATGCTACTTTAGCTGAAATTCCACCAGTTTACGCTTCTGTGAGAAAAGAAAAGCAGTGTTTTTGAAAGTGCATTGTAAACTGACTAAACTAGAGTTTGCTGTATTTGAAGAATAACTCACGGTTGGTTGGTCATCACTTCCATGTTGGCTTTATACTCCAAGTTCATCATCTGGCATGGCCGAAACTTACAATTTTTTGAATCGCTTGCTTTCTAAGATGAACCTCTTCAGTTGCGTTTGATCTTCGTTTGGGTTTACTTTGTTTACTGGCTTTTACTTCTGCGAACGTGCAGCGTAATTACTTCCTAGTGTAAATAAGGATTTACATATTTTCCTTGATGGCGTAGCTATGACATTCACGCTGGTTTAAAACTTGTTATGCCACCCTTCACACCTTTTCCGACAATTTCGAGTATTGTTTTTGGCGCTGTTACGGTCGCTCTGAAAAGTTGTTGTCAGACTGATGTTATCTCTGTCTTCTCTAGCCTCGGTGTTTATTTCGACGTTTCTTACAGTCCACGATAGTTCAATGTCTATTTTTACTACTCCTTATTTATTTATTCGAGAAGTTGATTCAGCAATCTATTATTCAACTTCTTCCACTTGAATATTACGTGCTCGGATGCTGGCTTGAAAATAGTAACAAACACTAAAAGGTCAATGGAAAGAATGATTGGTCAATACTCATGAAAGAAACGAAAGTTTGAATTTCACGAAAGTATGGGACTCACGTGGCTCACGGCACGTGGCGTCACGTGAGTTCTTTATCTGTTTAGCGTAGTTGTCACAGTTAAACAAGGAAGACGCCAAAACATGCATTAGCAAAATTATTCAGTTTGTAACGCTAACGATTATCTTGTGAATGTCGGAAAGTCCTTGAAGTCATTTCATCACGAAACGGTCGCGTCGACAACTTGGCTTTAGTTACGTCTTTGCCGTATATTTAAACAGGAGGAACATCAATGCAACGTATAAAAATGCAACGAATATTTCTTATATGACAAAATTTGCTTCACAAAATATCAGCTTCCTCAAAATCTGAGATACGTCATCAGGCTAACACTCTTTGGTAGACTGGAGACTGCTCAAAGTGTTTCGTTATGGTGTCACGCAGACATTTCTACCGCTCGGAATCTGAGATTTTATGTTCTCTGCTTTCAAATTCTTAAGTTTATTAAACCAAATGACATATCTGGCCAGGAATCTTTCCGAAGGCAAACAGTTGCGAGCACTTCGAAGCAGATATACTTTATGTCTTCTTCCCTTGTTTCCAAAATTATAACTATGAAGCTGTACCTATGTCAAATTTTCTAGGTCAACAGCCGAGCTTTGTTTGCTAGAGCGCTGCAAGAAATCGAAACCAGACAAGTCGTTGTTGGGATAAATTTTGGCCACGCAGAATGGCCGATTTATTGATTAAAACTAATATGAAATACAATATTAACGAATAATTATTTGTTAAGCTCTTGCAAAGGTGAGGGTACGAGAAAAAAGGAGAAGTGCCTATATCACAAATACATAATATAAATGAGGTGGAGGAAGGGAGGAGGATAGTCGAACTCGCTGAGTGTGTCAGGTCTGGAGACAAAGAGGACGAACTCGAGAAGCATGCCACGTCTTATACCGATCGCTGAAAGCGAGGCTAAGTTATTTTCCAGTGAAACTCGTGACTATTACCAATGAATTCGTTATTGTGATCGAAGTCATAAAATTGCCTTGTAATGGTCTCGTGATTATTGCTCAATCAAGTTTGTACTTGCTGACCCCGTCCCCATTTAGTTCGACCCTTCAGTACTCCCAGCCTTTCTTCGTTATCTTAAGGGCTCATTAACCGATCTTTTCGAGCCGTTGCTAAGGAAAACTTATTCTCATATAACCTCATCGATTTTAGTTAGTTCAGAGTTATTTCATGTGTTTTAACTTTTTCATGATCAGTAACACTAGTGATGACGTCATCAGGCCACGCCCATGGTCATGTGGCTACTACAGAAAAAAAGGAAAGGCTCCCAGGCAAATTACTTTATCGGGATTTTTTTTCATTGATTTAGTATTTTAATTTAAATCCTCATTACGATATGCATCGATTTTGTTTTATTTCTAAAAGGTCAGATTTTGAGAGTGTTGTATCGATCCATACTCTTTATTTTGATCCTTTGATAGATTCCGAGATATGACAATGTTGTTCTAAGAGTTAATTCCGTGTTCCGATAGATATTTTCCGTAATACAGAGATAGATCAATGTCCACGCTAGACTCCTTTCCGTTCTCTCCGATTCCTTTTCTGCCCACGTTTTTCAAGTGTCAATCACGAGACTCGACTCAGACCTCGCAGGTCAAACCAGCTCCAGTCCCTAACTTATTTACAACAGAGAGCATTTCAAAATATTGAAAAATTCGTAGTTTTCTGAAAAAAGATGATTTCGAAAAAGGAATGCATAGCTATGTTTCCGACGTTGGCTTTAATGGAAATTCGTCGAAAAAGGCTGGATTTAATGAAAAACCGCGTTTCCTTTAGCGTTTAAAGAAACCGGAAGTGCGCCCGATATCTATTGGAAGTTACCCTGCGTGCGCAATTTACACTACTAGCGCGCTTCGGTAAGATCAAACACGCCACATGGAGTTAGTTTTTCTCTTTCTAGTGCTCTTATTTTTCTGTCTTTCTCTTATTTTGTCTTTGCTTGTACTTTTTTTACTTTGCATTTTGTGAAGCACAAAGAAAAACATCTAAAATCAGGACTAAAATGTAAGCGAATTTGCAAGTTTTTGATTTATTATGTTCCGCGCTCAGGCTGACGTAAGTAACCGGAAGTGAAATTTTACTTCCTTGGCAACGCGCGCGAACGCGCGCATGAATGGGTTAATGGGCCCTTAAACTCCTGGTTGAAAATTAACACTGTGTTTAAAGTAACGCCAGGAGCGTGGGTAGAAGCCATAAACGCTTTTATTTGGTGGCAAATACAATTTATCTATTGGGACATTGTACCCACTCTTTAACAGTTGATGTTATAATGCTTTCAGGCGAATACCCAATCTTCTCAGAAATCTTTGTGTTGATCAAAATGGATAATCCAATGTTTTTCTCCGACGATGTCAATTAATGCTTTGAATAAACGCCTTATTAAAGCGGTTTTCAATTGAGTGTCGTAAAACCAAGACCAAACCAATTACTCACCAGTTAGACTACTCAGCCAATCTCAAACCGAAGTAAAACCAAAACCAAAACCAAAACCAAAGTAATTGTCTAATTACTTTGGACACTCAAATGAAAACCGCTCTATAACGACAAGAACTTGTACTCACCGTCATTTTTCCTTCAAACTAGCACAGACTTCTTGATCGTCGATTTAAGCAGTAACCGGAATTTAACACTTTGCTCGTGTACGTTTCTCTTTTCAGAACTAAAAGTAAATTGATCAAGATGAAGCCACGCCCTGCCTATGAAACTGACAGCGGAAAAGGTTTTCCGGAAGTCGATAACACAGCGCTGACTATAAGTGGTCAGTTGGAGGATGTCATGGAGAGAATTAAACTTAATCCTGTCAAGGAAATAAACCATGAACAAAAAGGTATGATAATATACACAAACTTCAGCTTCAATACCTAGCCAGGCATCACAATGAACCAATCAAAACCCGCTGTGATAGCTTGCGACCAGCGCCAAGCGCGGGAAAAAAAAGCGAACTAGTTTGGTCTTGCACCTGAATGGCTGAACGACATATTTCTTTCCGATCTGATTGGTTAACTAGGTTGCATGAGCATTTTGAACCAATAACAGATCAGCGCTTAACAAAGACAAAGGCAAAATCAGGGCAAAAAAGAGTTTGAATTTGAAAGTTGAAAGCCAAACTTAAATTTCTCTGTCAGTATCATAGCTATCATTATATGGCAAATCGGAGGGTTTTAGAATACAGCTGGCAAGATAGCTATAGATTACTTTCATTCAGTTGAGAGTAGGCCGTACGTTAGCCAGAAAACCAGCCGAGACTGATCAATTTGGTACTTAATATACGACGAATCCTTGTAACCGTCTAGTAAGAAGCGCAAAAAAGAAAAAATTAGCGTAAAATTCCAGCGCGAAAATGAGCTCCACACCTCTAGATTTTGAGTGGCCATTTTTCGGGATGGCTTCAAAACCTGGTAGCTCTTTTGTAACTGTGTCCTAATTTTTTAAAGGACCTCTTGGTCATGACACCAATGAACACAAAATCTGTCCAGTGACTCAGACCTCTAAAGGGAGATGTCCATTTAGTGGTGCGACTGGAACGTTTGAGTTAAGGCCTCAAGAACCAAAGTATTTGAGGCTGAAGAACTGGGTGGAAGATAAACAAGCTGTGGATACTCTGCATCAAAAGGCAACAAACGTATGTGAATTTCCTATGAAAGCCTGTGACTTAATACACTGTAAATAGTAGCTTGGGGATCTTCGGAAATCATCGGGTCGTTTTCGGAAATGGTCGAAAGGCTTCGGGTCAACTTTGGAATCGCCGAATGCTCCCGAGGAATCTTCGAGAATCTTCAGAGTGATTACTTCAGATCACAACAAAAAACAGATTGCTGAGATCAAAAAGTTTTGAAGCAGTTTATAAAGTAGATCCTTGTAGAAAGTAGATCACCATGCACTCTTTCTGACTATACTATTATTTCACGGGAGGTCTGGAGATGCCAGGCAGTTAATTCGGTTTATTCATCACTGTGCTTTTGATAACAGTTTCAACTGGGTTTGCAAATGGCTAGTTTTAAAAGCAATGGGCAGTCTTGAAATCCTGCTAAAATATGAGAGGCTGGCATCTAAAGATATTATCATGAATTACTTGTATGTATCAGTTCGGAAATTATCTTACAAAAGTGCAGCGTTGAAAGACTCTTAAAGTTGATAGCAGCGAAGACTAAACTTCATAGCTATCGTATCAAATGTTGTCCTCATGTTTCAACTTCTCGGTTCTCGTTTCGACTTTTTTTCTCAGCCTCTCCACTGCACCAATGGCCGGTGCACAGGTTCAGTAATGTTCCCGTATGGAGGAGAAATCCCTTCACCGAGGCCTGCTGGGACACCAAGACCGAAAGATGAGGTGAAGGTTCATGCCCAAGACTTTCTTCAGCAATACTACACGTCCATCAATCTGTGAGTACCGAATATGCCACGTTCGATGTGCCAATATTCTAAAATGACTCCGAGGTTTCCAGGACAAGATCGCAAACTTTTGAAGTTTCTTTTGTCCCTAAAGACAACACCACCAAATACAGAGGTTTGTCCTGAAAGCCTGGGAGCCATGTTAGAATATTGATTTATGGAACGTGGCCAATTGATGACTTGCTTTTCTTTGACGACAGCCATCGCTAGAATCCTACAACTGTTTCTTTCAAGCAACAAAACAGGTCAGTAAACTTTAAGACGCCGTTCTCAACGCTTTTTGTCGCTTCTCTCTTCTCTCCTTCACGTCTGCAGTTGTGATGGTGACGAACACCAAAAGAGGCTGACCGAGGTTAACAAGACTGTCGAAGAGACTGGGACCTATGACTTGACAGAACCGGAACTGATTTTTGCCGCCAAAACTGCGTGGAGAAATGCCTCACGGTGCATTGGGAGAATTCAGTGGAACAATTTACAGGTATTATGTTAAACTATGTTATAAAAACACTCCATTACAAATCTACACTAGTAATATAGTTCAGTGTCTATGAAGTGGATTTAGAAAAAGTTTGAACGACTAAAAGATTTGTACTAAACCAATTAGATTATTCGCTATCGATTTCTATGCGTGATAGCTGACCCGGGCTGCGCGATAGAAATCTCGAGCTCATAAGCTAATTGTTAATTATAGCGAACAACTTTTACGAAAACGTGCACTAAAAGCCACATTTCTGAAACTCGATTTAAACACAGAATAGCACAATCTGTTGACGAAATGATGGCACAAGCAAATAATAAATGAAAGATTTTCCTTTCATTTTCTCGCAGTGTTTCCTAAGAGATATAGAACACATTTTATCCGAGTTGCTACAGAGTTATAGGCACTCGTGAAAGTTTTGGAAAGCTCGAAAAAGCTGTGGAAGCACTTGCCCGCGGCCTGTGTTCCCATAGCATTACTCGTTCTCCTAAACTTCGACTTGTGTTTCTGTAAGTCGATAGAAATTCGGAAAATTATTTCTATTGCTTAAATATTGTATGTTCCTCGCGAGAGAAAAACAGCTTGGTCAACGGATACAAAAGGAATACAGGCTGAAAAATCAATCGATTTGTATGACGATTTTTCGATTCTTAATTTATCCCGTTTCCTTTCCTGATTTTTCCACCATTAAAATTTCTTGATTTAAAGGAGCTATGTCACGGTTTCCGCATCTTGAAATGCGTAGCCTAAATATTTCAAGTTCGTGGTTTGTAATCCGTGTTAATCTTCTCCATCCTTAACCATCCTTGTTCCTTTGTGGCTTATTATCAGCTCTTTCGTGTTTTTCTATCTTAGCAAAGTACTTTTTTGAGGTTTCCTCCAATTCAAAGGTAATTATGTACGTACCCAAAATAACTCAAAATTCTGTGATTGAGCTCCTTTTAAGTAGCCTAATCGTATTGTAAACAACCGGGAACCAACCAACTGGTACCATCAGAGACGCTTACTAAACTTCTCCTTCTTTGTTGTGTCCCCAATTAGTTGTGAAAACTAAATACATTGACACATTAATAAAGCTTTTACTTACTTTACTTACTTACTTACCAGGTATTCGACGCTCGTAACGTGAAGACCCCGAGAGAAATGTTCGAAATCCTCAAGAAACACTTGGAATACGCGACTAATGGCGGGAACTTGAGATCTGTCATTACCGTCTTCCCACAAAGGAAAGAACCAAAAAAGGACTTCCGGGTATGGAACTCTCAACTGATCAGGTATGCCGGGTACGCACAGCCTGATGGGACGGTGATTGGCGATCCAGCGAGTGTGGAGTTTACCGAGGTAAAATAACATTTTTCTTTTAACTAGTAGATTTTAGAGATTATGGCTGAGCAACTACAAAAATGAAAGTTTAAACGCTTATGAAAAAGGAACGATTAAAACAATTTGAGTAAGTTGCTCTGATCATGTAACACAGGCCATCCTCTTCCGCTTTCTTGCGGTAACCCCTGTCTTGCGCAAGGTTCAACTTGGAAGTCAACGCCAACACATGGAGAGAGGAGAAGATAGTGAATATTGGGGAAAATGCCAGCACAATTTAATCCAATTTATTTACACGTATACTTAATTAACAAAAATGTAAAATCAGAAAAAGACAAAGAAATGCAAAATTATATTAGAAGAGAAAAGTGTGTAGTAGCCAAAGGGGCAGAAGCTATCGAGTTGGCCACCAGGGTGGAATTATTGAGGCTTAGATAGTAGAATATGTTAACTTAGAAAGAGTATAAATAAGTGTAATATAACAGAAACACTTGCAATACGTACGTCTCCGTTCTTTCTCTTCCTGTTATATTTACCGGGCAGTAGCAGAGCTCCGCCTTTTAGAATTACTTTAGTCCCTCCCTTTTTCAATCCTTCTTTCTCGTCCCCTCATCTCTTGCTCCTCTGACCATCAGCTGCCCCCTCGTTTGGGCCATTCATGCTCCACCATTTCACGGATTTAGCGGTCTCCAAGTGACTCTTAATTGTGTCCTGTTATTCAGATTTGTCAGTCAATGGGTTGGAAAGGCAAAGGCGGTAGATTTGACGTTTTGCCCCTGGTGTTACAAGCCAATGGCGGGCCCCCCGAGTACTTTGACATTCCCGAGAACCTTGCTCTTCAAGTAAACATCAAGCACCCAAAGTGAGTGACGCCAGTAACACACTTCTCAGCAGACTTATACTGTTTTTATTTTGTGGTATTATCGTCTCGTATGTAATACACGAAAGACCATGTTAGAGCACACTTCCAAACACCGAGAAGAGAGTTGAAAATACGACGCGCAGCGGAGTATTTTTGACGAACTTCGAGGTGTTTGCAAATGTGGTCAAACACTATCTTGAGTGTTTGGTAAATCTTTTTAATAGAAAGTTAAACTACGGAGAACTAAAATTGTAAAAAATATGTGCTAATTAAGATCAGATATCCAAACACCGTCACGGTCATATTTTCTTTGTCTAAACTTGATGAATTTTTAATGAGTTTGAGAAGCACGTTTTAAAGGTATCTACGTGTTATTTTTCACAAGGTATCCTTGGTTTGAGAAACTGGGTTTAAAATGGTACGCCCTGCCAGCGGTTGCCAACATGATGCTAGACGCTGGAGGACTGGAATTTACCGGAGCTCCATTCAATGGATGGTTAGTTTAATAATGATTTCGCGTTTCGCTTTTTAATCTTCGGATGGTAGAGTCATCCCTTCCCGCCCCTGAAATAATGTTTGCCCCATGGTTTTACGACACTTAATTGAAAACCACTCTAAGAGTCCACTAAATGCTTTAATTTAAAAAAAACTCTTGCACGCGTTGCGTGCCTATGTTTATACGTTAGCTGTCCACCTGTAGTGGGACTACAAGTTTAGCTGACAAAATCACCGGTAATACTCTTACATGATATACTTGTAGGTTACCACCATTTTAAAAGAGATTCCGAGCGCGCTTGTACGACGGAATGGTTTTAACAGAGTTTCATTTAATCCGTTATTACCTTTAATGACAACAAATGATGTTCATCTTCGTAATTATTGAAAGCCGAAGCAAATGAATCTACCTGACGCGAAGAGCGGGAAAAAATGATATGAGCGAGAGACGATTGGTTTTGGTTTTACTTCTGATTGGATGACAAAGTGGCGCGAGTTTTGAAAGGCAATCGCTGATCGTGGTAATGCAAAACAAAATCAAGTGTGTATTACTTTTGATATTCAGGTGAAACGCTCTATGAGTTCGTTGTGAATAAAGACAGGTGACGGAAAATAAAAGAAATTACTCATATGCTGAAGATGATGTAGTCTTAATGCACCATTAAATTTTCCGTCCGTTAACATTAAAAGAGATGGATGTTTTAAGCATTCTATAGTTTGGAACTGAAAGTGTTTAAAGAATGGTTCGTGAATCTTGAAAAGCTTAGTCTAAATTTTGCAAGTTCCTCGTTTGTAATCCGTGTTAATCTTCGCCATCCTTAACCTTGCTCGTTCCGTTTTGGTTTATTATTACCCCCTTGTTGTTTTTCTAATTTAGCGCAATATTATTTTTAGGATTTTTCAATTTAAAGGTGATTTTTTAATCGCGAAAAATGATTCAGAACTCGTAACAATGTTCCTTTAACACCACGTTTCAGGTACATGGTGACCGAGATTGGAGCACGTGATTTAGGAGACCAACAGCGCTACAATATGTTGGAGGTGAGTGGAACTGGATGTTCGATCACTGGCACATTTCACTTCGGCTGATGCACAAAATCCAGCTGACTAGGATGCAGCCATGAAGAGATAGTTCCTATCGCATTTTTCAAACTATGAACATGGTCTTTTTTAGGTGGTTGCCAAGAAGATGGGCCTAGACACCAAGAGTAATGCATCCTTGTGGAAGGACTTTGCAATGGTTGAAATCAACTACGCTGTCCTTTACAGTTATCAGGTAAAAACAATTCTTAAAGGAGCTCAGTCACAGCGTTTTGAGTTAATTTCGGCCATGTACAAAATTACCTTTCAGTTGAAGAAAACCTGAAAATAGTAGCTTACTAAGATAGAAAAACACCAAAGAGATAACAATTAACCATGAAGGAACAAGGATGGTTAAGGATGGAGAAGATTTACATGGATTACAAAAGATGAACTAGAAAGATTTAGGCTAAACCTTTTCAAGGCGCACAAATCGCGACGTAGCTCTTTTAAGTAACCTGCTCACTTGTGGAACCACGAACGGAGTTTTTTCTCTAGCCATATTGAACAAGTGATCGTTAAAAAGGGTGTGCCAGTGAAATCCTCCTCTCATCAACCTATTTTATTTTATTTATATCTGTAACGACTGATTTTCATACAACCTCTGATGGTCACCCAGAGGGGTCACGTGCTTGCGGTCATAAGCTCACAAAATACCTACAACGTCCTCTCCTCTTTATGGCGTAGAGACCGGAGTTAAGCCCCGGCTAGAACGAACCATCTTGCTTCCTCTCATTCTTTAGATTTGAACAGACTTGAAACTATCCTTAACCTTCCATAGAATAAAAACATCATTTGATATGCCTCGTGGTAGCTGTCTTTTATTGGGCACATGTCAGACTCTTAGTCGCTCCGCGTGTTACCAATCGCATTTCGTTTTTTGTTTTAGGAAGCCGGTGTTACTCTCGCTGACCATCATTCCACTGCAGAGTCATTCATAAAACACATGGAAAAAGAGGTTAGTGTATTTTCCCTTTTCTTACTATACGTTGGTGAAACAGACAAGTGTGGCTTAACTGCAAACAAGCAGTTAAGTTCTCGCTAGATAATACAACACATGTTACTCCATCTTATAATAGTACACAGCGCCACTAAAGGACACATGCCAGATCGGAAGTTTTATAACCAGCGCTAAAAATATTCTCCCAGGACCGAAATAGAGGAAGCATTCTAGAATTGTTGATGGTGACGTACGTATCTAGCTCATTCTAATTTTTTTCTTTTTCAGATCAAGGTCCGGGGTGGCTGCCCAGCAGACTGGGTTTGGATCGTTCCTCCAATGTCTGGAAGTGCTACACCTGTCTTTCACCAGGTGCGTTTGAAAGCTTCTCCTTACCTTACTCCTGTCAGGTCCCGGAGGAATTTGAAAACGGAGGTTTCACTCTGAAAATGCATCAAATGATTTCCGTCCACACGACGCCGGGGGAATTTGAAAACGCATCAGGGAAATCACATGATTTTCGTGACGCCATTATTTTCGAAAAGCTCCGTTTTCAAAATGTCTTCCGTCCATACGAAAACTAAAAGCCGGCGTTTTAAAATTTCTCCGCTTTGAAGAGCGTTTTCGGAAAGCTCCGATTTCGCAACGGACTAGTGTGGACTGTAGGCCTAACCTTAGAAAATAAGCTGGGTTTTCAAATTTCTTCGGCGTAGTGTGGGAGGGGGGGGGGGGGGGACCTTACTGAGAGTCATACAAATGTTTTAATGTCAGTTCTGAGAATTTGGTGGTACATCAAGACAATATTACTTAGTTGATAGTTTTCTTAATTCTCGTCACCTGTTTGCCTGATAATGTATTGGTATTGTGATGAGAATTATTAAAGGATTATAACGAAATTTGTGTTAGTTCTGAAAATTTGTTGTTACATCAAGACGTTAACCCTGGTAATAACTTTCTTTATTCACATCACACGGCTTATTAGACTCCTCCTGTTTAAATGTATCAGTGGAAAATCTAGGTGAAAGCCCGGGAGCCGCCACTTCCTCTCCCTTGTCAAAAATTCCCCCCTCCCTCACTTTATCGGAGAAAGAAAGGGTCTGCCTTATTTAAGTATTTCCCAGGCCCCTTTTAAGAGCAAGCAACGGCCCAACTTTTACTTCATCGTCTTCTTTTGAGTCATGTTGGTCTGTTACCAGTACCTGGGAGTTTCTGCTGTTACTCAGTACGTTTATATTGTGATTTCGTAGCTGTTGCAGATCACTCTTTTGACCAAGATTTCCCAGTATCTTAAAACCAGAAAACTAGTTTTATGTATATAAAACTCGCTTATACCTTAATCTCAAGTGAATTTTGAGTTCAAAACATTGGAGTGTTAAAAGACTTCTGTTTTCAACTGCAGGAAATGCTGAACTACGTTTTGAAACCGAGCTACGAATACCAGGTAACATATATGATACTTCCATGTTTGTAAGCTGGCACGTGAAGCCAACCACTGATCATGATATTTTCTCATCTTTAAAACTAAATAGACTGATCCGTGGCGGTTTTACAGTTCCTCAGGAGAAGCCAAAAAGAAAACATCTTTCAAAACTGTGGCCAAGTAAGTTTATAGTACTGATTTGGTGCTTTGCGTTTTGTTAACATACGAAGATAGCTGAAGATCGCGCGCGTTTTTTGACAAATCATCCTGATACTGAAAAGAACCCTATCAAATGCCCAAGCGGAAAATTGACGTCAGATTACCTAGCAACCTCTGTAGTAAAAGAGTTCGGCGCAGGAAACTTTCACCGATAGAGTTGGGACTAGAAATGAAACTTGATTTCTCGAGTGCTGTTGTCAATTCAATCAAAGCTTGCTCCAGCCTTTCAAGATATTTGCAAATCGAGCGGAAGTTAACGAGAGTAAAGAGAAAAAAAATGAGAAAGACGCCTCTTCTTTCTCCTTCTCGTCTTTTTTCTTCCCTCGTCTCTGTTCTGACCAAACGCTCTAACACTCAAAAAATCGACTTCACAAACGTGCTTTGGCAGTTAATTTCAAGTTGGTAAATAGGTACGTGTTTCACTTAACTCCCTGACGCAGCACAGCAGCTTTTTAAAAACTAATATCTTCTTTCTTTTCTCCTTCCTCTTTTTGTAATGACTCCTTATATGGACAACTTTAGAGCTCAGTACAGGCTAATTCTTTTACCTTTGATGTAGTAACGGACTAGTTCATCATTTACTGATGGTTTTCTTCTTTTCTCTATATAGGGCTGTTCGTTTCGCAGCTTTCCTTATGAGAAAGATTCTGTCTCAGCGAAAGAAGGCCACTATCTTATTCGCTACAGAAACTGGCCGATCAGAAGGATTCGCGCGGAATTTGGCCAAGCTCATGTCACACTCGTTCGACGTTAAGGTTTGTCGCAATCGTTAAGGTTTGCCACGATCATTAATAAAAAGAATCCTCTTCCTCAATGCTGACATGTTTTAACGGGCTTTCACGCACAAGCACTCCGATGAGCGACTGGGAATAGCGTGGGTCCTCTAAACCTTTTTGCTGCGAGCATTACAAGACACTACGATTGTCACGAAACTCAATCAATCAACGTTTGAGGAGGCAGTGTGACAGAGTGGTTTGGACGCCGGACTCGAAATGAAATCCGGCGGTCGCGGGCCAGTTAAGTCCTGATCTGACCACTTAGCTGGATTTGTTTCTTGTAGACCCCAGTTCAACACCTCGGTCATGCTTGCAAAGAGCCAATTGGTCCGCCTCAAGCCAGCTGGGATTTTTAATCCTGTTATGTTTAGTTGATATATTTGTTTCTTTCAGTTTAAGTGGTATGCCTGTGAACTAGCTAGGTGTAGCTAAGCGTGTTGACCACTACAAATAAAACATCTGAACCTTTTTTAACTTTTCAACTCAACTGTTTCAAGCTAACAAATGCTTTGCTTTTTGTTGTCTGTCAGGTTTTGTGCATGAATGAATACGAGCATGCGCAGCTCACTCAGGAGACCTTGTTGTTTGTAGTTACCAGTACCTTTGGCAACGGTGAATCCCCAGAGAATGGGGCGAGCTTCTCAAGCTACTTACAGAGAATGAAAGAGAGCACTGGCACAAGCCCATTGAAAAACGTCAGGTAACCGCGGCTGAAACCCGCAAAACCCAGTGAGACTCGTCAATGAAAATATGTGATGTAACATGATAAAGAACCAATCAATATTACGTGATGTAACAAGGAATAAGAGAGTTTATGTGGTACGTGGCAATTGTAGCCAATCAGGGATTGTTATTTGAGCTCACCAAGCGTGACTTATTAGATATTTGAATGCCAATTTTTTTTTTCCGGCAGATATTCCGTGTTTGCACTTGGTTCCAGTAACTACCCCAATTTTTGTGCTTTTGGGCATTACGTAGATGACCACCTGAAGGATCTTGGAGGAAAGTCAATTCTGACCATTGGAGAGGGGGACGAGTTAAATGGTCAAGACGAATCGTTCAGCGAATGGGCTAAAAATGTTTTTAAGGTAATAAAAAGTGACCTTTTTTTAATTGAAACCTTGCATGCTATCAGAACTAGGTTGTTAAAAGGTCTACGAAAGCGTATGCGTGATTCTTTGAATTGCTTCGAAATATGCCTGAATGCAAATGGTTGTACCTTCAAAAATCGTAATTTCTACCTCATTGTACGATCTTAAACCGTCGATAAAAGTCTCCAGACAGTTGCAAAGAGATAAGAGATCACCTACTTGGAGAACCGAGCAGCCCTGGGCAGAGAACTCGGCATACTTGTCAATGCCTCTCTTCAGTTTATTTTCCGAGAATTTACCAAAACTCCTTCAAGATATTTGTTTCCCCAGGTTCGTCAGCTAATGAAAAAGTAAGCTTATTAGATGTTACAAGTGAATATATGAAAGACCATATATTTATGTTGTTGGATTTCAGGCGGCCTGTGATTCATTTGGCGTGAATGATGAAGTTGCGAGCAAAGTTGTCAGTGCATCACTGAAGAACATGTCAACCAGCTGGAGCCCAGGCCTCTACCGCTGGGTAGAAGAACGAAGAAAACCGAGCGACTTGTGTTCTTGTGAGTTCAAAGACTTACTTTAAAAAGATCATTGCTTATTTATCACTCTTCTAAATTAAACGTTTTTTGTGTGTGTTTCTTGCAGATCTCTCCAAGACTTACAACAAGACCGTTAGCCCCGCAAAAGTCATTTCAGTGACTGAACTTCAAGCCAAAGATTCGAGGTATATATAGTTTGAGAAATATGAACATGTGGTTTTTGCTTCGTTAAATCCTTTCTCGTTAAGCTTTTCGTTGACAACTATAAGATGTTACGAAAGTTTGCGGTAACTGCAAACGAACTTTGTAAATACAAACCAAAGGTACCGGATCCTAGTGGAACTGATGATCAAACACTCACAGAGAAAGGCTGACCGTACAGTTGAGACTAAAGGCTATATTTCACGGCCCGACTTCTTCAGGGAACTATAAACGTAACCAAACTGTACTCTTTGTTTTCTTTCATTAAGTTATTTGGGTAGGGGGGAGAGGGTAAGTGGCTATGGAGGGTGGCTTGATACTCAAGATCTTGTGGTCCGCGTGCAAGTCCTGGCCAGGTTTACTGTGTTGTGTTCTTTGAGAAGTCACTTTACACTCACAGTTCCCTTCTCTATCTTGGAGAATAAATGGGTACAGATGAATTGTCAGGGTATTCTGACAAAATGCTGGAGGGGGGGAGGGGAGGGGGAGTAACCTCTGTGATGGACTGGCATTTCATCCAGAGGAAGTGACAATATTCCTAGCTGCTTTCTGCTATAGAAACAAAAGTCAGTGAGCCAGCTTGCTCCTCCCCTCTTTAGACCTGGATTACCTAAAGTGTGTGTTTATCTTTACCCTTAATCTCTTATCTTTTGCACTTTTTCCAGTCGCTCAACTATCTTGGTTAGCCTGGATACTGACAACAGAAATGAGTTGACTTTCGAGCCAGGAGATCACCTGGCTGTATTTCCCGCCAACAAAGCCAGTCTAGTGCAGGATTTGATTGACATGATGCACGAGAAACCTGATCCGAACCGGCCAATCAGGATTGAAGTCGCTCGAGAAGATCCAGGTAAAGCCACAAACTCAGAGTCATCAAAACATAATTCATCCATACTAATTGCCGAGTAACATGCGATCAGGCGTTGTTTTCTTTTTGACTACAATGTACATGTAATAGCAGTTTCGTGATTTATTCTTTTAGCCAAACCCGGTGGACCAAAAGAGTGGCAAGCTTTTAACCGGCTTTCCGTGGCGTGTACCTTAAGAGAAGCTTTGACCAGATACCTTGACATCACAAGTATTCCGACACCTCAGATGCTTCGCTACCTGTCAAAATTGGTACGTATATCGGGCCTATTAAATTAGGCTGTGTTGTTCTGTCACGGACGATTCGTATCTGCTTGTGTATATTGGACATGTGTGTCTGTGCGTTAAGGGTTTTGGATTTATTCCAACACAAGTGATGCTCCACTCCTTGTCAAAATTGGTACGTTAAGTTTACTGTGAAAACTTTTATAAAAACCAATTACGTTACCTGTCCTTATGAGGTTCAACCTTGAATTTTCTCTCTGTACTTTTTAAACATGTTTCACTGAGTTATGCTCAAACTGTTGTCATCTCGCCGAGTATTTTCTTCTCTTATTATAAAACTATTTGATTCTTGTATTTTTTTTTTTGGGGGGGGGGGGGCAAAAGGATAAAAAAATATATATGTTTATTAAAAAATAGGCAAACATTTCGAGTTTTGAGCCGAAAGGACTTAAGATAAAAATATAAATTCCTCTTACATTTTGCCAAAATCGCTCACATTCTTTTTTTATGTCACTGCAGGCAACAAGCCCACTGGAGAAGATGCAACTTGAAACCCTCGGCAAGGTAACATAACCTTAAAATTTAAAATCGTTTCGCTGGTCATACTTGATAATAGTTTTGACGTTTCTGGAGCGGAGCAAGAAATGAGGGCGTAACCACCAATTATAAGTTACTATATGAAAGTCATGACATATTTGTTTTTCTGATATGTTATCAGGGTGGATCCCGATACGATGACTGGGCTGTGAGGAAAGAGTGCAACATAGTTGAGACACTGCTGGAATTTCCCTCTGTACAAGTGACTGCTGACCTGCTATTAACGCAGCTTCCGGCTCTGCAACCGGTAAGTAACCATGTAATGCAGTTTCAACTGGTTGTTTTTGTGAAACCTCGTTTGTAGAAGCTATCGAAACATTTTAAACGTGTTGCCACTAGAGACGACTTTTAACGGCGATTTATAACTAAAATTTCAAAAGAAAACTTTCAGTGCAGCGTGGCGCGCTCAACCATTTTAACGCAACATTTTATAGCGGTAACCGGTATTGAAATATTGTTGACCAAATTTTGTTGGATTTGCCTGGTAGTACAATTGCCGTTGACTTTAACGCAGAAATTTTGCGTCAACATTTGTCAAGACTTTTCTCTTATAGCATTACCTTTAATAATCTTGTACAATAATTGATGGCCTTGATCAACCTCGTTCCCAGTGTCTCTCTCTTCTCCCCCCCTCCCCCACCCCCTGCGAACGAGGCTCGGACTTGATTTTTGAGAGGTGATGACCATGCTGGGTCGGCAGATGATATAATATCGTCTGGCAGTTCTTTTATGGACGTTTCTTCAAACTGAAATGTGTGCTTAAAATGTGTCTCTTTTTCGTACGCAGAGATTCTACTCCATATCCTCGTCTCCCGATGTTCACGCCAACAAAATTCACATCACAGTAGCTGTAGTTGAATATAACAAAAGAGGTAAGTACAAATTACAGAACGCTTTTCCAACAGAAACTAATTCAGAGGTTATGCCTCGTTTTACTTTTCTTCACTTTTTTGTGAGGTAAAAGCAGATTTTTCTAACCTTCGGACTAAGGCGTGCGCAACGACACAAAGAAATGCCAGGGGAGTGGGTACTGACAAAAAACTTGTTACACTTTGCCTTAAACAAATGCAAATGATATCAAACGAAAACTTGTAAAGAAATCTGGTATCGCGTGCAACCAACTTCAATCCACAAATTAAAACACTGTTTGGCTGTGTCAGTGGGCAAGTTTCTACGCGAGGTTGATAAAAGTAAATAAATCCCCATAACGAATGTAGAATGCAGACGTCTTGGGTGATAGCCATTTATCGGTGAAAGGTTTAATGAAGTTATGTTATTTTCACAGGAGGTCAAGGTCCACATCACTCTGGCGTGTGCTCCACGTGGCTCAAAGGACTGAAATGTGGTGACGTGATACCTTGTTATATCAGACAGTGAGTTTTAATTTTTTTTTTCCTTGATTTGGGCCTGGACAGGAGCGCACCAATACAGTTCAGGTATTAAATCCTCTCTTTCTCTAATTTAGTGCCCAGTCCTTCCATCTTCCCACTGATGGCTCGGTTCCGGTGATCATGATAGGGAATGGGACTGGCATTGCACCTTTCCGGTCCTTCTGGCAGCAGCGGATGTTCGAGTTGAACAACAGGTGTCCACCAGAGTCATCAAAAACAGGCCGACGACAGTGGGGAGACATGCTGCTGTTTTTCGGTTGCAGAAACTCTCATGTGGATGACATTTTTCGACATGAAACCCAAAACGCAAAGCAAAGCAGAGCAATTACCGATGTGTTCACAGCTTACTCCAGACAAGAGGGAAGGCCTAAGGTATACACTGCATAAATGGCATCTGATGATTTACGTTAAAACACGCAGTCTGATTGGTTATAGCCTAAGAGCAAGCTCTCTGCGCCGTGACACCCAGAGAAAGAGATGTTCCTCAAGTGCAGACTCCAAGCAAAAAAATTCTTTGTTTCAGCAGTCAATAGCTCTCTGATGGCACATTAATAGTAATAAGTGACGTCACCGATATCTTCACTATTATTTAATCTCCAGGCACTACCTTGCTACCTACTGCAGGTGAATTCAGCAGGGCAGATTAAACGATTGTTGAACTATATTTTTGCTCAGCTAATAAAAGTTAACTTTTCATACATTATCCATTATTTTTACTATCACTGTAGGTGCTCCGGCAGATATCCTCGAGAATTCCTGTACTAATCATTTGTTAACAGAATTCTGACTGCACAGCAACGCATTTGTTTTCAGAAATATGTTCAAGACCTCCTGAGGGAAGACTCGTCTAACATCAACGACTTGATAGTCAATGACAGTGCACATGTGTATGTGTGTGGAGGAGCTGCCATGGCTGATGACGTCAGCAAAACCTTACAGGTAATTGGTTTAGAGGTCTAGACGACAACATTGCAACATTATGCGTCACAGTTTTAGTCGCAGCATTTCAATAAAATTGTCAACGCACCAAGCAAGCTTTGATACTCACAATCAGTATTTCTAATTTAGTATGGTGCACTCAATGAAAGAAAAACGATGGCAATTTGCGGGTTTGAGATTGGATGTATAGCGAAAAAGCAAAGTATAGCTGAAGGCGATAACGCACCATTAAGCGCAATGATGTAGACAGTGGATACACGTTGAAATGGTTGCGAGCAAGGTTGTAGAATTCAAAGCCTTCTCAGGGCTGGAGAGAAAACGAGCTTACATGACAGTTGAGTTTAATCTCTTTGCATTGTTATTGTAACTAGCTGGCTTTTATTAACACATGATATTCATTTTGCTGCCAATCCAACAGACCATGCTCGCTGATCGCCTTAATTCGTCTCCTGAAGACGGTTTGGATTTCATCAGGAAAATGAAGGTAAATAGTCTGTGACTAACTTCTCCATACAATGTCAATGGATAAACTGATAAAGAGAATGGAAAATCTTCAACTATGGCATATATATTGTCTTGATGTACTATCATGTTCTTAGCATTAGCTATGGAAGAAATCTGTGGCAACCTGTGAAGAAAATTTTACTTCTATCTTGGGATCGAGAGAGCTGAGACGCGTTGACCACTAACAAGCAAGAATTTGAAGCATACATGTGTCGTTATAATTCATACAGACTTCAAGCCTCGTTTCCCTAACCCGTCGTACAGACTCGAGGATAAAATGAGTTCTTACTCAGAGTGTGTGTTGTTTCTTCAAGAGAAAAGCTTTTGACTTAGTGCATTTTCTTTTTCAGTCATCAAACAGATACCATGAAGATATATTTAGTGTCCCCCAGAGAAACAAAGAACCAAAGGATGCAAGGTGAGTTAATGAGATTAATTGACTGACTGACTGACTGACGGACGGACGGACGAACGGACTGACTAACTGACTGATTGTCTTACCGACTGACTGACTGACTGACGGACTGATTAACTGATCTGACTGATTGATTGATTGATTGATTGATTGACTGATTGACTGATTGACTGATTGACTGATTGACTGATTGACTGATTGACTGATTGACTGATTGACTGATTCATTTGTATTAAAATGAAACTACCTGCTGTGGAGTCCAGGCGGACGAATTTCCCGTCTTGTCAAGAGTAAAACAACGCATTTATATCCCGGTTTGATTTCCGCCAATATAAAGCGGTTTCTAAGATAAGTAAAACGACAAAGCCTCGGAAGTCTTTTGAGTGCACGTGCTCATTTGTGTCAAAAAGGAAGAACAATAATATCTAATAATTTAGATTGAAGATTGCACTCAGGTAACTCAAGGTAATAGTTTTTACAGAATCAAGTGCTCAATATGAATTACTTACTCACATCACTATCGTTTTTCCTGGTTTCAGAAAACTAGACAAGGAAAGGGCGCTTTAAGATGAACATACCAGGCCTTCCGCATCAATAGGTTACATGACCGGCCGTGTAAATTAGAAAAAAATCTTGCTAGGATAGAATGGTTGCAAAGAAATTCAAAAAAGCGTGTCAAACCACCAAACAGAATCTTCAGCTTTAACTTTGCATTCTTGAAAGCATGAGACCAAGTACCCTTTTCAAGCACATAATTTAATGTGTTCCCCTTTTGATATCTAAGCCATCTTTTGAGTTTTTCTCGGTGGATGCGCGGTGTTGAAAGTTAATAGTGAGTTAGATCTCGATCTACCTGTCAATTTCGCCCATTTTGTGCTGGCACCTTTTTTATTATAACCGACATGTCACGCGACCAATTGATACCCAAGGCCTATCCAGTGACGTCGTCAAAAGATGCTCCGAACATCACTGGACTCACTGGAAATAGTCCTAGTAAAGTAGCTATAGACGGTGTAGAACGAGATTAGACTTAGATTTTCAAAGAGTTATTAACATATACGTTCTCACTGTAATAACTACACCCTGTCAAGAAGACAGGTGACGGGAAAAAAGAAACCAATCAACTGGGACGTGTAACAACCTCTGGCGCTCTAGAGAAGGGGCCATGTTGATAGTCTTTTTAGAGAGAGCGCACCTCCAAAAAGTATAACACTAAGATACGTTAATAGCAGAAAGACAGTCAAGTAAAATGTTATATTTTTTGTGCAGGATTAAAGATAATTTTGAAGTATTGTTTTGTTGCCGCAGGAGTTGGCATTTAAAGTCTTTATTGTTATTACCATAGAGCTAAACAATCAGTTTAAATTTCGTTTTCAACATTTTTATATTACAACATCTTTTTGGGGGTGTGTCTGTTATGTGGGTTGTGGGGAGAGGGGGGAGGTGGGGAGAGGACATTTCCAATAAACAACAGAAAATTGCCTAGGCGTAAAACTTAAGGGTTTTTTAAAATGATTCAACCAAGGGTTTGCTTTTAACCCTTTACGCTTTGTATCGTTTTACAACTTCTGGCGGCATGAACGTTAAAATGAAAGCTTTTGAGTGCATCCGCATAACGCTGCTTATTCTAATTCTTCACTGTAAAGATTAGAACGAAAAATTTAACTGCCTTAGATCAGAATTGCAAAAAGTGCGAACGTGGAAACTGACAGACAATGTATGCAAAGATTCATTTATTGCCTATGAATTATAGATTGGAGTTGGTTGACAATATTAATGATTTTATAGAGATATAGCTTTGCTGTTAATGTATGGATTGGCTAAAACAAAGTTTGAAATAAAGTGCTGAGATCGTATGGATGTTAGTTTCTTGTTTCTTCGCGGGGTTCATTTTATAAAATACGCTGTCGTGATATACTGTAGGATTCCATAATAAGCTTCACTGGCCCAAAAACTAGGCCCCTCTCAAATCGAGGGCGACTAATTCTTTCTCATAATAAGCACCCTTCTCCTGGAAGAACTTGTTGTTTGCTCGGACCACGCGGCCCGAAACAGATTGACCGCCGCGAAATGTCGAGGACTAGAAACTAGGCAATCACGTGGCGGGTACATCTGAATACGCTACTGTACTGAAACATTTTTAGCAGCAGTGCAAGCTCAAATCAAGCGCCTAATTTAGAATTCAGTGGTCAAATCTATAATCGAGTAAGACGAACATTCATTTTGTTTCCCTCTGTCCATTTACTGATCTCATATACCCCAGCGTCATTCAAATATTGGCTACATTCCCACATGTTTGATTTCCATTGCAAATGGTTTATTCTAATTTGGTATTCATTCTTTATCATCACTTTTACACGAGGAGTTTGGAAGTTCGGCTTCGTGATTATAAAATTCGTCTAATACCGTTTTAGATTACAAAAACCGTTGCAAAACATTCACAAGACGGCAAACTCTCTCAGTGGAGCTTAATTAATACTGGCCTCTGGGACGATTCCTTTTCGTATTTGGACCTAGAGTGGCAACGCAAGCAAGTGGAAGATTCGAAGTGACACAACAGTCTTCAGTGTTCTTGCTCATGGTATGTATCAAACGTTTATGTCTTACTAGCTATTTTACCACTAAGGGTACGTTTGAACTAACGTAGGGTGCTTTATACATCATTTAGCTGATGCGAGTAGAGATCTTTCATGCGGGTAGCTCCTGTGTTAATTTCCCTCTGGAGAGCATTGTTGTATATCTCCTCTGGTTTCTTTATTCGCGTCTAGAATCAACTTTTTTCCTTTATTAACAAGCAAGGGCATACGCTTTATTAGATTACCACTGTGGGGAGCAGGCTCGTTGAAATGGTTGATGATGTGCGTTAAATTTCTTGGGTCGTTACACGTTCTAGAAAATTCAATAAGCAATAATTTATGCGCAGAAAGGATGTCCACTGTTTCTCATTAAAGTATAAGCACAAATCAGGATAATCCTTTAAATTCTTGGCAGTCAAACAATATCACATATTGCAAAAATTTGTTTGACAGTTCAGTGCTCGAAGAGTGACTAGGTCGATTTAGGAGCGCATAACCAGGAGAGAGCAGCTGTTCCCATACTCGTTATGTTGTGTTTTCTCAGACCAGTTTATTTGTAGAATTTTGTTTTTGGCTGTTTTTGATGTTGTTCGTGTAGGCAACATGAAATAAAAACTGAAAGTTGGTTACTGCGGGATTCTGGTTAAACAAAGAAACTAATGAAAAGATTTGTTTTGTTTACCTCTTTACCGAGGCTTTCACATTCCTTGTTATTTATTGATTTGTTCAAAGACTGCGTTACGATTCGACCAGGAATAGAATTTTCCAGGAAATTAATTTTAGATGGAGTGTGATAATTGTAACTCAAAACTCAAAATGTCTGTTTCCTTCTTACTAATCAGGCAAACATGGAGCACATGGCATGACGTCACCTTCAAGATGGAGTCACATAAAGTCCTCACAGGTCAGTAAATGCTAAGTTCACTCTTAGTATGTGGAGAACTGCTTGTTCTTGGGCGGTAATGGTCTTTGATATGATCAATCATGTCTAAGAGACATGATTGATCTAAACCTTGCATTATATTCTGATTGATTAGTCACTAGAATTCTGCGCAAATAATGAGTTTGAAACATCTCGATTCTCAAGAGTTATTAGCTCTTATTTTCTCACAACACTACTGATATAGTTTCCAACATACGGGTAATGAGAATAAAGTAATTCATCAATGCAACTGGAGATCAAGTGACATATTAATGAGCTTTGGATTAGCTTAAATTAACCAATACTTTGCATCGAAAAATTTATAAACGTCTCTGAGGGGAACAAATTATTTGAACTTTAAATTGAAGCAGTTCACTTTCTCGCTCTCTAATTAAATACAAATAAATAGTTTTACAATTGAGTAAATCAATGACTAATTAAGCTTGCGAGTACTAATTAAAACGAGGAATACTTTCTTCAAGAAAACTAAAAAAGAATTGTTTCTTTAAAAATATCCGCACAGTCATTTGTACAATGAATCAGACTGACAAGAATCAAATGAATTAAACTAACAAGAAAATATGTATACTAAATCAACTTTTATTTATTTCAGGAGTACATCACGATCAAGACAGAAAAGGAGCTCAAGGGAAGAGACGAGAAGGCGCCAAGGGAATGCTAGACAAGTCCAGTGGGGATACAGTAAGATAGATTGCTAGATTTAAATCCAGCGAAAGGTGTAAGCATAGTTTCAAAGGACTCGTTAATTTTTCCAGTTCGAAGCCAATATTAATTTCAATTTGCAAAAGGAATACTAAATTTACAGGTTCGAAGCACTTTCTTTCTAGTTTTAACGAGCGCGCATCGGGTATCATGATTTTTTACCAAACGTTAAGATCAGTGACGTTAAGTTTCAGTCATACAAATCTGACAGTATACACTAAAGCGAGCAACATCTGATTTGTATTTTTTGCTGCTCTCAATTGAATTGCTGTATTGTTTCTGCAAAATATTCAACTCGATTGTAACCAAAACTTCCTTTGCTTAGCTCTGCGTAACTGAAAGCATTTACTCGCTAATTTTAAGCCTTTATCTCGTTTTTAGATGCCTTATTTTGTGTTTTCTCCCTGTAGACCGTCTCTGAAGGTTTAATCAGTCGCGTAAGATAGTTATAAACGCCTAACAACTTCATCAGAGGTTGATGCACCGTTTTATACAGTACAACGTTACCGAAAGCCACAACTTACGGCAAGTGGACAAAACAAATTGTTCTGTGTAAATAAAAACCTACAACTTGCTTGAGAAGTTGTGAGTTTGGTTTACACGAAACAGTACAGTATAACTCGGTACAGCGACCTCTAATGAAGTTTTTGGGCGTTTATAACTATCTTACGCGACTGATTAAACCTGCAGAGTAGTTCTGCATAGAGAAAACAAACTTGCAGTATGATTTACAAACAAGAAGGCTCGCCTAACAAAAATTTCAAAGTCCAAATGTTTTGCTTAAGTATTTCTAGCAAAGAGTAATGATTAAAAAGTAATTGATTTTTGCAAAGTTTGTGTTTTTAATTTCTTTGCGTCGGTGTTTGTTGAATAAATGCTATCTTGTTGCTCTTTAAAATAATTTTTGGCTAATATTTTGTCATAGCAAACTGTTTAATTTTTTTTAATTTTCCCGCCAAAAAACTTAGAAAAAATACGGGCGCCCAAAATACGCATGCGCCGTTTTTTTTAAAAAAAAAAAATTGTATTTTCTTAATATTTCTAAGTAGTTAACTATTAATTTTAATAAATTCTAAGTATTAAAATGATAATAAACAACACATGTCTCAAGTATTTTGTCTTTTATTAAATTTCAAATAAAGCAAGTCATAACAAGTGTGATTGTATTTCTTTATTATTAATCAAATAACAGCAATCAATTGTCTTTCAAAATTCTTTATTCCTTCATTAGTTAAGTGAAATCAATAAAAAAGGTGTGACGAAAAAATGTTCCCTCTATATACTAAGACTTTTGGCGGGAAAATTTTAAAAAATTTGCACAGCGTTTCCCCTGACAACTTTCTCGGCAAAAAATTAAAAAGGGTTTCCCCCTGAATTATTTTTCCGCCAAAAATTGTAACATACACCATCTTGTACACTAACTTTGAGTCTAAAATAACGTTTTCGCTGGAATTTAGAGTTAAAAATCCACCAAATAGAAATTTTGATCGAGAACCAATGTTTCGTGTACAAAATGGTGTACTCTACAGTCCACGATAACGTCGCGTTAACAGTCAACTCTAAAACGACAAGCAGCAAGAAAACTATTTACAGAAATAAGAAGAACAGGTTCAAATAAGTAGAATTACAAAGTTTCAACACATCAAGTTGAATATTGAGAAAGTAGAGCACTTCGAATTTGCTAAATTTTAAAGAGTTAGTTCAACTGTATAAACTCTCTTAAATACAGCGATTTAAAAATACTTCCACTTCCACAATATTCAACCTAATACGCTAAAACCTTGCAGTTCTACTGATTCAAACTTGTTCTTCTAATTTCTGGAAATAGATCTCCAGTTGTTCGTCGTTTTAGGGCTGACTATTAGACATGACTTCATCACGGTAGTTATAGAATATAACACAGGCAAGCCATAATCTTGTTTCATAAAACAAAACAAAAAAAGAAACAAAACAAATAAAAAAATAACAAAGCCTAAAAATTCCGTCACGTTGCAGTTAATACTACAAAAAAACCCCACTAAAACAAGAAAATTTACAAAAGAAAAAATCCTGAAAATTTCGTAACGCCAAACGCTCTCTGATAGCAAAAAAGGTTATGGCTTGCCCTGTTATCTTCTAGAACTAAAAACTATCTAACAAGACTGTTTCAGCTTGCTACAAAGGACAAATAACGTGAATCCAAAACAATCATCGAAAACTCGAGGAAAAAAACATGCAATTTTAGTGTTTTGATTAAAATGTAAACAAAATGGCCAATTGTGTTTCTGCTTGTAATAACTTCTGCACGTTTTAATTCGTTCTTTGTCCTGTGTAGCGGTCAGAAACCGATCTCGACGAATCTATAACATTAAATGACGTGGGGGTTTAAAATCAAAGTCTGGTTGTCAAAGAGTATTTCAATTTTATTTCAATCTTCCAATCCTCCACAAGAAGTATGAACAGATTTGGAAAACGCATTAGACAATTGGGAATGACATGTTTATTGTTGAGAGAAAAAGAAGGCAAAATTATTGGCGACTAAATCACGACACAAGTAAGCGTGAATGTTATATTAACTAATGGAATTTTTTCAATATTTCAATCGTCCTCTAGAAATATGAACACACGTTTGATAAATTTTTGGCAGAGAGAACTCTCTGGAAGATTCATTAGACAATTGCAAACAACATGAATGTTCATGAGAGAAATATAAAAGCGAATTTTTTTCCTTTGTTTCTGGCGATTTTAGAAACTATAAATCACGACACGAATAAGCATGAACTTGTTAACTGATAATTTGTTTTTCAATATTCCAACAGAAATATAAACACACATGTCATAAATTTATGCCAGAGAAAAACTCTGGAAGACTCTTTAGACAATTGGGAAAACGTGAATTATTAAGAAGGATTTTGTGATTTTGAGAACTGTAAATCATGGCAAAAAAAAAAAAAACAGAAAACAAAATATTTTCTGTAAAGTTAATCTGTGAACTAGCGAATGTATGTCGATGTGATCATTGTTGCTCAGTTGAAACCAGACATGATTCTTTAAAACCTCACTGAAAGCGACAACAGAATATGGGTTTTTGATCGATTGTAAATTTCTTTACTTTCCTCAAATTAAAACCAAAATATCTCGACAAATAATATTAGGTTGCAATTTTTTTCCAGTGTACAAAAATAATTTCAAAAATCCCATATTCACTTTAAGTTACCTCAAGGTGGCCCTGCGTGTCGAGTGTATATTGGGTAAAAAATGTTAATAATACGATAACTAACTGGTTCCAAGAAGACCACCGTTTTTGTAAAAATTTAACGAGTTTATACCTGATGCATTCGTGACGATTAATTCTAATAGTAATATTGAATCATTGACTCTTTCCTTTTCATTCAAATAAATTTTTTGTCGTTAATTTCTGTAAATTATTCCTCTCCTTGAATGGTTCAAACTTTGAATATGCAAAGGCATTTTAAAATTAGACGGTCAACATCGTTATAAAATGAACATTTTGTTTCAAATATTGTTGGAAATTTCCAAAAATAAATGCTCAACTTGTTATATTTCTTTAAAAAATTCAAAATTCTTCTCGTCCAAGTTTGGTTCGTTTTATAATCGATCGATATTTGTGATTCATTTTTGCACAAAAAAACTCCTTTCACTTTATTAAAATATTTTTCATCAGAATTTATAAACATTGATTGAATCCTGGTCAGTTTCACTGACTGACGCAAAAAAAAAAAATCAAAAGCATTGTCAGTGGATTGTTTGAAAACTGTTTGGATCAACTTTACTAACATTTGGTGCCAATTACGTGCTAGCCTGACCAATAAGCCTGGCCAAAAAGTCTATTTCATTTGTTGATTGTTTTGTACGACCTCGCGCATAATTTTAGTAACTCGACCACACAGTGCCACCTTAAAAGTACCTCTTGTATTTAGATCAGGACCTTGAGCGATCAATGCAACCCAAACACTATCGCAACAATTCTGAACATTGTAAACAAAATAAAGTTGAACGAGATGATTAGCTCCACGAAATTTTCGACACGAATTTTTTCCTCGACAAAAAACAAAATGAAAATACAATTAACATAAAAGAAATTGCTTTTATGAAATGCACTGATCGCTCATGATTAAATCCCCCCTGGTCCTGAGAAAAGATCTGAAAACCTTTCCAACAGATATGGCAGACTTCAAATTAAATTTTTAATCTCGCTTCATGGTTTGAAAATCTCCCGTAAGCAGATGATATTTCGCCGAGATGGAATTCATTTAAAATTACTCAGACCAATTTGCTACCCTTTGAAATATAGGGTTCTTAAACTATTTCATGAAATAAAAACTGCCATGTCTTGTGGGAAAAGTTTCAGTTAAATAAATTCACAACTGATATTCTTATCTTTGTCGTATCTACTCCATCCAGCTCTGACGAGTTGATTTTTCCTTGCTTGATATTATATCATCGTCCTGCCTTTACATCTTGCTGGCGTTCTTTTCTCAAAGTCGTTGCTCTCTAAACAAAGAAGACACAAACTGTGAGAGCCGAGAAACATACATATAATTAAGCAAGGAATTTAACTAAAAAATTCAAGTATACGGAATGAACGTTTTTTCCGTGAATATTTTAGGAAAAGGAAACTTTCCGCGGATTCAGTATGTGGTTCGCGAGCTTCATCGTTCAAATGTTTGGGGAAATTTAACCAGTGGAGAAGGCGAAACATTAAAAAACTTTGAAGTTCGAAAACTTTGGCAATACGGCTCTACCGAGCAACAAGACGTTTAAATTTGGACTAGAGAAAGCAATTTCGTTTCACATCGCTCACAACAATCAGATTTTATAGGTATTTGAGTAAGTCACAAGGCGTTTGAGCTTCGACAAGGAATGTCAGCCCAGTCAGCAAGGACACACGTTGAATTTGGAGCACGATTGCAGACTCGCTCTCGCTTAGCGTAGAGTACCTATAAAGTTGATACTCACCACACAAGGAAGAAAATTAAAGGAACTTCTTTGTCAAAATGCCTCCAAAGTTAAAATCTGCTTCTCTTGAGGAAGGGAGCGGTAAACATCCTACAACGTCCACAAGCTTTTCTTACTGACAAACAACGATGCGGGTACGCGGACGCGTGAGTCCTCATGAATATGGAATTTACGTTTGGGCCAATTGCTCGCAAGCACGTCACAAGGTTTATCAAGAAACCCTCCTTGCATGCTTCCTTCTGCTGCATTTCTGCAAGTGGAATTCTTTGTCATGGAAACTTCTCAAAGACAAACAGTTCTTGAATACTTTTTTGAATAGCATGGGAAATAACTACGTGTCGGCTGGGTTTCACAAGTCAAATTGGAACGTGGAATTTTTACGACCTGAACAACAAAAAAACATTCGGCGTAAGACCATGCGTGTATTTCTAAGACTACACTTGTTCGTAACAGGTTTAATTTAGTTTTATTTCACTTTCTGAGCAAACGCAACATAGGAAAAGCCATATATTGATAAAATCACTCGTTGACTGGATACGCCAGGATCTAGACGCGAATAATGAATATCCTATCCTTAAATAACCATCTACCATTCAAAAATTAAGATTTTTTGCGATTGCGCTGGCATTTTCTATGTTATTGACTGACTCCCCTTTGAACTTTTCTTTTCACGAACCGCCGCCTTTTGTGAATACGACCTCTGTTGTGTTTTAGGACCAAGGGGTATTTTTGTGACTTCTTATCTAATGTTTTAAAATCCAATTCTCTATTTTCCAATTGCCCATAATTCACTCTGTTTGCCCCCCAAATTTTGCATAAACTATTGTTGTGAAATTCTCTTGGGAGGTCTGCATATTCCCAAGAGTATTTTACAACAATAGTTTATGCAAAATCTGGGGGGCAAACAGAGTGAATTATGGGCAATTGGAAAATAGAGAATGAGGTTACTCGTTGCAAGGGGCAGTGGCCTCCTTGCTTTTTTTTTGCATAATTTTGCAAAACAACTATCTGTAGGCAGCTTCGCATAACAGGGGAGATATTTGTTTATAAACATTGTTTTTGTTATTTAAATGCTCAAAACGTTAAACAAAAGAATTCTTTGCTTTACCAGCCAATAGTTCTCTGGTTGGCATATTAATAACAATAGGTGACGTCACTGATATCTTTGCTATTGGGAATATTTTGGCCAGGTTTGGAGCTTATCGTGTTTGCTAACTGATAGGTGTTGCAAAAAGTCATATATTACACGGTTATCACATATACTAAAACTGCCCTCGCATCAAATTAGAGGATAAATAAACGTGATAAATGAGGCTTTACCAATATGCCAGTCGCTTGCTTTTTGGTGGCAGCTAGTTTGAGTTACAAATACGCGCAGTCGTCTACTGCGGGGATTGGATCCCAGAAATGTTCGGAAACCGCTCTCGGCAAGCGATCGGATCTCCGAGAATTTTCGAATTTTTCCAGCCGACCCAGGCCCTAGATTTCTCATTTCCAGACCTCGCACCCGACGCCCGCGAATCAAAATTCAAACTGGTCGCCACGAAACGTAGTCAGTTTAACTTTTATTCATGTTCTAATTTGATGCGAGGGTACCCTGTGAAAGTATTGTCAGCGCCACCTTAATCCTAATCTCATTCTCCCTTATGCAGTCAAGGAAAAGCAATCATTCCAACATTTTATTAACCTCTGTTATTACCAGTTACAATAGTCGTTAATTAATAGGTAGGAAAAACAAGAATGTAAAGGTAGAGAATGATTCAATCCTCTAGACCACTCAAGGGTTTTTGTCATTTGATTTTGAAGTACAAGTGATAGCGGAGAGAATCGTGGGACGGAACTAGTTCCGGTGATGAGAGTGTAGTTACAAATTAGGCATTAACAAAGCAGCATGGAAAGTACTCAAACTGATTAATTTGTAGCCTTTTCGCCCCTAGCCACCATGACGTAGTTCGCTAACAACTCAGCGTCAAGGTCCAGTTTCCTTCCTTGCGCTATGAACGAGAACGAATTGTAGACTGGGTACTACTGGGTTACTCTCAGAAATAACGGGCATCTTCTGTATTATGTAAAACGCAACTAAATTGTAGGAGCATTAAAGATAAACTAACATTTTGTTTGGGTTTGTTTGTTTAGTTGTCAGTCACAACTATTTCGTGTTTTTATTCTGCATGGTTTGGGCTTATTGCTTTGAACAATCATGCATAATATATTTTCATTACTTTAAAGGCAATTCTATCGTACGAGACACACACAGCTACAAGTGTGTAGGTTGTGCAGCATGGCCTATGCTACGCTCCATAAAAGCTCTTAAAGTTAGCTTTAACTATTCTACGTCGGGATCTGCTATGGGCTTACCCCGTTAAATGAAATATTACTATATTTGAACAAGTCATACGACTAACTCCCTGGATGGATTTTGTTTGATTAACATAAGCCAAGAAAACCAAGTTTTGTGGACATTTATGTATTTTGTTTAAGGTTCGATACACCAACAGCAAGTATTAGAGGAGAGAAACGTTCAACGTGGATCCGAGTACGACCATCAACGAAGTTTACGAACCTTGCAGTAGGGCGCATGTGTGAAGCAGTGCCACTTGGCAGGGACAATTTGGTAGCAGACATCATTTTTCTGCGAGTTCTTTTAAAATGGTTGAATTGACGGGATAAGTAGCAGACAAGGCAAGCTCACACTTGATCTCACCCTGCTAAACCACGTAAGTTATTTTGCTCAGAAAGGGTTTAAATAGAAAGTATTTCGGTGTAAACAGGTCAGATATACTTAGTGGTCGTATACTCGAGCTCGGATCTGAACGTCTCTATTAAAATAGTCACGAAAGCACGATCTCTAAGTGGCTGAGAGCTGTTTCTACAACCGTATAGAAGAACAGATAACAGAAGGGAACAGAATTTGAAATAGTCGTAGTACCACTCGCCCACATTTTATATCTCAGGATTTCTCCATATCCCTAACTTTCATTGCTATTTCTACTATATACACGTATATTATTTCTGGGAAAAAAAAGAAATTTTTTGCTACTGTTTTATGTTCACTTTTGGTAGAATCCTTTTCGCATATAGAGAATCTTGTGATAAAACAAACTCTTCTTTTCTTCCAGTAACGAAAGACCATTGACTAAATTTCGCCAAGGATACAACTAACATCACATGCTCAGGACTGATTATTTTTTTCAAAGAACTGACCAGCACGATTCACTGCCAGAGCATTCAATCAGTAAACTTCTCAATCTTAATATTTACCTATTAAATATAGCTATTACCTATTATATATATGCCGATAATTTGTACTTTAATTACTACAATATTTTAATTATTCTTATGCGAAAGGCATTTTAGTAATCTAGATTTATTTTTTGTTATGCTTTTAAAATTGTCTATGGCTTTTTTTCAGAAGCAAAACAACTTAAGTTACGGACGGTCCTCAGCGGTTGTCGTTATGACTTTGTGAACGCCACTTTTGGGAAGCCGAAACAGTACTTCTTCTCATCGACGATCTTTCACTCTTAAAAATAAGGAAAAATAAAATCTAACTTTCAATTGGTTATGATCATGAAGTGATGGTTTTGAAATTACCCTTTGTGCATCCACCTCACCCCTCCCCCCCTTCCACAACCCATAACCCCCCTCACCACAAGGAGATATGGGAGCTGGATCCACCTATTGTTTTTTTTTCGAAACACTTAGACATGGAAGAGAAGCCATTAACAAAGCAAAGAAAGACCTGGAGGGCAATGCCTCCACAGATGGCCAGTCAAGAAACAAACTTCTACGCACTCTTATGACAAGCCCGAACCTTCCTCTTCCTCGCCAGTTGTAGAAATTTAGTTGGCCGTCTTCCTATCAATGATTTTACTTTTCTTATTAGTATTGAAATTGTCACAGACTCAGTTTATTTATTTATTTTTATTCGCTCATGCTCTCAGTTTAAAACTCAAAGGCGGACGAAGGCTTCGGGGATGATTAGACTAATCTGGGCGTAGCTCGGGCTTTAGTTGACCTCTAAAAGATATCACTTAAAGCGAAAATGACAGCGTTTTTCAGTTAAACGATCAGTTTACCTACGCTTGGATGCCGTCCACGCCTTCCTCGCCCGTGACTACTTTGATGGCAGGTGCTTTCGCTAATGGCTGTCGTTGAGATCTTTGTTCACTTTTCTACAATGAAAAACATTTTATTCGTCAGACAAGACATGTTGTTGACTTGAGTGTAAAAATAACGCGTATCGATAGCTTGGTTTGGGCTGCGTTTACAACTGTTTCGTTGTTTGTATTTTTACTACTCAGAGAATGTTGCTCGATGTTCGTTCTTCCTGTTTATTCTCGATCAGTTCGGTTACCACTTAATACCAGTTTCTTATCCCTTGGGTTTATACAAGGTGACCTATAAATGAAAGAGCTAATAACCGAAGAGAATCGTTTAAATGAGATGACAAAAGATTAGTGAAACGCACTGATGAGCGACATCTTATGAGAAAGCGAATCTGATTCAACATTTTAAATTATTTTCTACGTGCAAAATTATTTCTTGCTTATTTCTATTTGCAGCAAAAAGTTCTGCAAGAACGTTAGTAAGTTGATATGGGAAATGCAATTGCAGGGGGGCTTACACCGGGGGTGGGAGGTGGGGGGTGGGAAGAAGTGGAGTGGAGCTATAACTGGAGTATGTTTTCCCTAGCAGACAGTCCGGGGGGACTGCCATATAAAAAGGACGGGGGTGCTCGTCGGAAATTTCGAAAAGAAGCCCTAAGAGGTAAGAAGATCCTGTTTAGTGAGCGTGGCTTCAATTTTTTTTCACTCCTAAGAGGTACCAATTCTAAAACAACACATTATCCCCTGTCATAAGCATTTTTTTCGGCCCAATACCCTAAACGGTACTGCAAAAGCTTCCGTGTGGACCTTTTGAGACTAAACACCCTAAAGAGGTACCAAAAGCGCTTTTTTAACCCCTAAAAGGTACGACGAACAACCCCGTCACAATGCGAGAGTGGGGCCTGTAAACAGCGAACGATGTGGAGTGGGTTATATGTAGCCATGTATCTTATTTTCAAACGAACCTTTTGTGTCCTTTTTGGAAATGGCGCGTAGAGCAGATTTCACTCGATTGTGTCGAAAGTAATTAGCTTTGGTTTTGCATTACGCGATCAGCGATTGGCTTAAAAATACTCGCGCCACTGTTTCATCCAATCAGAAGTAAAACCAAAACCAATCGTGAGCATGCTTTGCGCGCTTTGCAATGCCTACATGGATTTTCTTCCACTTTTGATATTACTGTGTCCTTTGCGACAGGCCTAAGTGATTACTTTGGCTTTCAGTGGATTTACACTCAATTGAAAACCGCTCTAAAGTTCGAAATGGTCAATTTCCTGTGTAACGGGTGGCTTCTAAGAAATTTTTAAATAAAATCGATCACTCACCAAGGTCATCCTGCTTGAGGCCTTTAAGTACAACCAGGATCTGTGAAAAAAATGAGCAAAGTTTGCAGCTGTATTTTGGAGTGTCACGCAACGTTTGACAGTTGAATCTCAAACTTATTTGAATATCTGATCTTAACTACCATAGACTTTTCACGATTTTAATTCTCGATCTTCTCCTTAGTTTTTTTTAGTCGAGGTTCGTCAAAAATACTCCGTTGCTCGTAGTATTTTCAACTCCGTTCTCGGTGTTTCGAAATTTGGTCAAACACGGTCTTTCGTATTTGATATATTACTTGACAATCTAAGTAACCCCAGCCAAGTATTATTAATCGCTGCGAATTAGTATGAGACCAAGAAATCAAACAAAGGAGGGTTTAACGAGAAAATATCATTCCTATCGAACGTACCTTTTAGCCGCGGTTCGTACGCGGTCTGTCACTTCTCTCGTTTTCAAAGTCACTCCAAAAATATCCTCGTGGTATCGACCGGAACTCTGAAATAGATGTTTCAAAGGCTTAGCTAAATTGATACGAGGAAGAATTACCACAGAGAAAGAGAAGATATGATTATCTATAACAGTATTTTTTATGTACGGGAAGGTTTCATAAGGCCTCGCAACTGCTGGGGTGGAATAAGAGTAGAAACCATAAACGATGTTACCTTAGTTTTATTTTGAAATGATGTTTTTTTTTGCGAAGGGTGAAAAACCGGAGTAGATGGAATCACTTGTAGTAATTGCAAATAAAGGACCTTCAAATATATTTTCTTAGGTGTCGATGTCCTGAAAAGTATGCGTGGCTAGCTTTTACGTTACCTTCATTTTGTCGACTGTCTCCTGGGCCTCTTGTTGTGACATGGCGGCGTACTCTTGAAGGAGCGTCTGAATAAGAAAAAATAAATGTTCATTAATGCCATTTTCTTCAAGTTGCACTTGTTCCTTCAACTCTGCCGGGCGAAATTAATTAATTTCTTTGCCCTTCCATTAATTCACTTCTCATGCACCTATTCTCATCAGAGGGTCTCAATGGGGTGGTCCCGTTTGACGGTTAAAAACATAAGGCCGTTTTGACCCCCCGGGGGGACTCCCATATAGAAAGGACGGGGGGTGCTCGTCGGAAATTTTGAAAAGAACCCCTGAAAGGTACCAAGATTCCGTTTTGTGGGTGTGGCTTGAAATTTTTTTCCACCCCTAAGAGATACCAATTCTAAAAGAAGACGTTAACTCCTGTCATATTTTTTTCTGGCTCAATACCCTAAAAGGTACCGTCAAAGCTCCCGCTGTGGACCTTTTGAAGTTGATCACCCGAAGAGGAACCAAAACCACTTTGTCACCCCTGCAAGGTACGACGAGCACCCCCCGTCCTTTTTATATGGGATTCCCCACCCCACCCCGGGCGTTTTGACGGTTGGGCAAAAAAATGGCGATTAAATTTTAGGTCATTTGACAGTTGACGGTTAATTATTCGGAATGACGTTTAGAACACGAAATTAAAGGAAAAATTTGGCTGTAAGTTTTTCATAAAACGATGCGATTTTGCCAATAATCTAATAATCAAATTAGTCCTTTAATTTGTGTATTAAGAATTAGGTTTTTGGTCTTCAACTTTGTGTCTGGACGTGTTTTAATTAACATCGCCTGCTCCCGAGACTAGAAGTTATTTTTGTGATATATTAAAACGATCATTTATAAACAACGCACCTTGACGCCATTTAAGTAAATCATTTATTTTTTAATTAGGGTCTAGCTGATCACCTGCAGCGTTCTACAAACGTCTTCAGCCATTGACACATCACCGCACACGTAAAAGTGTCCTTTCTGGCTCAGCATTTTTTCACAGATGTCAAATGCTTCCTGTTTCAGCATGTCTTGAACATATCTCTGAAAAAAACAATGTATGTTTTTGGTAATGACAGAGAACGAATTGATAAGCTTCCGCTTGGATTTTTGCAGATTTCGTTTATGGTACGTTAGGTGACTATTTTACGTTGTATTAGTCCGTATTGTCTACCAGAAGGTCTCGTCTGCTTGTTCGTCTGCCTGTCTGTCTGTCTGTTTGTCTGTAGGTCTGTTTGTCTGCCTGTCTGCCTGTAGGTCTTGTCTGTCTGTCTGTCTGTCTGCCTGTCTGTAGGTCTGGCTGTCGGTCTGTCTGTAGGTCTGTGTGTCTGTGTGTCTATTTGTCTGTACGTCTCTCCGTCTGTTTGTTTGTCTCAAAGCTTAACACCTGGCAAAAAAAATGATCACCT
>NC_138156.1:8511261-8856261 GCF_964199315.1 Orbicella franksi | reverse complement strand
GAGAAATTAAATATGGCTTTACGAGCCCGAAAAGGTTTCCGGGGCTTTCGAGAAACGAGCCCCAGATCCTCAAATCAATACTCTGTTTCAGACCTGCCTTATAGTTAGATCCCTAGTTCGAACCGATGTTAAAGGACCTATCGATGATGATAAAAAGGGGGCTTCTTCTAAAGAACATACCCAATTCAAGACTAGAGTGCAAAACCCATACCCTATTTCAGACCAAAATGGCCGAAATCGATACCCTATTTATGACCAGAACGGCTATTAAACCATAGCCATACCTATATAGCCCATAAAAGGGAGTAACCCCTCCCCCCATATGGAAATCCTGTATAACTCACCGGCTGCAGCAAGGGTAACTGTGTGAGCAGCAATTCAGCGGGAACTTTCAGCGAAGGGAATTCTTGCAGAACATCTAGAATGTTGCATTCGCTTCCAAACTTCCAATCCTCATATCGATTATTACCCTGAAGAAACAAAGCAATGAATTTTCAAGTTGGTTAAGCATCGGTTCGCTCAGCAACACAAACTTCAAAATACACTCAAATCAGCTTGTATGAGAAACAGATAGATTTTTTAATTCCAAAATATCAGATGAAAGTGCAGGTAGCTTTTTCATGAATATCTCACCTGGCCAAGAATTTCCAGCTTTTCTTTTTCTGCCTGGTCAGTAGCCTACAAAATAAAATATGGATAAGACTGATTTAATTGCCGCAATATCGAGATAGTGTAGAGAAGGGAATCCTTGAAACTTAGGGTGCGTTCCTTTGGGGTGATCTGGATCGGGATCAGTGATCCAAGATCACTCGAATCATAGTTCATCAAAAGAGCCGACGAATCCGTGACCAGAGTGGATTCGTCGGTTCCTTTGATGCACCACGATCCGAGTGATCTTGGATTACAGATCCTGATCCAGATCACCCCAAAGGAACGCACCCTTAAATTACAAAAGGTTAATCATGATGATAACGAAAATTGCGAACGCTAAGGTAACGGAAAAAAAACGAGGATGTTCACACTGCAAACATACCGACATGACGTCCTTCTTACGTCGAAGTGTGAACTAGGCCTAAGCAACAGGAAAGGACTTACCATTACAGCTAAAAATTTAAGGATCTGAGGAGATGGAACACTAGTAATGTCCAGGTAGCGTGACAGAGCTTGTCGCACGGTGACAGGAGATGGAAGACGACTGAAAGCTTCCCATTTCTTGGCAGTTCCTGAGTACAAAATCGTTGTTGAATTTATCGTTATCCACACAGTACAAACGTCAAATCTTTGATTTTTAATTTTCACCCACGCTGAAAAATGTACCCTTCTGAGTTGGTCGTATTTAACATCTTCAACAACCACAAAAACAACAAGAACAACATCAGTGTTTATTCTAGAAAAACAAAAGAGATTCCGGAGTAGTGACACCTGGAGCGAGGAGATGATCGTTGTGTGTATGCTATTTAGATACTTATACCAGAAATAAAGAATAAGGAACGGATCCCCCATCACCGCAATAGAAAATCTATCCTGGATAAATAAGGCTCCGTCTACACTACGCAGGAGGAATTTCAAAACGGAGGCTTTACTCTTAAAACGCATCAAATATTTTCCCTCCACAGGCTGGAGAAATTTAAAAACGCAACAATCACCGGTCATTTTGGATTTGTGTTTGAGGAAAACTCGGTCAGGGAAGTCACATGATGATCGTGACGTCATCGTTTTCGAAAAGCTTCGTTTTAAAACGTTTTCCGTCCACACTAAAACGAAAAGCCGGCTCCGGTTTGCTGAGCGTTTTCGAAAAGCTCCGTTTGTGGCGGATTAGCGTGGATGGTAGGTCTAACCGTAGAAATAAAGCTGCGTTTTCAAATTTCTTTGGCGTAGTGTTGACGCTGCCTTAGTTCATCGACCTCTGAAGGTTAGGAAGAACTTTTACATTTGCTGTGATCACGCGATTAGAAGGAAGTCAGTTAGTAGGCCACTGGTTGCCAATCTAAAATAAAGCGTTTAGAACTACAGCCCAGCTGGACGCTTCAAGATTGGCTTAGATGAGCTTAGATGAAGACCACCACTTGTCTACCAAAACGTTGATCTATTGTGCACATTAAGCGATTCGTTTACCTTTGTCTTCTCGTTGGGCCTCGACAACGACTGGATTATCGGGATCAAGGTCATCTGATAACTTGTCAATCAAAGCCTGTACCAGCTCCGGACGGTTGGCGGGAAAAATTGCCACGTGATCTCCAGGTCTGTACTGCAGTTCTGCGCTATTCTCTGTCTTAAACTTTACGGAAATAGTGGAGCGACTACGCCAAGAACAGAAAAACAAATTAGATTACTATGTTCGTCTAGATCCTTCTCCCCCAAGTACGATTGTACGAAGTATAAAGAAGCACTACAGTGTGTGCTGCATAAACCTTTGTATGGTGTCTTTTGGGAGACTCGCAAAACGATATGCTTTCCTGTTTGCCTTAATTTCAGAAACTCCGTGACATAATCAGCCTGATTCTAGCCTGTGTAACAAGCGTTTCCGTGGGGTTTGGAAGCAAAGAAAGACCGAGGAACGGGATTTTCGGTGTTTCTCCCTCACCCCCTCTTTTACTCGCTCCATTTTTCGCGCTGTAATTCTTTGCTCCCGAACCCCACAGAAACGCTTGCTACGCAGGCTAGCCTGATACTAATCAGACAATCCATCGTGGTCTCAGTTCTAAGCACAGTTTGGAACAAAAACAAATACAGTAGAGTGTCACGACAAAGTTCTCGTAATTTTCGTCGTTACCTATAGTAGTTAAAATATCGGGAAATACTATTCCTTTCAAGCAGTTATGGCGATACCAGCAAAAACGTTGCGAACTCCAGAAATCCAGTAAATGTTACTGTCAGTCTATATTATGTAATTCTTGTAATTTTATTTTTTGTTTCAATTTTACACACCTTGATTCGGCTGACTGCAAGTTCCTCACTGACATCAAAGTGGCTGCTCGAACCGCTTTACCACAAATATGGGACAAACCTGCAAGGAACAGAAAGTAAGCATTTCAGGAACACTTTTCAGACCTAACAGTGAATGGACAATTTTATACCCACGAAGTAAATGGACAGTAGTAGTTATCGAAGCTAAAAGTTTGAGACCACTAGCAGTGTAAATGGCTTGAGGCTGTAATCTGTAAACGCATTCGTAACGATAAACGAGGGCTGCGTGCGCAGCAAACTGAAAAGCAAAGTTTGCAAACTAGAAATAAAGCATCCCAACTAAACAGCGGGAGATGGAAGAGGGTGCGGGTAAGGCGAAGCTAACAGTATTTTATCCCGAAGGGCAGGGACCTGTTTGCAAACTATTAAAGTGAAAACTCGTCTACACTGCTTTTTGCCCAAGAGGCTACCTTATTTCAACCCCGCTGTTTTTTTCTACTAGGACATTATTCACTCGAAGGAGGAAGTATCAGTTGATTTCCAGTCTCTGAGACCGTACTAATTATAAGCCCGCAGTTTTCGACTTTAAGTTGTTCAGCAACTCAATGCACCATAATGGCTGGAAAACGTTACAAGTGCTTTCTTACTGCTGGTGCTTGTCTTTGAGTGACAACAGGAGCATATATGTGCTTCTGAAGTATCAGAAACTATACGAGTTCTTCATGAAGACTCTATTGAGGTCTGGATGTTGTATCACGTACCTTGAATAAGTTCATTGTGCGCTCCATCCAGATGATCTACAGCACCAGCACTAAAAGCACTGACAGCAGAAATCACACTCTGAGCAAGACGGAAGCGGCCTGGCACCCAGCCGCTTGGCACGGTATCCAATGATTGACTCGCTTCCTTTGTTATCTCCTCGCCGACACAGAATGAGTCGCAAGCAGCCTGGGTACGAAGATAAGACATAATTGTAAGCTCTTTAACTAAAAAGCAAATTATTTGAACTCCTAAAAGGATCCGTAAAATCAATGCAAACTATACAACAATGGCAGACGCTAAGCAGACGTTTTTGCTTCTCCGTTACTAACAAACTGTTATCACTTTACCTTAAACACGTCCTTAGCCCACACTTTAAAAGACTCTTCTTGACCGCACAACTCGTCCCCTTCGCCCATCTTCAACACGGGCTCCCCGCCAAGTTCTCGGATGATTTTGTCAAGTGAGCGGGCGAACGCACAGAAGTTTGGGTAAGCTCGAGAGCCCAGGCCGAATACGGAATACCTTAGGAGTTCGATATGAAAAAAAGAGATTGAAATATTTAGAAGTGGCCAAGTCATAAAAGAATTATTTTGCTAGCTTTCTTTCAGTACTTTTTCGAAGTAAACAAACAAACAAACAAAAAAACAACAACAATAAAAACAATGTGAAACTCGTTCCAAAATTTGATGTGATCTACAGATTTGTCTCAATAGCTGATTGTTCGATTTGTTGGGGTTTGTAAGATCTCATATATTTTCTTTCCGACAAATACTTGCCAATATGATAATCATTCTTTTCATTAAGAACTATAAAAAACGTCCCATAACGGCAAAAATGCTGTTGAGTCAAATATCTCGAGTAGCTATATACTCAACTTGCACGATCTTCCATGGGCAAAATTTAAGCGTTACGGTTTTGTTGAATTTGTTCGGATAAATTTGCTTTAATGGGGTTGTTTTATCTACAAAACACCGTCGGCTATAAGCAAGAACTAATATTATACCAGAGGTTCCTCATGCGCGTCAGTCAATTACTATAAAGGCCACGACCCAAGTGCTAAGTTGTACAATTTTTAACTCTAGATTAGTGTTAGTCAGCTTTCAACAGGGCTTTTTTCCAAAAGGTTTGTTCGTTATATCGGGCTTTCGTATACTTCAGTCACTAGCTTTATAAATGATCCACCGGGGATAGGGTTGGAGTTGAGGGCGGCGGTAAGAAAGCATGATGCGAATGTTTACCTGAGATTAGCTAGTGGTTGACTGTTATTCATCAGAGCCAGGCCTCTTTCCTTCTCCTTTTGAACCAACAGGCTGCCGAGTTGTTTCAGCATATTGCGCGACGATCGACTTCTAGAACACAAAAATAAATTTGTAGTTAAAGAATAATACTCTTTCAATTACATTGCCGCCCACTATTCTATAGATTTTGGTTTTGCATCAGACTGGTTTCTCAACCAATCAGATGGCGCAAGATTTTAACCCATCAGTGGCGCGCTGAGGTTTTTAACCAATCAAAGGCGCAAGGTTTTTTAACTAACCAGTGGCGTTAGATTTTTAAGCCAATCCTAAAGCATGGCGAAGCAAAACCAAAGTGGTTACGGATTTCAAAATTTCTCCGATGTAAAACCATGTGACTTACCCATTGGGAGGATGCCGGAGTTCGTATAGATAACGAGCGAATCCCTGAAGAAAAAAAAAATCAGTTATGGTTTATTTGATTGTACCAGTACTACTTGTATAACCGTAGTAATTCTAGAGCTAATACATGCGAAAGGTCCCGACTTCTGGAAGGGATGTATTTATTTAAAAACGGAATTCAGTACGAAGAAACTTCACCAATGCAATATTGCAAGTCATTTTCTTGTTCACCTCTCCGTTCTCAGGTGGATCTCCATTACCAAACGTGCTGGTCACAATCAGAACAAGCTGTTCATTTTCCATTTCAGGATGTGCGTACTCTTCCATGCAGGTAACCTGATGAACAAAGGAGAAGACTGAACAACCTATTGGACGATGTACTTACACGAGTTTGTTTAAATTTTACTTAAGGGGTTTAGCTTAAGATCTGACACAAAATGTAGCACTAGGATAAAATTTCCTTCATCTGTATTGTTCAGAAAGAACAAAAAAAAATTCATAAAGTGGGAAACACAATGATCTGGACAGGGATTTCGCCTGGAGCAGATACGTTTTCGCCACATTTAACTTGCAATTCAGTGTTGTCGAAGATCGTTTCAAGGTTTTGAAGGTGGAGTCTTCCTGGGTCCCTCAGTTTGAAGTTTTAGCTTTCAAATTGTGACTCTGTCTCCCCCCCGCCCCCCCACCCTGCCCAGGGGAGTGGTCATAAGCTTCACTCGTTAACCTTCTGAGCAAACAGCTAACCTTAGGATCAAACGCATGCGAGAAGAGTTGTCCAAGCATCTTGGCGTAACGCTCTGATTTTCCCGTTTCCGTGGCGTAGAGGATAACGGCTTTCTGTCTCTTGGCCAAAGCTTTACTCATCAGTTTGGCGGAGAATTTCACTGCCCTAGGAATGTAGGAATGAATTTACTAAAATACACCTAACTATTCACCCACCTACTAGTGGATGAAAACTTCCTCCGTTTTAATCTTATTCCTTAGCGTTTTAGAAGTACAGACAGGTAGCCCAAGCCAACAACAACGACAACAACGTAAGGAGCCCTCGCTATGTGAAGTATTTCACTTATTATTCCTGCATTTTTCTCGCCATACAAGCCTCGCGAACGTGCAAGCCAAGCAAACAGAACAGTTTTGACGTCCACTATCTTTGCTGCGTCAGAGGAAGGCCGTGTGACCTGACTACGTAGTGTTTGGGAGAAGTCTTTCTTGTCGACAGGCGAAAGGAAATCGGACACAGGAGCAGTAAGATGCTCGAGGATACAATATTACTCAGTGAATATATATATTTTCAACAACATTGGTTACTTAACTTACTTGGCAACTTCCTTGAATGAAGCTTTCTTCTTTGGAGAATCGCCAGGTTTATCTTTCTTCAATGAATAATGTTTCCACGGATCGTCCTAGAGCAGAAAATTAAACAAGTGAAACTTGTTGAATGGCTTAAGTCGGATAATCACGAGGCTCTTTTCTAATGTTATCAAACTAAAGAGATAAAAATGCGACTCGCTGTTTTAAAGGAGCTCAGTCAGGACACTGTGAGTCATTTTGGGCACGTACAAAACTATTTTTAAATTGAAGGAAGCCCTAAAATAATAGTTTACTAAGTTAGAAAAACACCAATAGAGACAATACAGTGACAATAATAAGCCATTAAGGACCAAGGATGGTTAAGGATGGAGAAGATTGACACGGATTACAAACGACGAACTTGAAAAATTTAGGCTAAACTTTTCAAGATGCGCAAACCGTGACGTAGCTCCTTTAACGTGGCCGAACACAGTTTTCGCGCGCGCTTTTGCTGATGCAACTCAGCGCGCGCACAAGGATTGCAAAAAACAAACATGCCGTCAATGAGCGATCATTTTATTTACTCAACACCCGCAGTATCTGTGCTATTTTTCTCTATAATTGAACGCAGTGTATTGATGGCTTTAGTCTGTTATCACAAATATATGTTAGAAAAGGTAAAGATGCAAAGAACTCAGCAATTCTCAGCTTTTTCTTTGTTACCGAAAGAACCCAGTTAAATGCAGCGCATGCGTAATAAGTCAAAGAATTGCGATTGAATGAAAATTTGCACTCTCGAAAATACGCCTATTTCTCGAGAACCACTCATTAGAATTTCACGAAATTTGGCACGAAAATACTTCAGCAAATAAGTAACTGGAGTATTGAAAATAATTGAACTTTAACAAAGGAAACTCTAGATATTCCAGTAAACCTTCAACAAGGGATAATTAAAGATCTCTTTGTTAAATTATTAGCAAAATGGTGTTAACTTGTGAGAATCGTTACAAGCTTGTTGCATGAAAATTATAAAGAAAATCTAATGACTAGATTTTCTACAAATAAACAAAACCGATTTTAAAGGCCTGTTTATTTTTATTCGTGTTGCCATGGCAACGGCACATACGTTAGCACCAAAGTTTGTGTTGTTAACTTGCTTGCTGCCATTTTTGGCGACCGAGAGATCAAGGGTTTTAGAGAAACAGGTGAATGAAACACAGGTATCAAAAATTGTGTTCAGTCACCTTAAATTAGCTTTTTCGACTCTAAAACAATCGACCGTCGCTTTTCAAAGAACTTTTTTCAGTGCCTTGACTGATTCTTATAGAACCTGGTGGGTCAGAAACAACCTGGCGCCGATCTGTCATTGCTGAGCTTAGTGAGGTAAAACGCACTTGGGGTTAGGCACTACACGCACTCGAAGGAGGGATAAATGGTGAGGAATTCTTGCCCGGGGGGGGGGGGAACTCCCATATGGAGTGGACGGGGATGCTCGTCGGAAATTTTGAATTTAACCCCTAAAAGAGACCAATCTGGGCGTGGCCGAAGCTTATGCAGACCCCTAAAAGAGACCAGTTTATAAAACGGACAAATAAAAAGTACAGTGACTTTTAATGATGGCGAATTTGTTTATATGAATTGAGTAAATATAAAGAATAAAAATTCTTTCTGTTTTGTTATTTCTTCGCGTGCAACCCTTAACGAGACCTTGACGGCTAAAAATAATGACATTTTGCCCAGAACACCCTAAGCGAGACCAAAATCCGAAATTTACACCCCTAAGCGAGACGACGAGCATCCCCGTCCATTCCATAAGGGAGTCCCCCCCCGGGGATTCTTGTTGCCTTATGTCCCACTAGGGACGAAGATTAAGTACGTTGGCCGATTCTTATCCCTCGTTGATGATTTCTTTGCCGCACAGTATGATAAAGACTTAGTGAGAGGGTGATTGATTGGGTTTCCTCAACAGTTCGGGTTAAAACCCCTTTGAAACCAACATTTCCAATTATACTAATCGGATCTTTTCGTGTTAGTTTGGTTACATTTCAAATATAAAAACTATGTAGTCTACCTGGTATTCGTAGCTTGGCTTTAACGTGTAGTTTAACATTTCCTGTAGGGAAAAAAATAACTTACTGTTAATCTGAGTTTTCCTAAATAATTCCAGTAACTTTTTTTTTTTTCATAAATGCAAGAAGAGAATTATTGAGACTCAGGAGGCGAACTGAAGTGGCCGCGAGGTTCTTAAAAAAGATGTGTATGTTTGGAACCAAGAAAGGATGCTGTTGGGAATTATTCCAATTCAAGCATTCCGACAAGGCAATGACAACCTGACAGCCGGTAGTTACTTTAACGTTGTCATACAACTGCGACAGTGCTCCCTTTCCCCGCAAAAAAAGGCGGCGGGGAGGGAGGGGGGAAGACTAAACGCTATCTGACGTAATGGTCACAAAGTGTCTCACTACAAAAAGGGGGACCATCACCTGATGAAACACTGGGGTAACGCTGCCTGACATGGGAGGTACAATCCACACCCAGTCTCCTGGACATCCTCCACGGAGCTTATTCTGTATAGTCAAGATCAAGAAAGTATTGCGTTATTACGAGAACTCACAAAACAGTCTCATAACGGTCAGATTCTTATTCTACAAACTGCTAAAGAAATATCTAATTTACAAGTTGACCACTGACCTCATTCTCAACGTGTTTCAGGAAAGACTCAGAGGCACTGTGGTGATCAATGATAGTCACGCCAGCTTCCTGCAAATGACAAATTTATTTATATTTGCCGATGAATTTCGTAATTTAATGAGCTTGGTAGCATATGTTCTTGAGTAAGACATATAACACTACCATTTACAGTGCGGGTTTCTCAGGACCTAGGTGATTGAAACTATTTGGCAAAATGGCGTTGGACTAGGGGTACTTACCATTTACATGGGAAAACCGGAAACTCCAGTTGGAAAATAAAATGGTTCGCGCCATTCCGTTTGGGAAGCTTCAGAAAATATGGGCTGTGATTTGAGGAGATGCTATTTTTCTGCTCTTTTAAGTCTCTATAGCTGAGGTGGATATGCTTTATAGCGATTCCTTCTCGCGAAACGTGGCATTCAATTGTTTAATGTTTATGCCTAAAATTTCCTAGGTCTCCCATCCGGGGTTATTAGTAGCCGCCACGTGCTACGGAAATAAAGTTAGGCATCAGGATTTTGAACAAAATGCAATAGGCTAAGTAGGCTTAGAGACAAACCAACCTGGAAGCTGTACATCACTGCTACATTGATTTCCACTAGAGCAAGGTCCTTCCAAAGGGAGGTATAACTCTTAGTGTCCAGGCCCATCCGAAGAGCTACAGGCTACAGGGCAAAAGAAAGGAAACAACATGAGAAGTAATAATAAGCAATCTTACTTTTATCTCACGATTTAGTTACTTTGGAGGCTGACCGTGGTGTTGAGACGAGTTTATTGCTAAGTCTATTGACTGAACGGTTAAATAACCCTCACAATAGTTTTTTTTTTTACCGAGTTTCCGTGTATGCCTTTTTGTTTTTACCCCCTTAACTATACAGTGAAACCCCGTTCTACGGACACCCGTTTAATACGGACACCCGCTTATAACGGACAGTTTTCTTTGTCCCGACAACTAAAAAGGTCATATACTTTCTCTTAAATTAGCCCGCTTAATACGGACACCCGGATAATGCGGACACTTAATCATGTCCCTTTGGTGTCCGTATTAACGGAGTTCCACTGTATTTGTCTAGTCGCTACAGCTTAACGAGAACCAACCTCTAACATATTGTATCGATTAGCATCACCAAAATCACGTGCTCCTATCTCTGTCACCATGTACCTGGAAAAAAGGATCGACAGGGCTTTGAGCCGCATTTTACTGGCTAAATAATTTTAAACCTCCTTTCTAAAATCTGGCTGAAACTGTGACAGGGCAGTCCCGTGTTTAGCTGCTCAACCATAACTATGTAAATCATTACCTGGCCAGCGTACAGCTGTCTGGGATTCTAAGGAAGTTCATATTCACGTTACAATATTGTTTCTTCAGTTAACAATATTGAAACTAAGCGCAGCACTACTAAATAGACTTATAGGAGTGTTTTACTGATTATCCAGTCGTAAACTAGATTGAAAACTGCAGAAGCTATCTCAGCCGGTTGTCACCAGCACAATACGTTATGTTAAGCCTGGTTTTGATTACGAAAAAAAGCACTAGCATAAGAATAAGCGTAGAGATAGTGAGAACGCCCACAACACTGCGTGTTATGCTTATGCTTGTGTTTATGTCATAGTTAAAACCAGGCCCTCCGTTTCGAGATTTTAAGAAACTGCACGCTCAATCATTGATGACAAGATGGCTACAAAAAGAATACTCATTCCATCCCTCCGTGTTTTTCCTACCATCCATTGAAGGGGCAAGCAGGCATTTCTACTCCTCCGACATCAAGGCAGAGACACGACACTGCAGGTAGCGCGTACCACTTTAATCCCAGCTCCTCAAACCACGGATACCTTAGAATGAAAGAAGAAACAGAAGAGATCGTTTGTGTTCAATTTTTGAATATTTTGAGAAGCTCAAAAATAACATAAAACTCAACAATAGGGCGCTCTACAAATGATTAACCATGACCTTCGATTTCATTTGTTGCATCCTTTATAAAAGCTGTTGACATTTTAAAGGCCCTATTTCCCTTGTACGGAAAAGGACATGGCGATTGACATTTTTACTTTCCATCATCAGTCCTTGAAGCGCAGTGGGACGCACAAGGCCTTTATTTTTACTTCCCGTTGCAGTAAAAAGGGACAAGGTTTTGTTCCTTCTGTGAAGAGAGTATCATTTCACAGGCATCCTGTGTGGTCTAGGTTGAGACGATGTGAAAGAATACTTCGTACAAAAAGTCGATAACTTGATATTTTGCTGGAAGGATTTAACAAGATCGCATGCCACTCATTTGAAGATAATACGACGTAGAGATTCCATCTATCAAAGCACTGAAATTGCCAATTTTTCAGATGTCCTTTCATTTACTCTCTCAGAACTTGGTGACCAAGGAAAGGATATTGTTTCTCCTTACAGATTGTCATGCCTTTCTTCTAATATTAGATTTGAAAATTTGGTGGTGCGAGTAAATTGTCAAATACAGTGGAACATTTACTTTGGAACGGCTTCATTAGGGCACACCTCCTTGGCAAACGGCTGTCCCGACAAAATGTATACTCATAAAGACCTAAGCCTGGCTCACACTAGCGACATAACGACATGTGTTTGCGGGAACTCTAGCATTTCTTATCGTCCCAAGGATATCCCCTTAAAATCCCCTTAAAGGAGGTTTCACAATATACCCTTGTTAATAATGTTATTCATTCTTTAGCTGACCGCTTGACCATGAAATGTTTTTGTCAGGAGAAATTAGATAAAGATGATCACTTACTTTGGGTGCTTCATTTCTACTTCAAGTACGATTTCCGGAGGAATCTCAAACATTTCGGGTTCTCCACCATTAGCTTGAAGAATGAGAGGCAGAACATCGAAACGGCCTCCCTTACCTTCCCAACCCAGAGCTTCACAAATCTGTTAAAAACAAAGTCGTGACATACATCTTATTAATCAAGCGCGACGGCGTAATGGGAGAATATCGGCCCGAGGTCTTGCTAGACCTAGAAAGACCTAGGACCGATGTTCTCCCAGTAAGATCCCAGGATAGCTTGGTTAATAAGAGATTTATTACACGACTGAAAATATTAAACAAAAAACGCCACGATCTAGAAAAACATCTCAAACTTCAAACGAACAATTCTGATTGGGAGCCGACTAGGTGTACACCCACGTCTGATGTTAAACAAAACAGAAGGGAAAGAGAGTTGGAAGAAAAAGAAAAAAAAATTATGCGAAAGCATGTTCTTTCGGAAACGTAAGCCTAAAACTAAAGAAAATCTTTAGAGAGTGGTCGCGCGGGATCATTCGGGACAGTAACTGGTCTAATACTGAGAGAATATTGGACGGGCAATGCAGCAATCTGATTGATATTTCTATTCAATATACTGGATTCATGAATACCTCAGTGAACTCAATATTTGATGGGTCTCCAATGTTGGAGCCGTCAGGTTGTTTGTAGCCAGCATAACGAATCAGCTGCGTGTTCCAAACGCGGAAGTCTTTGAAGGCAGTTTTCCTTTGAGGAAAGACGGTTATGGTGGACCTGTGACCAAGGTATAGAATAATGTCAGGGTTAAACATGTATGGCTTGTTCAAAACATCCTTTGCATTTCGATTCTTGCGCGTTATCATTTCTGAACGATGTTCAGGTCGTTTTTATAGTAAATCGCAAGCAAGGCGAGATTAAGTTATTATAGTCAGGTCTCAGGCAAGCGAATAAAACGGATTTGTAATTGTAGTTTTTCCCGTATGTGTTTTATACTCTTACTCCTTCGCGTTTGTATTTTTAGCTTATACGTTATTTATTGTAGTAGGTCCACATCAACCGTTTGGCTATCTCTATTCAAATCTACTTTACCAAATAAAACATGCATGTATGTAATCTATTTTTATAACATAACTAAAGCAAAGCGCGCGCTCTGATTGGTTAATTTAGCGTCTACTATTTGCCCATGGGTGTACGCTGCTGACGTGTGTGCTAATGTTTACAAAGCAAATCTTTTGACAGACATTGTTTCCAAAGTAATGGCCGACGTCCTTCTGCCAGAAATGCGAAACTGTCTTCACAGTTGTCTGAAGATGAAACTTTATCGAGTTACTGGTGTACAGTCGGTTGTCATGAATGAATTTTCGAGCGCTTGTTTTCTCTTGTCATGTAAGACTACACGAACACTTTTTTGTGATGTAGCTCAATAAAAGGACTTCTGTTGTTCCAATGTCTCAATGTTATGTTATAAAACAAATGGTAAACGTCTTAGCGTGCACTATTGAGTTATGGATGCACTTGGGAGGTTTGCTAAGCACGAAAGAAGCGTAAGAGTCGCACGAGGCGATAGCCGAGTGCGAATCTAGCTTCTTGAGTTTACCATTTGTTTACCATGGCGTTTACCATTTGTTAAATTTAAGAGAGGGCCTCCCAGCGCTTTTGGGGAACAGGGGAACATGATCATTTATTTCAAGGGAACAAAGGAAATTTTGGGGATTCATTTCAGAGAACAAGGGATATCTCTACTAACCGAGGGAACTTTTACAAAATAAATTTTAGGGAACAGTGGAATTTATTAATAGGGAACAAGGGGAAAAAGTGAAATTTTCAAGGGATCATACTACTCCCCGAGAGGTTCTCAGTGAGTTATAGCATAAGACAGCAGCCGGCAAGTTATTAAGTGTCGCCAGACTTTCTAGGATCACCTGAGATTTCCTTTATTTGTGCCGTATTTTATGTGCTTGCATATCGCTTCGAACATTTCTGTAGGAGTGTTAACATGTCGAGCGTCGAAGACCTGAAACAGAAGAAAAATCAATGTAACGAGAGTGCCCCTCAATAGCGTTTTTAAGTTAGCTTAGAAATTTTGTTACAGTGAACCTTCATCCCTTTGGCCGTGTACTTCCCAAACTATTATTTTCAGTTTAATTTGAACGCTGCAAAAGTGACATGCTAACTGTGAGTTAAAAGAACCTACTTGAAGTTTATTCCATTGTATTCGTCCAATACATCTTGAGGCGTTTCTCCAAGCCATTCTACATCCAAAGATCAGTTCTTTTTCCGTAAGGTCATAGGTTCCGTTCTTTGCGATCTCCTTCATCACTTCTGCCAAACGCTGCTTATGGGCTGGACTGTCTTCACTACAGAAGGAAAAACACTAAATAAATGAACGGAAATATGAACTTAGTGAGATTCCCATCTAAAAAAAAGAACCTGCTAATCCTGTCGGACTTGTCAAACGCTGGGCTAAATTTGTCCGATCAAAGATAATTTCTTATAGGATCACCCGAAGATTGCCGAAGATCTCCGAAAAAATTTCCGAAAAGGGAAAGTCACGAAATTGGACTGTGTGGTAAATCAGGCTACTCTTAACGCGACTGCTTCAGCTTTCCTCTTTCGCCACCGGTCACATGAAATCACGTTCTTAGGGTATGTGTATCTCTGTGACTTACAGTTTCATGGCTCCGTAATATTGCCGAAGGAAGTCGTTAGCCTGAACTTTGACTTCCTCTGGTTCTCTTGGTACACCATATAGCCTCTTGGGTGGAGCTTCTCCTCCATAGGGGATCATCAAGGAACCCATACAGCGGCCAGATGTGCAGCTCATGGGCTAAAGGCGCAATCAAGAGCATTAGTTCAAGATAGAATATCAGAATCAACTTTGCTTGGGATAATGAATGCTTGTCATAGGATAGCACTACAGTCTGGAATAAATTCAAGGCAATTTACTTACTCCTCCAACGAACGTGACGTCCATAAGCCTAGCTTCCTACGCAGACCATATTTGGGCAAGTCACGCGATCGTCCTCCCGTGGGCGAGGAAGATTGCGTGACGAGCCTAAAGAGCGCCTACGTAGCGGGAGGCAGAAAGCCAGGTCTTCCCTCAAACCGCAATGGAAGGATGGATGTGCGCCGAATAAACTTTATTAACATGTCAACGTAAAATGACATGTTAATGAAGTTTCTCTATAAACTATTTGCTGAAATGAATTTTTTAGAGGAAGACTATCGGGTGAATTCAGGAATTAGCCGTCTTGGGATGTATGTTTTTCAAAGAGGAAACTTAAAAAAAACTAGAATGTACATGTGTAAAGCAAACAAGCGCGTTATGAACTTAAACGTTTTAATTTTAAGAAACCCGTTAATTTTAAAGCAGAGAAAGTCGTTCAGTATCCAAGACCAGCCGTGTTAGTTTTTTTCTTTATCGCTTCAAGCTAACGAAAAATAAAAACATACTAGTGAAGTTTAGTAGGCGCACTGCACGAAAAATCGCCCTTCGCATCTACCTTTGACCTAGGGTGCATTTCTTTGGGAAAATCCAAGATCATAAAAACGGATTTTGCGTTTCTTTACAAAACAGATTAATCCAAGATCAATAGGATCATGAGGTCGAAAAGTCCACTCTGGGTAAGGATTCTTCGGTTCCTTTGATGCACCATGATTCGAGTGATCTTGGATTAATTTAACTGTAAATCAAATCTGGTAAAGGCCTTTTTTGATTTTGGTCAAAGGTAGTACGCCTTTGACGTTTATCAAAGATGTGGTAAAGGTGCTTTGACTTGCGTCACATTTTTTTCTAACTTTGACGCGCATCAAATCCCTTCAGTGCCAAAGCCAGTGACGTCCGAACCATGGTGAGATATCCATCCGTTTGTCCTGCTTCGAGCTAATGGTAAAACATTTGACCTCATTACCAACTTTTTTAAACCAAAAAGATTAGTTGCATAGACGCAAATCATTAGTAATAACAAGAAATTTCTAACTTACGACTATGGCCTTTTGATGAAGTGTGTCAGTCGTGTACCGGCCGTCAAGCAGGTTTTGCAATCTGACGTATTTTGGCTGCTGGGGTTTTGATATGAAATTTGTCACCGGACATTTTTTAATTTCACTGGACTCGCTGAGTATTTCGCTTTCACACGCTCTGGTATCATGATCCAGTCCGCCATTAGACATTGTTGGGGTCGGCAGCACTTCGTTTACAACATGCTGTTCTTTCCTTGTGTCTTGTCCATTCGTCGAAGCTGGCTTCCTTTTGGGGCTTTTTGGCTCGTGTGCTTCTCCATTGAACTCGCAGTTCATGTTCGTGAGAGCTTTGGAAGGAGATGTTGCTCTCGTCTTTCGCACAGTTTTTACAGCACCTTTGTCATCGAAGGCCGTTTCCAGATACGCTCGGAATCCGTCCTTGGCGCGCACTTGTATCACCATCTCCTCGCCGGTGGGAACTTTGTCGAGAATTTCCAATGCCTTGTGGTAAGGCACGCTTTCCAAGGACTTCCCATTCACTTCGAGAATGACGTCTCCAGTCTGAATCAAGCCTGTCTCGTGCGCTACTCCTCCCTTGACAACGTGTGACACGGCGAGGTACGGACTCGCGCTGCGTCTACTCGTGACAAAACCAACACCGCCAAGTTTGCGCTTCGCAATGCTGACCGTTATTCTCCCGTCACCAGCCTCGTCGTCCATTTTATCTCCTCTTCACCAGCAATGACACATACACACCTAAAGGAAATGAGAACAAAGGTAGGCAGTGATAAGCTTGCGACTCTGAAACTCATGAACAATAACGTGAGCAATGTATGTTATACGCTGAAAGTTATATAGAGAATGGGCCGTCTCTCGTGACTCTCTTGTCGATATTTCCAATGCGGTTTAGATAAAAGAAAACCAAACGGGATTTAAAATAGTTTTTAGCACGAATTTTACTTCTTAGGGCTTTCTATAAAACACGCAAATTGATAAAAAATGTATTGCTCTTCAAAAATTGCTCTGTGGCCGTTTTATTTTAGCAATGATCTTGACAGTCATTTGAAGCAATTAATTATTAATCAACGCTCACTACAAAAAAAGTTTTTCACGCATCACGGAAAGTATTGAGTTCTAGCGAAAGATTGTTTACCATGTTTGCTAGATTTTGCAAGCGTTCAAAACAAGCTCAATGATTTTTTTTTTTCATTATTCCGGGTTTATCTGATATAAATGGATTTCCTGGCTACTCAGTAGCTTGTGGTGAAGTTGTTTTGAAATGTGGAGGAGTACGCTTACATGTAAAGAAGGTGAAAAAAAAAAGAGCGAATCTGAGTCTCAGAGTGGGAGTTGCGAATCTGAGATACTCACGTGATGATAATAAAACGATATTTTTAATGACGAATATATTCGATCTTACAGTTATGCACTCGCAGGAGATTTTTATTGTTAGAATTATATCTGTTTACCTGTAAAAAACTCGACTGAAAGGATAATAATACCTTCAACTATTTGATTTTCATTGATAAATACGTGTAGTTTCGCCGTCCGCCCTAGTTATCAACCAAGGTTATCAAAAAATAGAATTTGTTTTTAAGTTTAAGGGAACCATGTGATTAACCTTAAAAGCCCGAACACCAAAACACGAGACAAGATGGCCCTCACTAAAAGCTCTAAAAGATAACGCTAATTAAAAAACGACTTTTTGCTGTAACATATGTTTTCAAGTACTAACAAATATATATATTTGTAAAATAAGCTTTAATCATAACCACAGGCGAAAAAAAACTCGCAGCTAGACATAAGAATAAACGTTATTTGTAGTAAAACGTTTTAAAATAAATTGGTGTTGAGGTTTGAAAGGATGTCAAAAGCTTTCCAGTACAACATTTCACAGTGAGAGTTTTATGGGCAACCACAGATAATATCACTGAACTAGCATATATTATGAAGTAAGTCCCGCTGCGAACCGAATTGAGATCATATTTTGTTGTTCACGATCACAAGCCAGCAATCGTTTGTTGGAAAACAAGACCTTGATAACTCTGTGCCTTGAGCGGTATTTCGAGGCGGAATGTTTTTTAGGTGAAGAAAGTCAAACTAAACTATAGAATCAAATACGGAGAAGTTTCGGGGATTGTCGTATATGTAGCCGACTAGTTTCCGATTCTTTGTTATCCAATCAGAAAAAACCACAAGTGACGCCGAGGATTCTCGTGTTGACTTCGCACCTCTCGATCAGTCAGACTTTCCTAGAATGTTAACTTCGTGTTCTCAATTGTGCTGGTTTCGGGGAAAAAAACTGAGCTATTTAATATAAACACCTTAAGTAGCGTAAGGAACAGGTTCAGTTATCGCATTATAATTGATAAGAAAATTGTCAGTGTCACAACACTGTCTTGGGTTTAAATTTTACCTCCCCTTCGTTACAAAAAAATCGATTTTCTTTGAACGATGCAATGAAACGAAAAAAGTACAAGTACTTAATTTTGGCTTTTTAAACTTATTCTCATTGTGTCAAATTTCATTGTTCAATAACTTATTGCCCCCTCTCGAGTGTTATTGCAAATCTGAGGAATTTGTCGACACCATAAAGTTGCATCGAAGGGCGAAATTTTTCAACATAAGCAACTGAGGAAATCAGTAGAGTATACCACACATATTAAGATAAATAATCTATTACTCGAGCACACATCGTGTAGTAGTTATTTGGATTAAGAAATGCTAGCTAGAATATAACAACCAGTTGTTTTATAACTAATCACAGGGAATCTTACATAATCGTATAATTAGGATAACAAACAAATTACCGGTAACCTTTGGACAAAGATTGAGAGCGGTAAAAAATGGAATTCCATCAATTCGCTTTAGTTCGGCGAAAACAAAAACATGACATCGAATGTGAACCAGTGCTTATCATAAGTATGGTCTTATTTATCAGCAAGTGACCAATATTCATCGCCATTTCATCGACCCCAACTAAAAATACATCAAAATGTAATTGAAAATGAATCGAAACATTCTATTGTAATAGCAAGACTTACCAATTTTAAAAACGATTCTGTGTTTGGTATGGCGATTAAAACTTCCTTAACGAATCCTTCACTCAAGACTCGATTTCTGAAGCTTAAATCATGTAAACTCACATGTCGTCGGAGATTTTTCCGTTCAGTCTTATTATTTATGCCTTTGTTTTTATAATATGCGCGAATTTGGCTGGTGACAAGAGGTGATTACTAACACCGTGGAAGGAATCGGATATTTCATGAAGTAGAATACATATTCATTTTGAAAAATTAGCAATCAACAACTCTTATCCCGCAGTGACTTCAAGTGGTGCGAAGTTTTAATAGCCTAACTTTGTCAACTCTATGCAAAGTTGTTGTTACTAAAGAAAAGCTCTCATGCGGCAGTCAAGTTGTTAAACATTTATTTAGTCATTGGTGTCAGTATGGTAACAGCTAGATTGATGGTTGTACATGTTATCATAATTTTCACGCAGATGTTTCGCTTGTGAAGCAAGGTATCTTCGGAGGCCACAGACAAATTGTGAAAAAGTATTTAAGCGAAAAACTTCAATGATTTCCACCCCAGTAATAAAGATAATCTACCTTAAGGTATTCCAAGTTCACAGGAATCTCCAGGCACTAATGTTTACAAGTTTTAGCGGTTTACCAAACTGGTTCATACTAAATAGAAACTCGCGCAGTCATGGGCGACACCATGACTAGAGGATAAAGGTCGCAATAGAAATCATTTCAACGGTCGGGTAGGGTCTAGTGTTTAATCGTTCATACAACCGAGCTACCATTATTGTTCCTAAGGTACAGAGCTTCGCTACTTTGTTTGTTAGCGCCTTTTCCTTAAGCATTTGCCAAGGATAGTTACCGTAGCTAAAATGTTTACCCTTAGTTGTTGTCTTGTTGTCTTGTCTAGTTAAGTTGTGGCAGACATAAAAGTAACTACAAAACACCATATACACGCAATAAATAGAGTATATTACGTGACTGTTAAAAAATCAAATGACACAGTTTTTGTCCTTTGCAGCCTAGTCTCTACATAGTCTATTTTTGTATCAAAATCAGTTGTGTTGTCTCAGTTGATATTATATGGCATTCTGAGCGATTGGGGGGCCTCCTTCCGACATAACATACGTACAGAGTTTTCAGAGGTCGCTATTAACAAGATTTACAGGCAACCTGCTCAATACCGGGGGATCAGTCGTTACTCTTCAGTAGACCTTATCGTATAAGCATGAATATTCTGTGTTTTGGTCCAAAATAAGACAAAATGCTCACCCTTCTCCCAGTGCGACAAACAAGTCAGCTCTAAATAACTGGGATGTTGTAGTCTAGCAACCTAAATATCGATATGGGATTGTCAATGGGGTTGGAAGTAACTGTCATTGGAAAGTTCGATGCATATAGTTAAGAGGGGGAGGGAATCAGGTAGAAGTTCACAGTATACCAAGTGAAGTTTATCCTTAAGACGGGCAAAGCTACCCTCTTAAACGCTCAAAAGAGACGGAAACAAAGCTTAAACATCAATTCATGAATCTACTTTATACTCATCTTCTAAATAGTGCTTCTTTGTATCGAACTTACAAGTCAGTTCCTTTGAAAAAAAAACTTAACTTTTGAACAGAAATAAGCGGAAAAATTGACTGACTTTTCAACGCCATCGTAGCATCTTTTTCAAATTTTAACAGTGACCGAATAATCTCTCACGACAAAACCAAAATTGAGCGGATGTCAACTGTGATTGAAATCCAACGTAAGCTACCTTAAAGGCAAAACTGAACTCGTAAAAACCTTATTAAGTACAGTGGCCACACTTGTCAAAGTTGCCAGACATGATTGAAATATCCTTTATCACAAAGCTGACAGCGGATCGTGACTAAGCAAAGCCGAACTATGTCACACATCAGTTCAAAGACTATAAACCGACCAAGATCGAAAACTACGAAAGGCCAGGTTCAAGTACAGAGAAAATATGCAATATCCATTAATAAATAAATAATAAAGTGAAGCCGCGGAGACAAATGGCTCATAGCTGCCGGAGCTTATCCCGGTTTCTGTGGCAGGAAGCGACTAGGAGTATTTCTACTCCCTCTGGACGGGATGCTAGTCCATCGCATGTCACTCCCCCGCAATTTGTTAGGTTTTCCCAACAATTCGCCGGTATCCATTTAACTCCTGGGCGGAGAGAGGCACTGTGAGAGTAAAGCGTCTTGCCCAAGAACACAACACAGTGTCTCCGGCCAGGGCTCAAACCCGGACCGCTCTCTCCGGGAACGAGCGCACGGCCATGAGGCCACCGCGCCTCCCACAGCAATATTTATTGATACGAAGGAAAATAATATTTCCTGCCATTTTAAAGGTGATAAGGTAAAGTCTGTGTCACGGTCAAGTGGTCCATATCGCCGGAGCGATCCACATCTATCTGAGTGAAATAGATTTACTCCATTCTATTATACCATGTACACATCTCTTCTCTAAGAATTCTGTATTCTCTCAATATCTTTAGAAACCTTACAATAACTGGAGACAGACTAGAAAACGTTTGGGTTACTTCAGTCTCCAGACTCATTGTACATTAATTTTCTGTCCTTCCATTTATATATATTTTTGTAAGACTGTAAATGTATGAGTAAATAAAGTTGAAATTGTTTGTTGTTGGAGAAAACCCCGGTTTCTATAGCATTAAGCGACTGGAGTATTTCTACTTCCACAAGATGTTGGAAAGGATAGTCGTGAAGGGTTCCATGCCCAGCACGCTAATCTTTATCCACCGCTTCCCCCGTCATTCTAAGTCCTAGGTCAATGATTTGATTGTTGAAAACAAGATAATCCATGCAATCATTGACATTAATTTTTATTAGCAGATGACTTTAGGGAATAGTTTTCAAATTTCGTTGCGTAGAATTGCTCACGATAGTGAAAATAAGGCTATACGTTTGATATTTTGATAGCGAATTCAACGTATTTGTCAATTTGAGGGGAAAAAAGCCTAATGCACGTATTAGAAAATATATCACGTGTGAACTGCAGCTAAACAGTATAAGTGTAAGCGATACTTTCCTTTCTAAAACAACTTTAATAGTTGCAACTGAAGAGACAGAATGACTAAAATTATTTCCCAGTGAACCCATGACATTGCTTAATCCAAATACTTAAGCAACTCGATAAAAAGCTATGAGGTTCAAGCCGACATAAGAGCGAGATTATTCGACAATATTTGCTTGGCACCTATCGGATATTTCGACAAGACTTACATTATATTCAAAATAAGGCCACATTAAAGAATGAATGATTGCAATGGCAATTTTGAAAACTGTATAGAAACTGATCGAGAACTAGGGAAGAAACATAAGGTGTGCTGAGCAAAAGTAGCTGAATAGAAAGCGGATGTTATAGCACAGTGTGTCTCAATAGCATTAGGGGTATAACTGAACTGAAATAATTAAAATATTGGAAATATATGTAAACTGTGAATACTTTATCGCCTGACAAAACCAGAATTCGACATATTTGAAAATAAAATCGATCTTTTGGGATAAAAGAAAACGGAAAAGAAATTGTTGCTTCACTTACCAGGCTGATTAAAATAATTCGTTGGAATGATGGCAAAAACTCAGCGATGAATTTTGGTTGAAAATTCCCCTCTTTGCTTTCCAGACACCTTTTGTCAGGGATAAAACAAAATAAACTCGGCTTATAGATGCAATGTGTACTGTGACATGCTAGTGACATGATTTGCACAAAAATAATTAAAATTTAACACTTGTGTGAGCGGGGGAAAGGAAAACAAATTGCGGTTCAGCTGATTTCATCTCAAATAAATAAAATATCACAGAGCTAATCATATATGTCATCTTGGTAATTATATATTCTTCCTCAATTGTACAACATGAAAATAGGTCTCCGGATTTTTATTTTCAATGACGTTTGTTTTACACTTCAAACACAAAAAAATGGAGATTTCTCACGCGCTGTAAATGAGGTAAAATATTCCTTGGAAATTGTTGTAATTGGTTATCCTTCACTGTCACACGCACGAAAATACTCTTCTTATTTCACGTTTGGCTAAAAACTATGCAGAACAATAACATAATATTCTGGCATTAAGCAACACCTCGATTTTTAAAGTTAACTGTCAAAAAAAAAAAAGCTTTTTGGCACATAAATATGTAAAAGAAAAAAGCAAATTGTTATCCGCAAGCCTTATTATCTCTACAATTTTTAATATATTGTTTACTTTTCCGCTAGAAATGAAAATCGTACAACCCTTCATTCGGAAAAGATTCGTTACACACCAGCGAAAGTATCAATATTTGGTGAGGCCAAAATCCCTTGATTACAATACTGAATGGTCAGTTTAGCTTAACTCACCATGGGATTCCGAAGGCAAAATACATAAACATAAAAGTTTATACTCTTCGTACCTTTAAACCTGCAAAGAGTTCTCTGACTTTTCAAACAATTGGAATTTTAAAGAGATTATTCTAAAAAAGATAATAAAATAGGTTAAGGTAAAAACCAGTTGTAGGCTAATTAAACAGCCCGCGAGTATAAAATATGTCGGGTGAAGGATATAGATGACAACTCACGTGTCAGACCGTAGGTTAACGTTTATTATTCAGTTTCTCTCGTAATGGTGTTATTTTCAACTACAACACCATGTTACAGGCCATTCTTGACACCATGTTACTGCCCAGCCTTGAAAATATGTTACAACCCAGTTTTGAAACTTCCTGAAGAGTTTTTTATACGTTTTTCCGTGTTCATGTTACACCAGGTGTGTTTAGATGTATATAATTCAATTGGAGTTAAATTGTGAATGCTGTAAGCAATGAAAAAGCCTTTTTTTCTCTGAAATTTTTCGAATTTCAAGCCATAAAACCTTGCTTATTTTAATGGAGCCAAGTCGTGGTTGGCACACCTTAAGAAACAAACAAACAAAACAAAAAAAAATGCCGAAATTTTTCAATGTCAGCCGCTGTTCGTTAACTGTCTCAATCCTGCTATTTTAACTATCCTCGTACTTTTACTGTTTCCTATAACCTGTTTACTATTGTTGTTTTTACCTAAGTAGCTAAAAATTTCTATTCCAGGTTTTCTCTTCTTGGAAGCAATTTTGTATATCACAGAAGTGGCCTTACAACTGACTCATAACATAAGCTTAAAGCTCAACTGAACTAGGAACTCATGATTTAAAGCACGTATCAGACGGATGATCCCATGTGATGGTTTGACTTCAACACGTCAAAATCTATGAGTTGTTTGCCGTTTGACGACGTCATAATAAAACAAAATAAAGTTCATAGAGTAGTTAGAAAGAATCTTTTAGGCCAAAAATGTTATTCAAGGAAATTGTCTTTGAAAAAAGAATGTTTGGAAAATTACAGAGCCAAAAATGCGTCCACCATTTTGGCGTATTGCTTTAGCACGCCGACGTGGAGGCCATAATTGTAAACAGGTAGTAAAACAGATACTACCAGACAATATCAACAATTTCCACAGCGGAACTCTTCCAATATTAGGAAGCTTAAGCAAGACATCTTTAAGAGGCGGACGTCAAACCGTAAGACAAATGTTCTCTTCTTTGGGGTGTATTATCAACTTTAGTTAAAAAATGATCAAGCCGTGAATGCCAAATGCATGAAAATAAGAGCCTTCCAACCCATTGGTTGGAGTTGAAAACAATCCAGAAGCAAGAACATAGATGCCTGGTTTAGTAACGTCCGTGCTTAAAAGTTCCCCAATACTGCAATACTCTCTGATAAGTTTTGTCCTGAAAAAGAAAGACTGTGAAGGTATTGCATTTTTGATCAGTTTGTAAAATGCGTAGAGGCCTAAAACAACCACGACAATATGTACAGAAGTACTTTTGCTCTTCTCCCTAAGTTTTACCATAAAAAATCAGTCAAAAAAACGTGAAAATTATTAGCCATTGAAAAATCCGCGGAAATATTGCGTGAACGTGAAGTGAAAAATTGCATTATTGGCCATTTTAAAGTGCGTCAAAGGGTATTGTGTTAATTGGTCATTGAAAAGGCACGGAAACACAAACTGCACAGAAATGGTATTTTCCTCGTGCATATCAATATGGGAAAAAAAGTCTTTCTCAATTTGAATTTTACAGAACTGAATAATTTGATTGTGTTTAATCTATTTCTTTTACCCTTGTAATGTTCTTACTTATCTGTGTCATCATCAGTGGTTATGCAACGGAAGTCGAAATGTTCGCCAGACATGAATATATTCATGTCCTTATCTGCTTCAGCCACTAGATTATGTATTGAAGATGTTGTGGTCTTTTTACTATTCAGAAAATTGCTGAGATTTGTGACCAAATAAAAGCAATCGATATGAAAGTTTTAAAACAGTTAACGTGATGAAATTGAAGGCAATTTTTTTTGCAAAAATACCCTCGGTTCGAGAGAAGCAACAACTAAGGGCAGTTCTGGATGCGAAATACTGGGTACTACTAGACCAGGATGCTGGATAAAACGGTCCACAACTGGACCCAGTCTCCAAGTTATCGCCAGTCCTATAATATTTGTATAATATTTTGTCTTAAAGTTTCAAGAGTTAAACTAAACTTATGAAAGTGGGATACGCTCTCATCCTTGACCGAATGACCCTTTGGCAATGAGCCTAGCTGACAATTACTCTATTCGCTTAAAAACGTTAAGCATGTTAAAAGTTTTGTAGTTAAAATTGTTTTGTACTAAGATCAACTGAGTCTTAAAAACTGAACATTTTTACTATAAGCTTGTTCGAAACCATCGTGAAATTCAAGGATGCGTTTTTCTGTGGGTGATTTTGGCTTTATTATAATTGGTTTGACACAGAGTAAGTTGGTGTGAATAAGTCATTAGACAGACTTGCTCGTCCCACGGTTAAGAATTTCACCTGGCACCTTCATACAAGAAGAATATCACAAAAAAAAAGTGTATCGGTGATAGACAGAATACTTTTGTTTAACTGTTTACAACGTGAAATTCAACGATACGTTTCTCTGTCAGCGAATTTCAGTTTTATAAATTGGTTTAATTACACAGAATAAGTTGGTGTGAATGAGTTATTAGACAGACTTGCCTGTCCCACGGGCACTTGGCACCTTCATACAAGTAGAATATCATAAAAAAATGTATCGGTGATGAAACAGAGTACTTTTGTTTAACTGTCGACAAATTTTAGTAATAAGAAAAAAAACTCAGTTTCGAAAACAAATATCTTTCTCGCCTCTAATCTTTATATTAATCAAGTGTTTTTCATACAAAATTAATTTAATCCACCCTCCCCAAACTCCCAAACTATATTGAAAACATATCTCTATCAGTTTTTACATGAAGCCAATTTAATGCTTTTCTGTAGCTTTAATATTTATTAACCACAAAGATATATTAGTAGCAGTTGAAAAATGACACCAAAAAAGTTTAATGATCACTAAATCAACTCACTAAGAATAGGAGTTTTTTTCTATGACTATTATATTGGAGTACCACTTCAGAAGTATATTTGCTGCGAAATGTCCTGTACAATTAAAGCAATTTTGCATTTTTGTAGCAAACTCAGTTACGACGGGAATCACGTATATTCAGAAGAAATTAGCAACGATCTTGAACGGTCAAAAACTTTTTGTACCCAACTAAATAAATGTTTTTTCTTAACTGAATAATGTAGCAAAAAAACTGATCCCATTTGGTTTCAGTACCACTGACTTTGATGTAAAAGAGATAACCGTAAGAAGCCATTAAGTTAAGATTATCCTGTGAACTTTTAAAGTCCTATCTGCCCTTGAAATAGAATTTAATGGAAGCTTACAAGGTGCACTTAAAATCAATTAAAAATTAAAATGTACTGATGATTGGTAATGTCTCTTGAGAATGTTTTAAAAAGGTGTGCTTGTGATCGATAACGTTTGGTAAAAAAGTAAAAATTAGTACAGCGAGACATTCGATCATCTGTCAAGACAGCATGTTCTGTAGCCTGCGCCGTTTTCCTTTTTACATATATTTTAATCACGCTTATAACGAACATTTTACTGCTAATTTTGTTTGACAAACTAGCACTTTTCGTTGCCTTGTTTGCCTTAAACAGGTGTGCTATGTTTACCTTAAATAGTCCATTCGTTTTCAACTTTCAGTGCTATGGCCACCGAGGACTATAGATAATAATTATTCAAGGCCTTTACTCTCATTGTAACGTAAAAATGAAACGTTTCGCAGAGAAAAATCAGTTTACGACGACCCCATTCTTTTTTGTCAGTCTGCATAACGCGAAATCCTAAAAGTGTAAACTTGGGCGTTTATAACCTTTGGGTTTATACGACTAACACCGCTCTGTGAAGAGGTCAAAATATATGGAATAGGGCAGTTCGGGATTGCAAATAAGGGAGGATATGCAATTGCTAGGTGAGGTTTTAAGCGGAAGGGGTGATGGAGGAGAGAGAGACTTCTAAACGACCCTATGGAACTGATGTTTTGGAACCAATGAATCTACCTTTAAACTTCGGCATAGGTCATCACGACAACTACGGTAAGACTAAAATTTGATTCAGTTAACTGGTTAGTTCCATGGTTAATAAGTTTAGATTTAAAAACATTTAATTATCTAGCATTCATAGCGAACCACCCCCTCATCAATGTTCACTCATAATAAAATTTTCGACTGTGTTACCAGTGTCGTTCTAGTTTACGTTTTCTTGAGTCTCGATATCAAATGAAACGTTTCTAAATATGCAAATAGACGACCGAATCGAAATCTTTTCAATCGTATTGGCGTTCTCAAAAGCAACTAACTCGAAAAAGAAATCTTAATTTAAAAAGCAAGTTTTTTTTTAAATTGCTTACTTGTCTATCCAGTAGTTTAATCTTTGGCTCTTGACAGTGTTGCAATATCTTAAAGGTCTACGAAAGACTTTTCAGGTCTTAGTTTCTTCGCAGTGAACAATGTATGAACTGGCCGTGACCGGCTGTGTTGACACGATTGAAATTTGTTTACACTTAGCCAGATTCTCAGCTTTTAAAGCATAGGAGTAGCTTTGGACTCAATATTGTTTTGTAGATAATCGCCCAGCAGCCAAACATCCCAATAATATAGGCTTGAACAATTCAATTTGTGAGCTGAAAATTAACTGGCTCGATATAACGCCCGCCAAGACGGCGCTACCCCCAGATTTTTAACGTACCACATAACCGTTTTTTATAGATGTTTGGATTAAGACCCGATAGAGGAGATGGAGGTTTTGAAACCCGTAATAATACAAAGAACAACATTTCCTTTGGAATGTAGGCGAAATATGAAACACCATCATTACCTATTTCAAATTAAAAAATTTTTTTTATCGACATATAATTTATAAAATTAGAATTCTTTACTCTATGACACGAAAAAATGTGTCACTTCGAAATCGACTCTCGAATTCTTGATTTCTTTGCTTTATTCTGTTGAAAGAATATTGGAATATTACCGTAATTTCTATGAAATTCCGTGCACAATGTCTTTAATGTTATGTGCTTCTTAATTCTTTATTTATTTACTTTTTCTTAGTATAATTTTAACAACATCTTTTCATTAACAAGTTTACCATATCTGCAATATGCAATGCTCTTGTGTAAAGTACAATTATGAAAATCAAATGTCAAAAATACATAGACGGGTATGTTTATTAAAAATCAAAATTGCCATACTTATATTGAACTTTTAAAAATAAAATTTATTAAACTAAATTGTATTGTCAGTAAGCGCCCAAATTGTGCGTAAGTTCTTTTACTTAGGCTTACATGTAATTTGCAAAACGTATTGGAGTCAAATGTAATTCGACTAACTTTAAAAAAAGTCCGTAGTTATTAACTATGGACAATCCATTAACTATGATCTGTCCATGCCGTAACCACAGAAATCACAAGTTATGCATATTGTTCAGTGATGCGCTTGTTCGGGACTTCAGTTCTATTCGATGTACGAATTGAGCTTTATTTGTCAAGAGTTTTCAGTGAAATCTGAACACAAAGAGGCAGAGCAGAAACTTAGAAGGTTCTATACGCCTTCCTATATAAGACGCAGAGCACTCTTCAAGTGTTTTTGCGTTCAATACCTATATAAACCTTTTTTTAGTTCATTGTATTGCTCTAAATCTCCCTGAATTTCTAAACAATGAGAAAAAGGTTCCGCCTGTCATCCTAAATATTGTTAAAGCTGGCGCGTCTTGAATGGTTTTAAAATATCTAGAATCAATGTTTGAGCTCTACAAGATTGTTTTGCTAAAAAGCTTCCCATGCAGATCTCTAAAACCTCTGATCAGTAGATGAATGAATAAATGAAATAGATTCACTTTGTAAAACGTCATGAATCTTGAAAACTATCATAAGTTAAGAACTTGTGTCCAAAGTTAACTATTTTCAACTCGTCATGTCAAGAATAGTTTAACCGAGAAATCCAAAACACGTCCTATACTTATTACGTATATTTTACTTCGTATTTTAGAGGCAAATGGTTAAAGTCAATGTTGTTTTGACCATTAATATCTTAAAGTCAACGAAGGCGAACTTGAGAATACAAGATTTAAGAAACAGGTTTGTTTTAGTTAATACCTTTAGACCATTGATGCAGTTTTGAAAGGTTGTAGAGGCTATCACCCTAGAGGTTATGAGGTTAAGTAATAATAGCTAAATCTGAACAGTGGCCCTTAACAGGGCCTCTTGCACTGAGGAGCTGAGTTCCTGCGTACATATTCACAAATGTGCAACAACTGGAAGAGAGTATGTCATCGTTGTGTAAATTTTGTGTTATGTAACAAACGAGAGCCGATCGTTCCTAACAACGAAGCCCAACAAGCATGTTGCCGTTTGTTTTGTGTTGTGTAAACGAAAACGATGAGTTGGTATCCGGTCGCTTATTTTTCTTTCTTTGTAAAAAAAAGTATATATATGATAATTCATTAATTATTTCATTTACAGAAAACATAACTTCGCTAAAATTTTCAATGTTTTTGTTTTTCATAGAATGAGAATAAAAATGTTCACTCTATAGTTCTATATGAATATTCCCGTTCAATATATAGACACGAATGTTTTACCGGAAATTACACCACTCGTGAAATTCATACGAAACTACATCCGGGACCTTTCCATATCCTCAAGGCTAAGGATATTATTGATGACGCCATTTCCACAGTTGTTTGAACAAAGTCTGTTTGTCTATACAGTAAGAAAAAAAATTACACGGTGGCTTGAAGATATGAATTTTCTATTCTTGTGTTAAAAACAATATTTTACTCACTGGCTGCGCTCGTTCGTGAAATATTGTTTTGTTCACTCGAATATAAAATTCAGATCTTCGCACCATGGCAAAATTGTTCTCTCCTTCACTCGTCTAGAATAAAAGTTATTTCAATCCTTATGCAGTAAAAATGTTTTGAAAACTCTCAGTTCTTAGCTGAAAATGTTATTCATGTGCTGGTACTTGATTCTGCGTTTTTTTACTGATTTTTACCTTTCCATTACTAGGGTGCAATCCCTTCTTTAGGAAAATAGTGATCTTTTCGGTTATTTGGGGAAATTAATGTTGCTAAAATGTGGAAGGGGGAAGATTATATAATAGAAAGGTTTTATAAAAACGGATATCCATGGAACTTAAAAGCTTAGATCATTTAAAACCAGCTGGTCAAAAGAGAACTATCTTTACTTGGAAAAAATCTAAAAAAAATTAAAAGCAAAATGCAATTAAAAGATCATGAGAACTATTAAGGGATTATTTCCGTGTTTTTCTTGTTAATTCTTGGCTCAAAAATCAAAGCGCCCCGCTTGCAGCATTTTACACACATTTTAAGAAACAAATTTCGTTCCTTTATCTCCTTAAATGGATGTATTAGGCACAATTATGTTTCAATTTTTAAAAACTGGTTTGCAAATTGAAATATAATTACACTAAAAACTTTGTGGTATTTTGTAAAATGACTTCATCAACGTAAAACCGAAAGATTAAAACTCAGCGAAATCACTAGAAAAGTTGGGGCTGAAGGACAGAGTAATTTTTTTGTAATGATGATCGTATGAGTTACAAAGGTATAAGCTCATCTTATTGGTCTCCATACATTTCCTCGATAGACTAAGGTCCTCAAGGGCCCGTTTCTCTAAGGTCCCGAAAACGTTTTCGCACCCGGAAAGCCATACGTAAATCTCAAAGCTCAGTTGTGATTACAGAGTTATTATATGAACAGAGGTTTCCATTATACATGAAGTTTCAGGTGTATATACAGTGTACCTCTCTGTTTTTAGATGCAGATTAACTACAAATGGCTTTACGGGTCCCCCGTTCGGAAAACTTTACTCAGGCTGTTTGGTAGATAATGAGTAAGAACGCAAATTCCCCTTTAAGATCAACAGCCTTTTTCTCATGACCTGTATGGGGACATTGCACTGATATTTGGGAGAGAAATTAGATTCTGATCACTTTTCTTGGTAGGAAGTGGGAAGGTGCTGTGGCCTTACGGTTAGCGCCGCGTTGGATCGAGCGGTCAAGGTCAGTTGGAGTCCTGGCTGCAGTCACCGCATTGTGCTCTTAGCCAAGACAATTTACTCTCGCAGTGTCTCTTTCTGACCAGGACAATAACTGGGTAGCGCTGAGTTGTAGAGGACTAGTATCCCATCCAGGGGAAGGAAAGATTTCCTGAGTCGATTCGTGCTGCGGAAACCGAAGTTACGTTAAGAGTGTACGAGCCACTAAGCTTAAGACGCTTTACTTCTATTAACCTTATCCCTTAAAGGATTAACTATGTGCGTATTACACAGTAAAGAGACAGCATACGATTATCTCCAATTCAAATCCATAACAGAAATGTTTAGGGACAAGGAAGCGATCCTTGACTGATTTAAGATACAATATAAAAGTAAAGAACTTAGCAAAATTGTTTTTGATTTTGTCGTGGCAATCTCGCTCCAGTCATTAACACACCAACCATGACGAAGGGCTGTGAGTTATCACACATATTCTAAAAACAAACTATTCGCAGTTCCATTTTCTTCTAACATTTTGACACCCTTTTCAATTTTAATTGCTAAACCCACGGCAAGTCTTATTCCGAGTCCGATTAAAAGCTTAAAACGTTTTCAGCGTGAGACCGGAAGTCATGGTGTGTCAGTTCCGGGTTTTTCTTCCCTAAATGCCTCGGTTAATTAAATTGACCATGCGCATAAACTGCTATCTTCAATGCCACTCTTTTTGTTATTTCATTTTTCATTTAGAAAAGGTCTAGAAAATACGAAGATCAGAAACACCTGCCACTGACCCATTTTAATTTACTGACAGACTAATTGACACAAACCGTGCATCCGTTCCGATTTCGCGGCGTGTTTATTTTAAAGCTATGAGCATTTTACTTCACAAATTAAGACTGTTTTCCCACTGTTATCCAATCCTAACCACTGACCTAGCGTCGGCAAGAAATGTAAGCTCGTCCTGAACGCGCATAGCATTACATGGAAGCGGTTTTGTTTGTTATTTAAAAGCAAATGTCCCTTGTTATTACTATGTAGCGCTTAGTAACATTTTTCTCCGACTAGTTCCCATTTTCAAACCTCAGGTTCGAAAATACACATTGCAATATCTAGTTTGCAACATCATAGTCAAGAGGTTATTGTTTATATTTTACAATCCTCATTCGAAAACGACGAAGACTAGCTAAGATACACTAAATTTAATTAAGCTACAACATTGAATCCTAAACGATTTGAATTACCTTTTTTCCAGAAGAGAAGAAACAAAGGGATTCCTTCAGTGCTCGTTCAAAATCAGCAATTTCTTGGCCGCCCTCACTTTAATTCGCCTACGACGGCAATGGCTTTGTTTTTAAAATACCCCCGTTTCACCTGTAAAAAATATTTCAAACCAAGATTTCGCTTCATCCTATCAGGAAAGGTCACTTTTAATCAGATTTGAACCTTCCGACCAAGAAAATGAAATATTCTAACCACTCTGTTGACCATCCTTTTAGCGTTGATTTGATCTAAACAGAGAAACAGGTTTTTAAGACAAAGCAATCTTGTAAATTGTGTAGGTGCTTGTTCTCGGATGAGATTACAACTGGTGTTTACGGACGTACTTTTCAATGGAAAAAAATTGATTTTTGTTCCTTGCAGGCTTTTAACTTTTGAATGCAACAGAAATATAAATCACATCACTAATTGCAAGTTAACTCAGCGCTTTTTTAATCGCTGCGACTTACACCAAATTTCTATCACTTAAAGAAATGAACATTTCGAAGAAAAATATTCATATAGATTTATCTGGTTAAATTGAAATGCTTAAATAGGATTAGAATGTTTCTAAACAAAAATGAAGTAAAATTAAGAGGTACTAAAAGAAAATTTCTAGAACGGATCACTATGCCTCGAAAATGTGAAAGATGGCCCAAGATAACTCCAACGCTATCTGATCTGTGATATCTCCTTAGAACTAAAAGGCACGAAGGATTTTTCCTTACACACCTTTAAAAAAAAACGGAAAGAAAACGCAAATAATTAAAAATAACTTTATAGTACTGTTGTGCTAATGGGAGGTACTAAAGAAAACAATAACCCGTAAGATTTTTCTTTTGGAGGACATTCTTTTTAACTTAACCGCATTTTATTGCGGTTTCATACACTTGTTCGCAATCCCAACAGGTCTGAACAGCTTGCTATTTACATTAGCATGATAGACGATTGAGCTTTAAACCTCTAGCTATTGATCAGACTACTGAGTATGAATTGTAATTTCCCAACTTAAGTAATTAAATTGATGTTTTTGTTTCGTATTGGAAATTTCATGGAAGCACTCGTGAAAGTTCGCGAGAACTCGAAATTGCTGCGGAAACCTGACAAGCTGGCCAGCGTTTTTCGTTATTCCACATATCAGCTAGTGTCAATATTTAGAAAATGATAAAAATATCTTGTTTCTATCGAGTGATAATATTAACGATGAAATGCCCTGGGCCATCAGTCGCTGGCCAGTGTTTCTTCAGCTCTCACTGATTCTCAGTCCTTGGTACTTAATTAGCGTGGTGACCGAACATTTTTTTTAAAATTTATGTTATTATGTTTGCTTACACTTTACAATACTTTTGCTGCTACTTTACAATACTTTTGCTGCTACGTTGCACTAAAACGATACAATAAAGGCTACATACACTTCTTACAATACAACAGAGCTATAAACACTACTTACTGTACAAGACAGCTTCTTTACCCTACTTACTATAAAGAATCGAACATGGAAAGGCACCTCACTGCCCAACAACTTTGCAATGTTGTTTGTCTTTGTGAAGCGAGTTTAGAGTACTACAGTATACGAATTTGACATTTCCACTTTTAGTTTCCTGAAAATTTCTAAATTTAATTAACTGTTAATTTGCCGAGCAGTCAGTTTTCGCCACTTCACGTGCTTTCTTATTGTACAGAATGCGTCAAATCTTCGTGTTCGGCGCAAATGGTTTTCTTCAGTTTGTAACACTGCAAGAAAAATTAGTTTTAATGGCTTCTTGCCTTTGAGGCTTTGTCTGTGTCTGTTAATGAGGTATATCTTCATGAGAGAGCTCGACAGAGCACAAGTTACGCACTTTTATACTGGCCTTTAACATCTGACATTTAAAACAATACCGTGCGATACAAAGGGTTACAAGGAATCTGTCACGTATTTAGTTAGAATGGATCGGGCTCATAACCCAACATCATCTTGCAATGGACACAATCTGGCAAAAGGAAACCTGCTGGTCGGCCAAAAGCCACTAAATATCAGCCGCCTTGTTTCCTATCGTAGTAAAATCTCTACTCGAAAGACTTAAAAAGTTGAAATTCTGCGAGAAACTTGAAAAATCATTTAGTGTTTGCAAAAGGAAGTTGTATTCGCTATCCTTGATATTTGAATAATTGCTTTCAATCTCGACTCATTAATGAAGACTCTAAGTCGGAGGAATTTGAAAGCAGAGGTTTCACTCTGAAAACGCATCAAACGTTTTCGGTCCACACTACGCCAGAGGAATTTTAAAACGCAACAATCACCGGTCATTTTCTATTTGTGTTTGTCAGTTATTTGGCTTCGCATTAGCATTACTTCAAGTCAAAAGAGATTTTCTCTTCTTCAAGTACAAATTCTGACTTCATCATTTAATCTATTTCAGTTTGATAACGTTCTTGAAGAAGGACTGCAACCATTCAAGAGTGTAATTTATGGGTACCGAGGTCTCCAGTGCTTCACTCACTTGTCGGAGAGGCCAGCCCAACGTCGTATCATTAACGCAAACTTAAATTAAAACGCGGGTTTTACTACTTGTGTTCATTTAAAGTAGACAACAAGTTCTAAGATCGACACTTCTTAGATTTGGTTCTTTTCTCCTGTGCTTGTGAGGAGGCATTGGAGGTGATTTTTTCTTGGTTGAATCTTTCAGCTAGCTTCCTGACATACTGGCTTGTTTCATAAACGATTCCAGTTACTTCCAACATCTTTTATTTTGAGAAAATGAACTGACCAACATGGCATCAGCGTGGGACAAAGAGGAAATCTGAGTCCCCGACGGGAATCGAACCCATGACCTCCCGAACACCGGGCGGGCGCTCTATCCACTGAACTTCGAGAACTCATAGAGAGCAAGGTCATTTTCACATTTCATTACCGAGCTTACAATTCACCATCTTTTTTCATTTATCTTTTTTTTTTTCATAAAAGCCGTTGACAACTACAACTTGCATTTTGATTTTGACTTAAGTTAATATTTAGATTTGCAATTCTTGGTCAAATGGGATTTAGAGGTACTGATATTTACATTTTCTTGATTTATAGTGGATAGTATGATTGTTTTAATAAATAGATTCGAAATCTATTTACCTATAAATCGATAGATAAATCAATAAAATGGATAGGTATGTATAAAATCTATTTAAATAGATTTTAATAACTAGATTCTAGCTACCGTATTCCTAGAGTTCAGTGCCCTTGTAACCTCAATGAGATTTAATATGTGCATTGTTATTATGTTCTTTAAATAACGTTTAAAACAGATCTAAAAAAGTAAAAATGTCTCTAAATTTTCGACCGCCTTCTGCGGTCTTCTTCAGAGAATGATGATTTCGCGCGATTCACAGAATTTTAATAAGCTGGGACGTTATTGTTCGTTGCCCCCTAAGGAGGCAACCAGTGACGCGTAAACCCTTGGGAAGGGTGCTCTTTCATTTACGGAGTTTTTGTCTAAGAAAGAGTGCAAGGATTCCAGAAACAGTCTTTTGTTCTTGCCGCTCACACCTGTTTCAAGAATGTTGGCGTAAATAGGATGTATATCGTGGCCGGTTTCCGCATGCTGTTTAATTGCGGAATTGACATTTCCATTGGTTCCGGGCTTGTGTTCGGGCCCCCGAGATTTCCAATTTCTTCTGCTTATTAAAAGCTTATTAAAATTAGATCTGTTTTAAACGTTTTTTAAAGAACTATGAGCACAGATCGCTCCAACAGTTTTATTGTTATTATGGTTTTGACCTTCAATTAAGTATTCTCTATTCAAAATATCTCAGTTGTGAAAATGACTAACCTGTGTTCTTTGTATGTCTTGTTATATGCTTGCTTTTTGTGTGTGTTTGATGCTATTTATTTTTCATTTTGACCCATTTAAATCTACCTAAGCCTTGTTTTAAATCGTAAGCTACAAGCCTTTGTTGAAACACTTCAGTTTTCACACATTTTGCCCCTGTTCACCCCGGTGCAATGTGAACGGACACATGAATGCATTTTGCCATTTTCCAACATTGAAAGGAGGGAAGGGGTTTTGGCCCATGTTTTTGCTAGTTGCTATGATCGAAATTTGAAACATTTGCATGCGTTTCAATTAAATGTGACGAGACTTGAAGATAAACTGGGGTTCAAGGTCGGAACACGGAGATGACATACATGTAGGTGTAATATGTTCAACTTTAATCTACATTGTGTGTATGCTGACGCTGAAAACAGTTAATGTTGAGTAAATTTTACACAGTTATAATAATTAAAAACTGACAACGGACAACGAAATAATCAATATCAACATGATTGCTTTGAGGTGGGCTTTGAACCGCGCGGCGTGGCGACGAAATCGCGTGTAACACGTGCGCTAGTATGTTTCGTGTTGCGGATTCATTCTTTCACGCTGTGTAGTTTTACAAACTTCAATGTTCTGTTGTCTTTCTATTCTACCACGTTGTGGTAAATACGTTACAAACGTAACAAAACAAACAGCTAAACAGGGCCATGTTACAAGAGATTCATCATATCCTAGAAAAGCCCTGGTCTTGTTCTAGTCCTTTGCTCATATGTGTAGAGGCATATTTTGGATTTGTTCTTGAAATATTACTTTAAATTATCTATTCCATGTAATGTCTTCAAACACAGTTACAAGCCTTCGAATCTTCCGAAATATGTGAAATTTAGAAGCTAGTCCCTCATTCAGGACTCTTCTCGGACCACAAGCAGCTCAGCTGAAACTGTCCAATAAATTAAACCTAAACATGTTATTTATCTTTAGTATCAACAATTAACAGTTATGAATATAAATAAAAGCTTTGATAGCTAGGATTAATTAGATAGTTTGAGCTAGTAACAGCAAAAGCCAAGAGAAAGACTCAGAGCAGACTTCATAGTGGTGATCTGACCCCCTATAAGATTTCCTCGCCGGCCATGAGAGCTCAAAATATTAACGTTATGACTATTGGAATTATTCCCGGTACTCAGTAGTGTGTCATATATATATGTGTTTGAATGGTAGCAGATACATTTTTTTTGAAGTGAAAACGTTATAAAAGAGATGACTAATTCAAACAGATAATTACTCATGGGTTTAAAGGATCAAACGACCATGGATTTACTAACTTGACACTTCAGGAGTTTCGTCGCCTTCAGAGAAGGAATCAGACCGGCCACGAAGAGAGATCCTTCTTCACTCAGTAGGAGTAGAATCTTAAGCTGTCGACAAATTCAACGATGTCAGTCTCTACAGTCAACTTCCAGGACTCGAGTATTTAAAGATTCCAGACCAAATTTATAACAGAACAGCTCGCGTGCTTTCCAGGCGCTTTTCCTACAAAAACTTATTCAAGTCTCACTATGACACTGTTATGGATGACCGCTCAGTAATGAGAAGATTGTTATCAATGCGAAAAAATAGAAAAAAAGTCAATGTGAATGAAGATCAATTCGTCTTAAACTCATTCAAAACGGTTGTTACAATGGTAAATAAACCTAATATTTTCTTTTTTTGTATTGTCTAATGTCTCGGTAAATGGCTTTGAGACTTAATATTTGAGTCAAATACGAAGCTTTCACACAATTCGACGCGGCCACGACAAAGGAGTCGACAAAGGAAATCAATACTGGTAATCTGAAATCGCGAGAGTTAAAAATCGTAGAACTGAACCTTTGGTGACATTAAATATACAAACGCTAGTATTGTCGGTCTCCTCGAAATGTTTTAAATGAATTAGAATTCGCCAATAAATCAGGTGTCTATTTTGGGGAAACGATTGGGCAAAAATGATAAGGACTTAGGTTTTTGTCGTGGCTCAGAGTACACAGAAAAATCATGCAACAGGAATTTCACCTTATTTCTTAGTTACGTTGACGTGACGTGGTGTTGTGAACGTCATAATCAGCCTAAGAAGTTCTTTTTAGCCATGGCACCTTCTATCGCTGCGAAAGTTTGGCATTTCACTTTGAGCTGACAGGAACTGGAAGAAAAAAAGCTCTTCACGGTTGACTCGTTAACAAGGGTTGCCACTTTAGTTACAGCAAAAGCGTCTTTTTTTAATTTCACACTGAGAAAAAATAAACAATACACAATGATATGAAAAAGTGTAACGGGAAAATAAGAAATACAACAACTAAATTTACACACAAAGAATAACGAAAACAATGCACCAAAGAAATACAAGGTCTCGAATATTGCTTATCTCGAGGTTTCAAAAATTTAAGGTAAGCAGTAAAGCATTCGCAGCGATACATATAAGTCATGTTTTGCGACAAGTGAACAGTAGGTTATTCCGGAATGGGGATGAAGGGAAAATAAATCCAACATCCTGTTGTCGAAGGTTTGTCTGAATGTTATTTTTAGGGTCTCACCAAAAAGAAAACTCGCTGTTTGGATATCTGAACTCACCTTGCATAGATTTTTACGATTTTATTTCTCCATTTTCTCTCTCGATCGAGATATATCAAACACTCAAGATAGTGTTTAACCACATTTCCAAACACGTCCTCGAAGTTCGTCCAAAATATTCCGCTGCGCGTCGTGTTTTCAACGAGCTCGTCTCGGTGTTTTGCAAGTGAGGGCAAACACGTTCTTTCATGTTGTTATACAGTACTCGACAAAATAGATTCTGACTTTCAGAGTTAGCATTTAAAAAAACCCTCATAAATAAGGGCAATTTTCTCCCAGAAAACAAAAGCGTCCTCAAGTTAGATGCATGATGGAAAAATTTACTTCAAATTGTGGTCTGCTGCCTGATTTTTTGACCAAACACTTAACGAATTTCGATTGAATAGGAGATTCAATGCCGTGAAAGAGAGTAACCTACATATCTCGTCACATAAATCACGAAAGAGAGGAACGCCATACAAGAAAAGAGTCGCATGAGAACTTATAGGAGGTCTCACTGTTTCAAAAATTAATTACTTACATTGTATTAACCGAGAGTGCGGTCTTTACAGAAAGATCTCAAGACCTTGTCGTATTGACTCGGTGATAGCGAGGTCAATACGGCAAGTCCGCGGTTTGAGATTTTCCCGTAAAGACCGAACGTTCGAGGTTAATGAGTTGTTTATTATATGGTTTTTTGCTTTGCTTTGCAACGTGCAACAGCTGACGTAAACGACATGACAATCTGGTGAGTACCCTCACTTTGACACGGTGTGACCCCCCTTTGAAAAATCCTGATTACGCCCCTGATAATGCCCTAGAATTAGCCAATCAGAGCTCGCGTTATATCGGCTGCAAACACAAGCCATAATAATACTTTCTATTCAGGTTTTGTATTTTGTGAGAAGTTTATAACCATGTACAAACACAACTGGGACAACAATGGTCAGAAAGCCGCGACTGGGTGACAGACACACGAGCACCCAGCGGGTTGAATGCCCGAGGAGGATTCCCATATGAAAAGGTAGAGGAGACCAATCTGGCCTAGACTGCGAGCAGTCTCTCTTCTCCTCGAAAGAAAGCAAAACAAGTAAGCGTGCGAGCGTGACTAAGAGCGTGACGTGCTAGTAGAGATGCTGTGAGCCGCTGCGCGAGCGAGCGACGCCCGCGCTTCTAGCGGCTAGCGGCATCGCCGTTCGCACGTCACACTCACAGTCACGCTCACTGTCACGCTCGCACGCTTACTTGTTTTGCGTTCTTCCCCGCGGTTTTCGAGGAAAAGAGAGACTGCTCGCCGTCTAATCTGCCCAGGTGTGGCTTGAACTTTATTTGACCCCTAAAAGATACAGATACCACTTAAAATGGAATAGACATGATTACCTGTCCATACTGTTCAGGAAAGGAGCCAGCGCTAGCACGACCGGACGCGAGAGACCGACGGAAATCGAACCTAAAAACAGAAATGACAGCGATTTTTTCATTATTATTTCTTCGAGTACACCTCAGAATATAGTTTGACAGATAAAGTTAGCGGCGTTTCGTCATAAACACTCTAAGTGATTGTTGTTACCGTTTTATAGGGATTGCGTGAAGTCCGGGAGACTAAGTATGTATAGCTTACACCATGTGACCTAATTGGTTTTCGAAGTCGTCGATCGATTGTAATCGGAGGTTTTATCCTGAGTTTTACCCAGGAGTTTTAGTATTAAAATCGTTGAGTTTCAAGAGTTTTGAGTCAAGTTGACAGTGGAATCAACAGTGATACCAGAATCCTTGATTTGTACCCCTAAGCGAAACGAATAACATTCCTGACCTACCTCACGCGATGCTAGTGTTTATGTTACTCATTTGAATGTGTGCGCTTAATGGCAGAAATGGCAATAGCTTTTAATAACCTTGACCGTGATTGACGAACAAGTTCGCTGTTCTTGGAAATGATGATCCAGAGATATTGTTTATTGTTTACCGGAAACTCGTTTATTGTCCGTCACCTTAACTGTTTGAATTACTTGTTTGTGTGTGCCAGTCTATGCGAGTGAGGAGAACCTTGACTTGTAAACAAAAATCATCATGCCACTTGCTCTCATTCTGCCATTCTACCTTTTACGCAAGCATTTATTACGGAGCAGATAAGCTTTGCACGTCAGATCATGCCAGTTTAACAAACAGATTCCATGTTGCTGTGCGTCTGTTCAGTAATAAATCACAGATGACACCAAAATGTGGTAAGAACAAAAAAAGTATTTCACGAGGCATAGCCGAGTGTGTCGCTGATGTTCTTACCACATTTTGACGTCTTTTGTGATCTTTTACTGAACAGACGCACGGTGACATGGAATCTATTTGCTTTATATGAAAAAGAAACAACAAAGGTGTTACTGACGTCATCTTTGCGTCTGTCCTCCAATTGATCATAAGTAAGAACCAATCAAAACGCGAGAGTAATTTGACTTATTATATAAATAGATATGTCACAGTATTGCTAACTTACGTGTAAGCGCCTGTCTAAAAGAAACTGAAAAAGCTAATAGCACTGTTCTTTCTAGCCAAAATTAACTAAACTCTTACAAATCAGTAACTGAAAAATCAGATGCCTCTTAACGTGGCAACGTTTGAGTGCATTGCTTGAAGCAGATTCACTAACCCATTAACTTTCACACTTGACAGCTAAAACTGTGAAGGTTTGATTGCTTCGTATGTTTCGTATGTATCTGTTGTTAATCGAGTGAGTTGAGTGAACTTCTCAATTCGAGAATAAATAATGACGAATCAAGAGTCAATCAAGGAAGCTTTTACAATGTTTGTATTGGAATTTTCTTTTTACGAATAAGGATATCCAGAAGAAAATAATTATCTCGAAGTTTTACATCCTCGAAAGTCAATTAGCTGCTATCGAATCAAGACGTCTTTTAATACAGGAGCTATTTTTCATACATGAACCGAATGACTGTTTATGTTGAATCCAGTTTTCCTTCTGGTTAAAAACTGAAATGTGGAAGAATTTGACTCTTTCATTATCAAATAATCTATGACTTATTCAGAATTTCATACTTACCAACCATGTAGGATTACAGGAAGAAAGTAACGAAGTAATTATGGCGTTCGATGCTTTCTTTGCAGCACGAGGTTCGCTCGACTGTGGCAAGGTGCACAAATTTCCCGCCATCTAAGTGCTCGAGCCCACGATATGAAGCCACTGGCCAGATGGATGCGTACAAGCTGATGCGTAGTATGACATTGCGCAATTTTGAATTAGGAGATAGCGCGAAATAATTTTGCTTCCTTGAACAGTTTGCAAACCGGCTTGCACACTCTCGTAATATCTTGATCATCTTGACCTCGACAGTACACAATGAGCAACGAAAAGGTAGCTTTGTGTTTTTTGCATTCTTCTATGTGTTCATTTTTAAAATGTGTGTAAGTTTCAATGCTCAACAGATGAAATTCTAAACAGGTATCTGAAGAGGCTCCTGTCAGTCCAGAAATTCACTTCGAACCGCTCGTCAGCCTTCCCAAGGTTGATGTCAAATCACTTGAGGAAGACGAAGAGGCCCTCCTGAAACTGTAAGTGTATTTATCTCTTGAAATGTTTAAACTTGAAGTTCAACTGACTTTGCAAATGCTCAATCGTTACGTGGTAATATTTGTCCGTTTTAATTTGTGAACCCAAACAGTCGCGCCAAACTGTACCGATTTGAAACAAGCGGTGAAGAAAACGAATGGAAAGAAAGAGGTGTCGGTGAGGTGAAGATCTTGAAACATGGCGATAAGGGAACACACAGAATCCTCATGAGAAGAGACAAGACGTTTAAAATCTGTGCAAATCATTACAGTAAGTTTATGTTTCTCAATAGATTCAACTCGTAATCGCCACGATGGCGATATTAAATTTTGTATTGAACGTCCTGTTTACAGTCGAGCTTTTCCCAAAGTGTTTGCTGACTAAGCACGTTATTTTCCTGCACTGAGTCGTGGTAAGTCTCTATCAATGTAAGAATTCTATCCATGCTAGCCAATAGTTAACAACGTTTGACTGCATCAGTTGGAAATACCAAATGCATCTTAATATGTGACTCCTCGAAGGGTATTGACTGGTTTATAATATATTTGATGTTCCTACTTCATTCATCTAGATGCAGAGATAGACTAAGGTTTAAGAACACCTTACTCCTACACGTAGTTGATAGGTCTAATAATTATTATGCTACAATGTAGTATTTATCGGTGTTAATCCCCAGATATTCAAATGGAAAAAAAAAAATTATCCAATTTTTTTTATCATTCTTGAACCCAAACAGAACCCAAACAAACCCAAAGTGCCAAAGTGTATATTTGGTTTAAATCAGGCAGTGAAGAATATGTTTGGATAGAAAGAGGAGCGGTGTATCTATCTATCCAACGTATGTACAAAGTAACAGCAAATACATTTGAAAGCCACTATCTCAAACTCCCAAGGGAAATTTAACAAAAGAGCGAGACAGTGGAGGTTATAGATAGCTAATGGCTGAAAAAGCACATCCAAGGGAAATGTTGTGAGTTCAAGTTAGTGGGAGTGCAAGATATCTGAGTTAGAGATCTAGTGATAACAATCAAACTTCGGTTCAGTTTCTGCAGCTTGCAAGAACCTATGGAAAATATTTTTTCATTTCTTTACCACACAGTCATTCACACAGAGTTTATTATAAAGAAATGGAACAGATTTAAACTTTTGCATTCTAATATAACCTGAATATAACATGTGTATTTCTCTACTGTCCTAGTCACAAAAGGCATGGAACTTAAAACAAATTGTGGTAGCGACAGAGCGTGGGTTTGGACTGCGCTGGACTTTGCCGATGAAGAAATGAAAACTGAAACACTGGCTATTAGATTTGCCAATGCAGAAAGTAAGTATTACTAACCCTGTCAAAAGAACATCCAGTTTGACTGTTCTTTTGACGGGAACTTTGGAGTATCGCAGCTCAATATGCCAATATTGATTGACAGTTTGCTTCATGCAACTTGCAATCATTGATTCAAATTAGCTTTTCAAGCAGGAACTGTCAAGTTCTGTTTGAGTTTTGATAGGTTTTGGTTTTCACTTTTTCCAAATAAGAAATTATACTGCTTATTGTCAAAGGCATATTACAGAGTAGGAGAAAATAGTGGCAGTTTGAGTTCAAATTGGGATCCATGCATCAAAATTGAATTGCCAAGCAAATTTGAATTTTTTAGCCTAATTTCCAGTTTGGCGATCTCTACTCAAAGGGTCTGATATTTCTTTTAATCTGTTGATAAACTGTCAACCAATGAGTTATTATTTTATCTCTCTCTGTAGTATTGTTTACTGCTGTCAGGAAAAATGAAAGCCAGAACTTCTTAAGGTTATTTCCCAGAATTGCATTGTGCATCCTTACTGCGCATAATTTCACGCATGATTAGCACGCGGGCATTAAAAAATGGCGGTTTTTTCTTTACAGCTGGACCTCACCATAAAAGTAAATCGTCATTTTCTCGCAAACGAGTATGGTGACCTATCATTTTTTTTCTGTTGTTTTGAATTGACTAATAAATTTCTCTGTGTAAAATAAATATGGACCAATTCTCAGTGTAGAACAAAAAGCAATCATTGGAGACGTGAATTTAGCACGCAATTGTGACTACAATCATGGTGTATGGGTATAACACATAATATACATGGGTATAAACAAGGTGCTGTTGCTCCTAAACAAACATGGGGACCCCTCATTTTTATTTCAAAATTTAAGTTCCCACAATATAAACAATCAATAGGCAAAGTTTGACAAAAATCTCAGTGAAGGTTCTATTTCAGTGGAATGACCTTAAAAGTGAAGCAAAACTTGCTAACGTGCTCAAGCAAATTATAGCCTACGTGTAGCCGTACCCAGCCCCCGAGGGAAAACGGGAGGGAGGGAACGTCTACGAAGAGCTGACACGAATCGTGTTATGTGACGTCAAGCTTTTGCATGGAAATATATAATGGTTCCTTATTGGATAAAGACTGCGAGCAATACTTTCGAGAATACTGATTGGCTAAAATAGATTTGTGCCAAGCCGCAAAATGTCTCACATTCTCACATCTGTACGAGTTTAGAGTTGCGCTAGTAAGTGGCAACTACAGACGTTCTGAGCATTTTAGAAATACCGGCAACTGATGAGATCCGCATGGAGGATCGAAACCATGGTCTTGCCTGAACTAAGCCGAACAATGGCATATACAAGATGCAAAACAGTCAACAGACTTGCGCCTAAACAGCTACATTTGAATCATGTGGTGCCAGAATGACCAACAACAAATATGATATGCGTGATAAGGATCTTCCTACTGTACTTGTAAAAACAGCTCTAATCACAGCCGGGCCCGGTGTCACGATGTAGAATGCAAGTATAAAGCAACATGTTCACGGTAAATTTCATATTTTGTCCCCCAAAAGCAAATTTGTGGAGACTTGAGAGCATATCTTGCAATAGAAATGAGCCTAAACAATGCATAAACACATGGAAAATTACAGAGGTGTCAAACTCTACGAAGCGACATGCAGATAACAGCGGAAACTATGCAGACCTATGACCTTTAAAAATTTGCCATAGCACGATCTAACGGCTCAACTTTACTCAAAATTCCTTCTTATTAGACAACATGAAGTGCCCTTCATAAACACGAGTGAAGCGACAAAAAAGGTCAAGTGACCGAACAGAGAATGGCAAATGTACAAATGTCATGAACCGCAGAGGTCGCTTAGGCTAGTCAACCTCTTCGAACTTAAATTCGCGCATTCTAGCGAATTTTTCGGCTGGAAAACAAGGCCAACTTTCTTCAAACTTGTGGCGTAGTTGATTCTCATAGATTTTTGTAATTCTTCCAGGTTCTCCTGCAAATTATTTCTCTTCTTGAGGAGAACATGACACTGCCTACAAATGTCCTCTGATGTAGCGTACACATGGAACTCCAAATTTGCGAGCGCGACGTTTACATCAAAGATTGTCTTCTTCTTGCTTCTGACCAAACATCACTCGTAATTCTTTTCAATCTCTTTAAAACACAATATACACTTGAAAAGGGGACTGAAAAGGGACATTGACTTGCAAATAAACTCCAAAGAATAAATATTTACGAGGCCTTTGTCTGCGCGAGGACACGAGTACAGACAGGAAATATAATTTGTTTGCATAACTTACATAAATTACTGTGACGTCACATAACACGATTCGTGTCAGCTCTTCGTAGACGTTCCCTCCCTCCCGTTTTTCCTCGGGGGGTGGGTACAGCTACACGTAGGCTAGCAAATTAAAGTGAAAAAACGTTCTTGGTTAAAAAAGATTAAAAAACATAAGCGTTCTGCTATCAGTCTATAGCCTTTAAGGAATGAAAAATGTAAGCACGCAAATGGAATATATACAAAAAGGGGTGCAAAACATTTTATAAAAATAGAATACAAAAAGAAGTGTGAAAAGAGCTAAAAAATAAAAATGTAAGTAAGGTCTAATTACAATAAAATGGAGTATTGCTTAGGCAGCGGTTTTGAGTTATTATCCACGTCGACAGTTTTAGCTGTGTGCCAGGATTCTAGTGTTTTTCAAATGCAGTAATTGGCTTTGTCAATAACACAAGCATTATCAAAGTCAATGGAGTGGTTGTTTTGTCACGCATGGTTTGCAACATCTGAGCCCTTTATATAGTTTTTCAAATTTCGTTGATGTTCCTTTTTTCGGGTATGGAAGCATCTTCCGGTTTCTCCTATGTAGTTCCAAGGACAGTCTTTACATGGGATTTTATAAACAACATTACATTGGAGATCTGAAGGTTGTCTGAACTTCAGAGACCGGAATTCTTGTTGAAGGGTTTTGAATGGTTTGTTGACCACACAGATTTCATTGTTGCCGAGTAATCTTGGAAGAGGCTCGGTTAGGCCACTGATGTAAGGGAGGCATGGAAAACCCTGGTACGTATCCGATGGCTTGGCCCATTCGAAAAACATAGAAACCAGTTCTTCTGGTGGAGGAACTGTAGGTGAGGGTGGCTTCTTATTGAGAATGTTAGAAATAAAAGCCGATGGGTACAGGCTGTAGCCGTTAGCTTTGAACGCAGCCCTGACTTGGTTTGTTTTCTGTGTTTTTCCTTCATGGCTGCTAGGGAGGCTGGATGCCCGGAACAGAAGGGTCGAGACTGTACTGATTTTGTGTTTTATTTCACAGTGGGAAGAGAAATCCAAGTATCGATATGTGTGGGTTGGCTTCTGATACACGTCAATGACGGCAACAACATTTCTTCTGGAAACCAAGGTGTCCAAGAAGGCAATTTGACCACTGTTTTCAAGTTCAATAGTGAAAGAAATTTTGGGATTGGAGACATTTAGAGTATTGTGAAAGGAAGAGACAGTGTCCTTCTTGATAATCATGGAAGAATCAACAAAAATTTAACAAGAGTTCAACAAGAATTCCGGTCTCTGAAGTTCAGACAACTTTCAAATCTCCAATGTAATGTAGTTTATAAAATCCCATGCAAAGACTGTCCTTGGAACTACATAGGAGAAACCGGAAGATGCTTCCAAACCCAAAAAAAGGAACAGCAACAAAATTTGAACAACTATACAAAGGGCTCAAATGTCACAAACCACGCGTGGCAAAGCAACTACTCCGTTGACTTCGATAATGCTTGTGTTATTGACAAAAGCAATTACCGCGTTCAAAAAACACTAGAATCCTGGCACACAACTAAAACCGTCGACACAGACAATAACTCAAAACCGTTCCCTAGGCAATACTCCATTTTACTGTAATTAGACCTTATTTACATTTTTATTTTTTAGCTTTTTTCACACTTCTTTTTGTATTCTATTTTCATAAATTTTTTTTTGCACCCCTTTTCATATATATTCTGTTCGCGTGCTTACATTTTTCATTTATTAAAGGCTATAGACTGATAGCCAAAAACTTATGTTTTTTAATCTTTTTCAACCAGAGAGTGTTTTTTCACTTTAATATGTCTTATCCTGGTTACAGCTCTATTTTATGCTCAAGCAAATTTGAATTGTAAGTTACAGTTTGCCTCAAGAAAACTGTCAATCAATCAACGTTACTAAGTTCCTGTCAAAAGAACGTCTGGTTTGACAGTAATTCAGACTCCAAATAATATATATTTAATCTAATTGACTTTGTCTGGTATATTTGTTTCTTTAACAGTTGTCCTTGCTTTATGATATCACTTACACAGGAAGCTTTTACACATTTTAGAAGTCCAAGTTATGCTATTTCTATTATCTAAATTTCAATTTAATTCTGGAAAAAAGGACATTGTGTGGCTTTCCCCAAATCCTGTTTTTGTGTTTCCACAATGTTTAAGCCAAAAACAGTTCAGGGTAAAAGATTAATAGTTCGTGCCTTCTTATTGTACTGATGTACTATTTATGACTTAACTTTTGCCAAGTATTATGATGCATGTACATGACACAAACTGAGGAAGGCAAAAGCATCAGTATTGTACATGTTTTCCTTCTTGAGTAATGAATGCTTTTAATGTTACATACAGATGCTAAGAAATTCAAAGACACATTTATCAAGTGCCAAGGAGAGTTGCCAACAGACGAGACAACAGATGAACAAGAGAGCAACAAGCTTGCGAAAGAACTTGAAGGTCTTAAAGTCAAGGAAAGTAATGATGAAGAAGACAAAGAAAACAAGTCAGAAAATAAAGACAATGAAACTGCTAGTAAGAGTAGTGAAACAGAAGAAAGTGAAACTACAAAAGAGGATAAATCAGTGGAAAGCGAGGATACACCAGAAAAATAGAGTGTTAGTAGTATTGTAGAACAGATAACATTGTACGTGTATCGCAAGTATGTCATTTTAGGCTGAAATGAGTTATTCAAGAGTAAGTACTTTGCTCTGCTTTCCAGAGCTTTGGCAAAAAGGCCTTCTTTGGACATTATATACGACCAGTAGTTGACCTTATTCACTAATGCTGCAAAACAGTTACAGTTAATTGTATGTAATCTAGACAGTCTAACTGACGTTAAGGCATTTTAAACCCTCTACTGACGACCTTTTTGTGTCTGCTTGTACATAATACACTTAATTGGACTTACAGCTACTTGTGCAGTGTTGATTAGTGACACTGTTTATTTCAGTCTGCAACTGAAAAGTGTTAAGTGACTCACAGCTCAGTTTAGCTAATCTTCATGGCCAATATTTTATTATGATTGGCTTGAATCTAGATTTCAGTTTGCACCATTCATGAGTAAGGTCTCTTTGCAGCAACCATATTAACAGCTCTTGCAGGTTGAGTAGCTTCACAATCTCATTCCAACTTGATGGATGTTCGCTGTTATGAAACAAACTATGAGGTAAGGCTAACTTCAGAAACTTTCACTGCTCTCAAGATATCAATGTTTATAAGAAAATCAGAATCAATGGCTGAGTTTTACACCCATATACACTGTACAGTATTGTACTGTAGTCAATATTGTTTTGTAATTTAAGTGGTGCACTTTGGGTGTATCTGGGTAGCACTCATTTTGGCCAACAACTAATTCACCAGTTTTCCATATTTACTTTTAGTTGTAATTTTTTTTTGATGTCATCAAATTTTAAAATTCGTAAATTCCTGATCCAGCTGCAAAGCTGTCTTTTGTATATTTTAGGACTACATTATTATATATGCCAACAGTATTACTCAGTATGTACCATTTCGATAGTTTAAGAACATTATTTTTTTTGGAATTTCCAAGGTCAAGGATGTCATTTTTTGGATTTAATACCAACATGATATTATTAATAAGAAAGCTAATAATATTTATGGCAAACTTCATTTAATTTCACGTTATTTTCCTAGTGTTGTACACCAATTTGGTATTTGCACATACTATATAGCGTACATGTAGTTTAAGTTGACATTTCCTTAAAACAATCTCTCTCATTAAGTTTTGAAAGTACCAAAGATTTAAAATTTGTACAGAATATTTTTCTCTTTGTTAGAACTTCAAATGCATTTTAGAATTTGATGACATCACAGCAAAGTAAGGTACATTCATTGTTACCAAGTGTCATTCTCAAAACATGTCCTTGTAACATTTTGCTAACTTGACTTCTAGCTTTTCAGAACTCGAAGAAAGTATTTTTCTTTAATTAAAATGCCTTTGTGTAGATAGTTCGCACTTTCCTCGAAAACTAGATACCTTTCTTTCCTCTCAGATTAAATTTTGATTGCCCCCCTTTGTACAACTGAATTTTAGTTCTCTTTTTCATTTCTTTTCATGTCTATTGTGCTTCAGAGTATAACTCTGTTGTTTCCGAGAGTAGTTGTTGGTTTTGTTTTAGGGACATAAGTAATTTTGGGTTTGAGTTGATTTCAAATACCAGTATTATTGCTCTCCAGTAGTTTGATTTTTAGCTATTATATGATTAAGTGTATACTTTTAAAGATGTTGCTAAAATTTATGAAGCTGAATAGCGATATTTAATTTAATATGCAAAATAAAATTAGCACCTTAACTTGTTGGCAAGTACTTGGTAGAAAATTCAAACAACAATATTTTGCTCTTCTCTGCCTCCTCGGCCTGCGAACACAGACGTATTTTCTATCCTTCAAACGCACACTTATTTCTGGCTGCTGTTGGAAATACTGTCCCCTTGGCTTTTGAAAAGTCGGAAACCTTCGAAATTATTTTATGCTAAGTCTGGGATCAGGTTTACAAATTTTTTTTGACATGTACAGTTATAAGCCTGCAAATGAAGTGAGGCTGTGTTTTGTTAAGAAAACATTAAATAATGAGAGATCTGGCAGATGTTTCTCTTGGGAATGTGTCACAGGGAAGTCACTAATGGTGACAACCTTGACCAGAATATGCATCTGAATTCTAAAAATAACAAAGTTTGATGGAGAATGCACTACAAAGAAACAATTGCCATACTCTTGAAAGACCAGGTTTCTTGAGTAAATAGCACCTGATTAACTTTCTGTCTGGGTTTGGGGACTGAGCAGTTGCTGTCGTGTTCTTGGGCAGGCCACTGTTTTGAGGGCCAACACAATGCTGGGCCCAGAGGGTAACCCTCCAATGGACCAGTATCCATCCAACATGGAGTAGAAATACTCTTAGTTGTCTCATGTTACAAAAACAAAACGGTTGAAGCACCAACCCAATGTACCACTTGGCTTCAATACTTTCCTCACCTACATTGGAAATTCTGAAATATTGAAAACTTCAAAAACTAATCCTTTCCATACAACACCCCACTACAGAAGAGTATTTTAAAACTGTTAAAAGTAGTAGTAAGCAATTGAAACCTCAAAACGTCTGCAAACAAAATTAAAATTATGTGGAGTGGGATCCTTTCAACCCAATACCTACTGCTTTGTTCCTAACTAACTTAAGTTGACAAAAAAATACACTTTTTTTTTTTTACAAATTATTTTATTTTAAGCTCGCTTCCTTGCTTATTTTGTCAGCTTGTGTGAACCCAGTCAAACCTTAGAACTGATTCCAGGGGGCAAAGGGACTCGTATGAAAAGAACAGGGAACTCATCACAAGCAGTTTTGGTACCTCTTGGGGTGTTCAGCCTCAAAAGGTCCACAGTGGGAGCTTTTGCAGTACCTTTTAGGGTATTGAGCCAGAAAAAATATGACAGGAGATACACTGTAATGTGTTGTTCTGGAATTGGTACCTCAACGGGGTGAAACACATTTCAAGCCACGCCCTCAAAGCAGGATCTTGGTATCCCTTAGGGGTTCTTTCAAAATTTTCAATGAGCACCCTCGTCCTTTTCATATGGGGTCCCCCCGAGAACTGATTGCAGAACAACATACTAGTATGTTTGAAACACAGGTTCATGATTCTTCATCGTGCCCTACAGACACTGAAGGGTCAGCTTGAAAAATAAATTCCATGTTGCCATGCATTTGTTCAGTAGTAGATCACAGATGACATCAAAATGTGACCAGTACTTCATTTCAGTGGGCTCAAAATGCCAGGACTGGGGATTGTGATTGGTAGACCCGATCCATTCTCTTTCTTTCATTTTTTTCAAGGTTTGTTGATTGCCACGGTAATCAACATTGGCAGAAGCAAAAAACAATCATATCGCCAGTTAATTTTTGAACCTCACAGGGTGCATGTGATAAAAAGGTACAGGTATCTAACACTGCATCGTGCACATGTATGTAGTTTTCATAACATGATTCATTTTGACTACAAAGCCATCTTTCGACAAGACATAATGCTTTTCACAGAATAGATCTGTCTAGTCTAATTCTCTTGTTGCAATGATGACATCTCTGGACAGATCTTTCATCTCAGTTTGCTTCAAAAGGATTTGAAACTTCTCTCAATGTCTCATTTTTACACCCTGCAAAAAAAAAATCAATCTTGTTATCTCTGTTCTGAGTTTTCAGTCAGAATGTTAATTGCTTATAACATACTGAACAGCACAGTACAAGTCATTATTTCTTTGGAACTTTCATTTCATTTGTCCATAAAATACCATACTTCTATAAAATTAAGCTTCCATGCTCAAAGTTTCTTTTCACTGATGGTCATCGAGGGATATGGTTCCAAGCCAGTTACATGTATCGACGTTGACAGAAACCTTACATGTAGTAAGGAAAGCAGTCAAACAATCTATTATTGTCTAAGCATAACCCAGTGGCTGAATGACATACTGATAAAACCGATTTACTGATGGTTTTGTTGGGTGCTTTAGCAGTCATCTATCATTCAAATTGTGCCATTACCAATAGTTTCTCTTATGATGCATAACCCATCAGACTTGTCCATAAGTTTAGGTCAAACGCTGAGCTCAGAGCAAGAAAAATTTCAGTGGCACTTGAAACATGAATGCGAAAAGCACAAGGTAGCAAAGTGCAAGTTTGACTAAGTTGTCTCGCTCGCAAGTGGCTTAGTTTCTCTCAGCAGCTGTCTATAATAGTATTGCTTTCAGTCTTTCAGAGCATAATGAAGACCACATAATTAACATGACTTGCCAGGGATCCCAACTCAATATCTATATAGCATATCCGCATTAGAAATTCTGCGGAAGGTTAAAACTTTTCCTCCTCTTCTTCCTCTTTTTAAAGTGAACAGATACATCTGAGGGTGATTGCAGAGTGATCAAACAACCAAACATTTACTTACTTTTTCACTACTTGAACCACATCTTCATCTTGCAGTACATGCTCCTTACCAACTTTTTGTGGACTGAATTTTACAGAAGAGCCCCAAACTAATGCACTGTAAAGGGTAAAGATTGATAAATATACCAGTTCACCATGTTGTACAAGTACATAACCAAGGAAACGTCACTTGCACCAGTTAGAGTTAATTCAAGAGAGTGGAGGAATTTCTTCTCCCCCCTAGATGGAAGCTTCAGTAGTCCATTGTAGATCAGAGTTACCCCCAGCATTGAAGTCATAGGTACCCATTCATACCCTCCTCCCTCCCTGGCCCTGATTGAAATACACTTAACATTTGAGCACCACACCTGCCAACTATATACATCCATGCGAGCTTTATTTTTCTACATGATATCAACTCATACAAAATTATGTTCTCTTCTGGCATGTTTTACCTTTAAATTACAATTGAATAATAATCTGTAGATAATAAAATCAAATTAAAAGATAATAACATTATCATTAAGAGCTAATATTAGTAAATGGAACTGGCTATGTATGCAAGGGTTCCCTCAACCATAAATCACCTGTTTGTTTGTAATAGACTGGATTTATAATGACTCATGAATCAATGTTATGTGCAGGGAAATTAGAGAGTGATAAGTGTGAAATTTAGGAAATCTTACTAGTTATAATTCTGGCATGGTTATACATATGTAAGTGACTTAATAGTAGCAAAGTGTTCTTGACTAATGACTTACTGTTTGAATTCTTTCATGATGCTCTTGTGTAGAGAGTTACAGAAATCCTCCACACTTGAAAGGCCATTTTTCAGCACCACAGGGGCCTCATAATCTGGTAGCTGACCTTTTGGCTTTGTGTATCTAGCAATGACAGAAAAAAATTCTCAAAACTCCATCTGATACTGTTTTGACACTTATGCCTTGAACAGAGACACCAAGGGATTAGTAATACATGTAGTATTTGGATAGAGTGGAGAACAATTCAGGGAGTAATTGCACAAGTTATTTCAACATCAGACACGAAGTGTGTAGCGCAAGACTGATTTGAGATTACAAGCAAGATTAATTGAATTGAACTGAATTGCACTCCACTTGGTCCAGGTACTAATAGATCGTACCAATAACAAATTTGGAGATTAAAAAACAGTCTTTTACGAATTCCTTTTGAGTGAAAAAGTCAATAGTGTTTTCTATAAGTTTTGTGAACTGTAACAAAAAGAACATTATGAAGGAAGCCATTAAAGTGCAGGTAACTGATGTGCGAGTCACATTAGGTATCCAATTACAGGTATCCAATAACAAAAGGTTACAGCTGGATACCTGTAACTGGACACCCAAGTGATTGCACACTGATTATGTGACAAATAAGCGCATGGGGATCCAATCAAGATCAAGAATTTTGTTACAAATGTGATTAAGCGTGTTATAGCTAAGGCAGGGAATGTTTTAACTTAAAGTCATTTTAAATTCAGGAAAGGAATACGGGAGTTAACCAGAGATTATAATTTAATGATTATTATATTACATGTACATTGATTTGGTCATGTTCAGTACCAAATTTATCACCAATATGACAAACTGGTGGAGGCACGGTGGCCTCATGGTTAGTATGCTCGCCTACAGATCATAGGGTTTGGGTTCAAACCCTGGCCAGGGACACTGTGTTGTGTTCTTGGGCCAGACACTTTACTCTCACAGTGTCTCTCTCCAGCCAGGAGTATAAAATTAAATGGGTATCAGCATATTTAATGCTGGGGGCAACCCTGTGATGGACTATCATCCTATCCAGGGGGGAGTAGAAATACTACTAGTCGCTTCATGCTAAGGAAACTGGAGATAAGTGCCAGCCTGATGGGCCACTTGGCTCATATGCAGGCTTTACATCAACAAAATCCTGAAAGCTATTAATAGAAAATGTTTTAAGTTAAAAGTTTCCACTCACATTCTTATGAGATTGAGATATTCCCAGGTCTTTTCAAGCAGATCATCAAAGTTCCACTTGTGGTGAGCTGACAATGGGACAGCATGTGGGATCCTGTAGATTAAATCTAATTCTTCGATCGATATTTGATCAATTTTGTTCAGGATATAGATGCAAGGAATGTAAACCCTGCAAAGCAAAAGAGGATTTATTTAATAATTTTTTGGTATAAATTACCTTTTCCAATGACGTTAAGCTAATAAGGCATTCAAATCATATTAAATAATTTCTGTTTTAGGGTCAAACCTCTCAATGCAACATAACTGCAAATTATATGCTATTGGTGATCTTACTGGGGATGCAAGTCCAATTTTGCAGGTTGCATAACCCTAGCTCCTAAAGGAACGTAATATGACAGCCACAACATCGGCCTAACTGATCCTTACTGTCCATGTAAGCTGAACAACACTTTGAGAAACTGTCATCAATGAAAGAAATACACTGTAACATCTATTCACAGTACAAATTGCAAGGGTTTACCCACGCTCAACAAAGCTCTACATGTATTTCAGAGAAGTACTGCTGCCACTATTTACCTGTTTCCTTCAATGACGTCAATGAGATCATCAGTGGTGGCATCATATCTCAGGGTGATGTCAGCATTAGCAATGCGATATTCACTTAAAATGGATCTCACAGAGTCAATGTCCAGCTCTGATTGGGTGCACTGTGACACAGCAACAAAAAAAGGATATTACAAATTAAAAAATATTTTACAGATCCCATGCATTGTGAATGGTCACTGCTCTTGCAAAAAGTGTTACGTTACATGAATTACCTAAAATTGGTTGAAATATTAAATTCAGATCAAGTATGACAGTGGTTCAGGTGATATTCATACATACTGTAGTTTGGAGATTAATTCCACCCTTTTCTTTCTTTCTGAATGTAATATTTGGTGGTTCCTTGTTGAGCCTGATAAAAGCATGGAACATTTAAGTCAATAAGAGAACAAAGAAAAATAAGAGAAGGCTCTAGAACAAGATGGTCGTATCAAAAAATTGCCTTCTGAACCTCAAGGTCTCATTCACTGGCCTGCAACAAATACAATTCATAAATCATGGAGGCAGGAAACATTTTAAATACACTTACTCTCGACTGGGTATTGGAACAGTTCTACATTTGCTACAAAACAACTGGCATAGTTCTAAACATGTGATAAGCCTCAGGATTCTGGTATGCAGACTGCACAATCATGTAAATCATCATCATCATGTTCAGTGATAATGAAGATAAATTATAAAATATTTTTATTGTTACCTTATTCCAAACCCTTCAAGTTCATATTCAATAAGTCTCTTGTGCCCCAGTGGTTTCAGCACATCAAGCACAATGAAGATCAAGCTACAGGTTCTAGCAACTGTTTTGCAAATGGAAAGAAAAACACACACATGAAATCCATCTGTGCTTGCAGGTTATCTACCTCTGCCAGTATGGATACTTTTTGACGAATTATTTGAATCATAAGAAAACATAGCTCAAACTGATGTTAGAAATGAAGAAGCAGTCAAATTCTTATAAAGCCAGTTTAAGTGCCACCCAAAAAGAATTTCAAAGGCTCTACGAAACAAAATAATTCAAAATCAAGTATAATAATAATAATAATAATAGTAATAATAATAATAATAAAGATAATGATGATGATGATAATAATAATAATGATAATGAGGTGAAAAGCTCAATTAGCACACCTGCGATGACCTGTCGCCCTCTTCCTTTACCATCCTTAGCACCCTCAATAATCCCTGGTAAATCAAGGAGTTGGATTTTCGCCCCTTTGTACCGAATCACACCTGGTACAGTAGTAAGGGTTGTGAATTCATAGGCAGCAACCTCTGAATATACACCAGCTAAGTTGGTTAACAGTGTTGATTTGCCAACAGATGGGAATCCTGCAAAGAAAACAGCAACAATATCGGATCATGTGTACTAAAGGCATCCATGGTCAAGTGTCGATCAATACCCTCCATTGATACCCTCGATCAACCCTCCATCGATACTCGACCGACACTCCATCAACACTTTGGTTGACACTTGATCGACACTCCATCAACATCTCAGTTGACATTCGGTCGAGAGTCAACTAAGTTCTGATTGATTCATACGAGTGTGTCCACCCACACTTGGCCTACTATCGACCGATTGTTGATCAAAATGTCAATAGAGTGTTGATGGAGTATTGATCGAGACGTCGATTGAGGGAATCAATCGAGGGTATCGATCGACACTCAACCATGGATGCCTTTAGTACACATGACCCACAATATCTGTAACAAAATTCTCTTTGCTCTTTTTAAATAACAGTTTGTTGAAGTATTTCTAGGAGAAGTCATGGGAAAACCTTTTTCAAATCCATATTTCCATTCTCAGCCAACAACTAGGAGTTTGACTACATATCAGCAAACTGTCAGTACAACCAGCAAAAACACTGCGGGGTTCCTGCAATGGACTAGTGTCCCATCTAGTGGGCGTAAAATACTTCTGTAGTTACTTCATTCATGGCTGAGGTCACTGGGGTTGAGTGCTGAACAGTATTTAAATGAGTCACTTGGCTCATAATACAATCTGTCAGACTGAGACAGATCCAATCCCCTAACATAGTTTTCAGAACTACCACTGAAAAAACCATCATGATCATAGTGGCACAATAATACTTTGAGCTTGAGACTGGATTATTAATGCTTACATGGCACACATCAGAATGCATGGAATTTTGAGCAGTGACAAGGTTCTTGAGCCATTTGGTACAAGCAGACATTGTTTTTCAGAAGGGTTTCACCTGACTTACCAACAAAACCTATTCTAGCATCCCCAGTCTTTGCAACATCAAAACCTGTAGAATTACAGAAAGGTAACTTAAGTAAGTTGTGCGAAATCTGCTTCTAAATGAACTTCAACAAAAAGGAAATTTGATAGTATTACAGTGTGTACATGTACGTTAAGCATGATAGAAATATGAGGAAGACGTTAATGAGTATCAGTATCTCAAGTTACTTGGTAAAAAAAAAATCACATTTCTCCCAATAAGGGTAGCACACTTTCTGAAAAAGAACCTCAATGGCAAACATCTAACAATATTGATTACCATGCTGTTTCCAAAAGTATGACTCCAAGCTGAATATAAGCTTACTACAACTGGCACATTTAGGAACATTTCAGGTATTACGGAAGGAGGGGTGCTTTCAAAACAAAAAAGAAAAGACTGCCAGGGCACATAAACTTCCAAAAGGTCAAACCCAACCCCCCCACCCCCCACCCCCGCCACAAGAAAAAAAAAATCCTGCCACAACATCAATTCAACAAACACTTTCCTATCAAATTCCATTTAACGTCAAATCACATAAACAGGGTCAAAAATCTGAAAGTTTCCTATTGTAACCCAGAAAATCATGGGGGTAGGATAGGCAGTCAAAACCTCCCCATTAGGGGTAAGGAACAGACGCCTCGAAAACCGGTCTCTACTGCTCCTCAAAATACCTCGTACCTTTTTCTGCTGTTAAGTAGGGAAGTAAAGAGTGGGAGAAAATCGCTAAGATAAAAATGTGTTGCTTAGCTTTTACAGCGAGGACACTCGAACCGCGAACACAGTTTGATATTTTTTTTGTACATGTTTTTAGTGACCATAGAATGCGGGTACTTCTTTTAAGAAGAGTATTTAGTGCTTTTACACTTTAAAAATGCTAACATTATACGTTACATGAAGAGCTTTTATTCTATAGTCATCAAAAAATGTTAAGTGTTCACGTTCGTGTCCCTTACACTGTATAAATAAGCTTACGTGTTGATTACAACATGATCACCGTCTCTCAAAATACTGAGATGAATCAGGCGATTCCGCTTCGTATTGACCATAAGCGATCGAACATGACACTAACCCTCTCCTGTCGCACCCCCTCCGCCTTTTGGTGTGATCAGCTCCCTTCGTAACTTGGCCAGTCGTGCTTTTAACAATCCAAGATGGTGGGCTGTCGCCTTGTTCTTCTGTGTTCGCGCCATCTGCAATTGATCGAAATAACGCACATCTAAGACTTAACTGAGAGACGATTTGTAAATAAGACACAAGATAAACACCTCGCTTTCTATTTCCGCGATTTTTTCAAGGATGCCCATGATGAAACACGCGAAAATATTAGAGGAAACACAAATCTCTGATTTTTCTCTCCATACACGTGAGCTGGTACTATATATGATGTGTGTACCGGCAACACGGAAAACCGCTGACAAGTATTTTTCAAGTTCGCGTTCCGGCTGACAATGAGAACGAAATGAAACGGGACGACCGCTTGCGGTACCACCCACGTGATAAGAATCCAGTGCTTGGATCCTTTGGAAAGGGTTGCTCTTCTACACCCTAAAATGGAAGCAATAATGGAATATTCCATAATCTTCAAATGTATACCAAAGACAAGAAATTGAGAGAACCATTTGGCGATTTTCGATCTCGATTTGCGCTCACCCTCCGCTGGACCATCTGTACCTGTATCTCTCCGCCGGAATCTATACCACGCTACTTATCTTGAATTTTTGGCTATCCTGCATTGAGGAACCTTTATCCAAGTTTTACTTTTTGTTAACTCTCGAGAGAAGTTTTGCAGCCGTGAAATGTGTTTTCTTTTAATTTACTGTAACAACGACATGCTACGGTAGCGTCGTTTTTTTGTGCCGCGATGCCGCGGTCAGAGAGCGGACTGAGCCGAGAGATTGACGTTGAAGCGGAGGACGGAACAACCAATCAAATAAAAGCGTGCGCTTAGAGAATTCAATTGTTACGCTGAGCGCGCGGCTAAAATCTTCAGTCGCACGGAGATTATTCTTGCGAGCGGGCGCGTTTTGAAGTGCAGCGAGTGAAACGTTAGAAAAACACGTCTTTCTTGACCATGATCGTTTACAAAGCAACAGTGTGCTTTATACTGGTGATTTGTTGTCCAATTCATTTGTTGTTGACTAACTTTGCCGGAAAAATCCAGTCAAATCAGGAAAAAGGTAACAAAGAAGGGATCCTTGCATTTTCAAAGCATCTTTGATGTTAAGTTACTGTAAGAAAACTGTTATCGTCGACTTCCACGGCTGTTGAGAGAGCCTGCGTCTCGACCAGTTTTGACAATATATTATCATTTTCGTTTAGTTTTTCTCGAAGTCTGCTTTGTTTTGAAAAGTTTCACCCTTGAATGACTGAGGTTTTTTAAACTTTTGACGTCACAGTCACTACAAAGCGCGCGCGTACCGTGACGTCATCTCTTGTGAAAAGCGCGAGCTTACACTCGTACCCAGGAAATCCGCTTGGAATAATGATGCCCAAGGGTTAAGCCCAAGGGAAGTTCCCATTAGGTAGGGAGTAGAGGGAAGGAGGACCCTAAAAGAGCTTACTTGTGGAAGGCGAGCCGCGCAATCACGTAAAAACTTTAAAATTAAGTTTTTATTCTGAACAAGCAAGTAGATTTCAGTGAGGCCGAAGCTCATAGTTTTCGCAACAGAAGTTTTACCCTTAAAAGTAAAGTAAATAGAGGATATTACACGTTGGCTCGAAGATATGAATTTTATGTTCTCGTGGCAAGAACAATATCTCACGAGTGAGCGAAGCGAACGAGTGAGATATTGTTCTTGCCACGAGAACATAAAATTCATATCTTCGAGCCAACGTGTAATGTTCTTTTTATTATATGGAGAAACCAATTCAACAAAAGCAAAAGACGGGAATCGTGACTTCATTGAACGATACGACACTCACAAAGGTGACATACGGAAAATACGCCACTCGGGTCCCGGATGAAGTGGCGTATGGAATCTACGAGTGGTTTAGTTCCCAGTAAAACACTCTTCTCCATATAATAAAACACTATATTTTAGAATGCACAATTTTAGTTTTATGAATAATTTTACCTATAAAGCTGATCGCTCGTTTAATTTTTCTTCAGGTATAACAGGTCCCGTCTCTATCCGCACGTTTCGTATCTGCGTGTGGTTATTCGTTCTGTGGTATTTGTACCTTTTCCTCAAGTACTGTTACTCGTATTACGTTCAGTACAAGTGAGTATATACCAGAAGTCCTGATATAGCTATAAGATGTTCAGCTTTCTTATACTATTCTGTCATATTACCTCAACGGACATTCGAGAATACGAGAGCCGAGAAATTTAAAAGGCGCGAATCATAAGTGAGTGAGGCCAGTATATTTGCTGCGAGCGTCTAAATTTGGGTATTTTATGTCCGAGTAGAGGGTGGCCTGGGCTTTTTTGTTTTCCTTGTGATATAGATTTTCAAGGGCACAAATGACTAAAAAATACCGGGTTTGTAAACTCTGATATCCAGACCTAGTCACATTAATGCCAATACTAGTGGACAGATATAGACTGCATGAAAATCGCAGGAAAGTTAATTGAGCAGAGCGACATTGTGACTGGTATTGGTTTGGTATCTCGCATGGCTTTTTGATTGATCTCATGCTCCTGATTGGATATAGCATGATACCTGCACGCTTTTCTTTAACCAATCACAAAGCTGAGTAAAGAACCACTTGTCTTATTGCTTTATGTCAATTCTTACTCAACCAAACGTTTTTTCTTTTCACTAGGATTCGTTATGCTCCAGGCTGGTCTGCTAAAACTCAGAAGATGGGTTACAGTGTCTGCCTGGCACCTGAACTGCCTTACATTGATAGCAGTCGCCAGTTCTGGCCTGACATCGACAGCCACGTGACCAACGAATCGGCCAATCCTACTCTGTCTCATTCGGAGATCCCTGACAAAGAAGAATCAATTCACCCTCAGTTGAACTCTTGTAACCATGCCAACTCACTGTGTCTGAGCGGCAGTGACTGGGCCCGAATCCATGGCTTAATAAACCTGGCGCTCGCGCATCGTCAAAGGCGTGATATTGTCGGGCCCAGGTCACCTCTGACTCCATTCAGGTTAACAGGTGAATAATTTAATTTCCGTCCTCTTGAAAAAAACATTCAGTCTCAAAATTTGTGTTGTCTTATCTTGACCTTTCGCACTTCTGTATGGCTTCCAAGTATCTTGTGCATTCTGTAGTTTTGAGCTTTTACTTGATGTTATGATCAATCTTTTTTCGTGCGTCAGTGAAGCAAAATCACCTAGACTGACAACAACTTCGCCCTTAAGAACGATTTTCATGTTTTAGCCGAGAAAATAATCATATCATAAGCACAGTTTTGTTCACCAATTTCGTTATCTCGTTAACAAGTGCTTGATAAAAGATATAACTATTACGATATTGTGGTTAATGTTGTTTAATTTGTTTTATTCTAGGACCATCAAACTCGGTTACACGATGCCACAGTGTAATGGGCCTGGCGCTAGCCCAGCGTCAAAGGCTAGATTTTATTGGTCCCAGGTCTCTTCTGGTTACAGTCCTGTTATAAGGTAAGAAGTTATGGTAACTTATTATACGTTGTTGATGAAATTATGAGGTGATATTCCGCAACGACGTCTTGCACCCTGCAATACGATAGACGATGTTATTTGTTGTTTTGCTTTGGACTACGAATCAAACCCGTGTCGCAAACAGTCGCATGTTACAGTCGTAAACAAGGTTAACAGCGGGTATCAAAAACCACACCAAGCTCTAAGAAAAAATGAAGTTAAGTCTGCATATGAGCCAAGTGGCTCATCAGGCCGGAGCTTATCTCGGTCTCTGTAGCATGAAGCGACTAGGAGTATTTCTACTCCCCCCTGGATGGATGCTAGTCCATCGCAGGGCTACCCCCAGCATTAAGTTCGCCGGTACCCATTTATACACCTGGATGGAGAGAGACACTGTGAGAGTAAAGAGTCTTACCTAAGAATACAACACAATGTCCCCGGCCAGGGCTCGGACCCGGACCTCTCGATCCGGAGTCAAGCACACTAACCATGAGGCCACCGCGCCTCTAAACAAGAAAAAAGATAAAATTCGCCCAAAAATCATGTGACAATTAACAAACATATCCTGCTACAGTGTTTCACAGATAAAGGGATCACTGAAAATTAATTGTTTTCATTCTTTCTTTCAGATTTTAGTCTGCACCGACAAGACACTCTTAAATGAAGACTCACTTTGTACATATTCCAGTTTTGACTAAAATTTTTAAGGAATGAAGAACGATTGTAATTCAATGTTACTTTTATAATTGTGTGTAAGTCTGTGAGTTTGTGCTGTGCGTGGTCTTGAAGTGTGTATGTGTGCGGTCTGTGTCTAGGTGAATAAAATAAAAGATATGTTTTTCTGTACGGCTTGCCTGATTTCTTGGTCACGTATAGCTATTTCGAGAAAGGTTGTCCTAAAAACGCGACAATGCCGAAAAATATCACGGTTAGTGGCAGAAGGGGAAAGCACAAAAACATGTGTCCGTTTTCTTTTCCTGTAATCGCCTTCAAAAACATTGAACTTCAGCTCAATCAGCAGCAAACCATCACTACCCATAACACCTTTTGGCAATGTCGTGTTACGCCAACCTTTCTTGTAACCATGCCCCACTGTAAACATATATATAAATAAAGCCTCCATTTGGCGCGAAAATATGCTCGGATATTTGTCAGCGGACATTGTCTGTTCCGGGAAGCGACCAGTTTTCCGAGAGCGTAGCTCGAGGAAAACTGTGAGCTTCGAGGAACAGATAATGTCCAACAAATATCCGTGCATATTTTTGCACAAAACGGAAGTTATTGTGTTTGTTATCCTTCAAATATTTTTCGCATTACGCGTAGTTTTGAAAATTGGGGAATATCATCATATACTCCCTGGTTTTAGGTGGGGAATATTTGGTCACGTGACGCGTTTAGACCAATTGCGCGCGGGCGAAAATATTTGATGGATTATAAGATGGCGTATTTTAGTAGTCAATGTGATTGTCCAGGCTTTTGAAACGCTGACTTTACAGATCATAAGCGAGAGAGAATTAAAGAAGTGTCAAGAATGGCGCATCTTAATTTGGCGTAAATTTTTGGAGTCCGTCTTTCCTATCTTAACAGTTCATTTTCCTTTTTGTTTCACCTTCTACTTTTGAGTTTTCCTCTATTCTAGGGAATTTTGTGCGTCGCAAGAAAAAATTACTTAACGTATAGTGGTATAGCTCCTTTAACGGAGATGAGCGTAGAAATATGCTGCTCACTTGTTAGTGTTGTTCTGCTTCTCCGATACTCCTTTTAGCCTCAACGAAAGCATTACCTTATCTAGCCTGTCAGCAGCGTCCAGCTGGAAGGGTCTGACCGCGGCTGGAAGGGCCGAGAAAGAACTGGGTTAGAGTGAAGTGACCGAGGGGGGAATTGGGTTGGGGTTCAGCTATTCTCTTTTTACCCGCGTTCTTGTTGCCCCATCCTCGAATACAGCGCCCGTTCTCAGGCAATTCCCAAAACAAGTGTGAAGTGCAAACACGTAGGGTTAAGTGTTCTTGAGCCTAGTGACTCACAGAAACTGCGCTGGTTTCCCCCAATCTCTGCAGCAGGTAACGACCAAATGTACTCCTACTTCCCCGGATAGGATCAGCAGTCTATCACGGGCGTGCGAGTGTTTGTCATCGATTTCATGAAACATATTGAACCGTTGTAAACAATGGGAAGACCTATGTACTAAAAACTCTTCAAATCGTTCTATGAAGTGCATAATAAAAGCAATTCCTCACAATTGTTCAGTTAAAAACATCTTTTATTTGGGAAACTTAAACTTATCATCAATTTACATTTTTTTCTCAAGTGAAAAACAAATCCCCAAACCACACAAAACAGCGCATTCAGTTCAAAAAGGGTTACTAGAAAAATAGACTTCAAACTTTCAATGCTGATTCAACTCTTAAAGTTCACTCGTTTTAAAAACTAAGTGAAAAAACAGATATATACATAATGTACAAAAACGGTGATATAAAATTCTTTATAATAAATAGGAAAAAAATCCTTGTTCTAATGACTTTTGGCAATACAAATGAAACTTTGTGTATAGAGTCTATGTAATATATCGCACAAGAAAAACCGTGTTTGACCACATTTCCAAACACCGAGAAAAGAGTTACGACGCGTAGCGGAGTATTTTAACGAGCGTCGAGGTGTTTGGTGTTTTTACCAGTTTTGAATAGGTTTTTTAATGTTTTTTTTTTCTTTGCATCTTTCTGTTGCCTGTAAGATTAAGGATGTCCTACTTTATGTAAAGCACTCCGGTGGTTTATACTCGGCATATCGTAAGAGGCAAGAGTAATGCAACAGAAGCTACTATCGGAGACAATTTGATTTTCCCAAGGCGCAATGTTAGCAACTAGGGATATCTACAATATCCCTCCATGCAGGAGTGGGGTGGAGCACCAATTTACAATGCCCCGGTTGAATGGACAATAATGCAAAACGGTCTTTCGTGTATCTCCAATCCGGGTATTAGTTTTAACTAGCATCAAAGCGAGACCAACAGATCATTATCATAATCTCGGCATTGGACTGGAACCTAGCTTGCTAGTGCCACATGAGCCTCCACCGCAAGCTAGTTCCAGTCCAATACCGAGAATACGAAAATGGTCCCTAGCTTCTCGATTTGGTATAAAACTACTCGGTCACTTCCGACTTAGTCCATGTATTCTGGGGCGAGGGCCGTCCCTTTCCCATATCGGTGACCACTTCACTCTTGGCTTGCGGGCTCACCACTTTTCCAGGGCGAGTTTCGCTCATCTTTTCAGTGTGTTCAATCAGCGACAAACAAACAAATGCCCAGTTAAACAGATACTGAGCAGGCAATGAACCGTGCTTCGCCACCGCTCCTTGAGGCACATCTGTGAGTAACAAACAAGGGAAAAACAATTAGTCACAAACAAACAGGCCTTGAGGCATATAAAGTTGCCTTTGTGACGGCGCCCTTCAAAACTTGTCACGTACGTCATCTTTCCGTGAGCAGTTTTGAACTCACTGCACTATGAGTCAAAATTCTTAAAAAATTCTCACACAGGCTGAAAGAAAAATAGAGGTTATGCTCTGAAGGTAACTGTCATACAATAGAAGGTAAACCCACTTCAAAGCCAACCACAACTATCACAGTAGGTCAAAATAGGTTAATAAAAAAACTCAAAGTGAAAATATATAGCCTAGGCCAAATACGAGCATTTCGCCAAACTCGCTTGCGCCCGCGACAGCTCTCATCGAATCTCGTACTCTCTCGGCGTCTGTCGTCCACTCTCGTGCGCTCTCGGCGTCTGTCGTCAACCCTCGAACGCTCTCGGCGACTCCCGTCGCCTTTCGTGCACTCTCGTCGAATTTGAACCTGTTTAAATGTTTGAATCTTTGAAAGTTTTCTATCGCTTAACCGCTTATAAAACTCATGAAAAACAAAGAAAAGGAAGGGGACTACTTACCCTGAAGCTTTCCAGCTAACGACTTAGCGTCTACACCGATAGAATTCTTCTTCGCTGTGGGATCGTAGGACGTTATAAGCTTAACCAGGTCAGGATTAACCATCTGTTTACACATACTCCACTCGTTGAACTTCTCCTGTTGCTGTCGATCCGTGTAGAAGATCCCTAACACGGCTTTCAGGATATCGTGAATCACTTTAGGCGGATCCTTATAGCTCTTGATCTCGGCAAAGGCTCTGCAAATTTCAATAAAGTCGCGTTTACACTAGATTACTGTCTTCTAAGGAATGTCGTTAAACTAACACCATGGCAATCCCAGAGCCACACGATCACTTTGGCGGCAATCGCAAAATAAACCAATAACTGACATGCAAAAACTCTACACGCGGCAAGCGCGGGAAAAATTACGAGATTTGTATAAGTTTCGATCAAATTGGCTGCAAATATATCTGTTGTCTTTGATTGGTTGAGCACCTTGTATGGGAATTTCAACCTATAGCAGAGCACAAAAACTCGTAACCAAAGCAACTACCTTTAGAAACGTAGCGGTAATATTGAAAGTGTCATCGAAGGAAATTAAACTATATAAAAATTTGAATAAGTAAATTACCTGGCGTCCAGCCTTCCCACGTTCTCTCTCAGGTCCAGCAGCATAAGGCGGTCAAACAGCACGTCAATTCGAGCATCTTCGTACTCCTTCTCCACCTCTACATACCCAAAAAGCAATCAGTTAATGATAATTATTAAGTAATGACGAACGTAGGTGCTACTTCCTATAGAGTAAATGAGCACGAACAACAGAAAGAGAAATCAGTCATGGGCACGAATTCTCGAGAGGTACAGAGGCTATCCACTCTGATAGTCACTAAAAATGCTGCGGTTTTAATGACACGTCAACTCACCCAACACAATGTTTTTCTCGGCTCCGCCTGTGATCTCTCGCGCTACCTCTCTATGCGCCTTGGCCAGCAGTTTGAGCATGCGCTGTATCTCCTTGTTCTCGTGCGGTGGAAGAGCTTTGAGGTCACCAATGCTAATGTCAACCACAGCAACAGCTCTCCCTTCCCCATCCCTGAGCGGAAAGGCCATGTGACGCTCGCCGTACGCATCTGCAGTGATGGTCTCTGAGCTCTCTACACATTTGAACAAGTAGTCTCTGAAAATAATTCGTAAGAAAATTTGCTCAATAGATGGACAACTGTTTTCTTCACATCTGACCAAACAGGAACATGTTCCTCTTACTCAGCCATGAGTATAAATAATTCTTTATAAGTGATGTTAGTTCACTTATTTTCTTCTCACCTGAAGAGATTGTCTCTTCTATCCAGTCTTGGTGGATTTGTATAGTGCTGACTAACCCCGTTGTGAGCCAAAGTCATCATTCGGCGAAGAACTAACCCGTCAGTAGGCTAACGACAAAACAACAAGAGAAATTAAATAATGAAAAACAAAAGTTTAGACAGCGTTTGCAAAGCCGAGTTGAACAAACAGTCACGCTTGTTGTTACACATGTCAAGGTGATATTTAAACACTTTATGCTCACCAAGTCGTGGTTATAGAATTACTTGTAAACCTCAGTTAAGCCACCAATTTTAAAAAACCACCCGGAAAGTATTAATTTCTATTGGCTACGGGGTTGTAGGCGTTTCACACAACCCGGTCAAATGGTACAAAATCAGCCTTGCTGGGATGCAAGTGGCACCAGCCGCTTGACTTTCCTTTGTTTTGGAAGTCTCACTATATTTAACTTGCGTCCCCGCATGACTGATTTCGCAGCACTAACAGGTTGTGCAAAGGGCCTATCACCAGGAGAAATGTAGGAAGTTCGTACTATTCGGCCTATTTCTGACCAGAATCAATTCCTTTACCTTCAATCCAGGTTCCACCATATATACATTGACATTTTGTACATTAGGACTGCGCCGTAGAATCCAGGAAACTGCTGACTCGGCAACTCTAAGCGTTTTCCGACGGATGTCCACAAACTGGATGGCTTGGCTCAGGGCCTTGGCCACGCCCTGGAAGAAGCTGATCTCATGGGTGATAAAGACGGGCTTGTGAGGATCTGCCAGTGTGTCAACACCAAGGATGCCGATCACTCGCCGCTCGTGATCTTTTAAAGGCAGAGCGATGAACGAGCCGTCTCCTCCCTGAGAGAGATGACGAATAAAAGAACAGTCATTACGATAGCAAATGGTCCCAAGTTTTCAAGCACCGTGAGCAAAATGACGTGGTATCGCTTAGGTAACTGTTTACAGACGAAGGAAGTTTCTCCGTGTCCGTGTTTCTTTAAGGCCCCGTCCAAACTACGCCGGAGGAATTTGAAAACGGAGGTTTCACTATGAAAATGCATCAAATGTTTTCCGCCCACAGCACGCCGGAGGAATTTAAAAACGCATGCTCAATCAACGGTCATTTCGGATTTGTGTTTGAGGAAAAAGCGTGACGTCGTCGTTTTCGAAAGCTTCGTTTTCAAAAAATCAAATCTCTCCGGTTTGAAGAGCGTTTTTGAAAAGCTCCGTCTTCGTGGCGGATTAGTGTGGACGGTGGGTCTAATCGTAGAAATAAAGCTGCGCTTTCAAATTCCTCCGGCGTATTGTGGTAGGTAAAGTCTGCATACGAGCCAAGTGGCCCCACCAGGCCGGAGCTTATCCCGGTTTCTGTAGCATGAAGTGACTAGGAGTATTTCTGCTCCCCCCTGGATGGGATGCTAGTCCATCGCAGCGTTACCCCCAGCATTAAGTTTGCCGGTACCATTTATACACCTGGGTGGAGAGAGGCACTGTGAGAGTGAAGTGTCTTGTTCAAGAACACAACAAAATGTCCTCAGCCAGGGCTCGAACCCAACCCGTTCGTTACGAAGGCGAACGCACTAACCATGCGGCCATCGCGCCTCCCACGGCGTAGTGTGGACGCTGGATAAAATTTCATGTTTGTGAGGAAAGACTGAAATAAACTTGAGCTAAAGCAGAGTACTCCTTTGATGTGGTCAGACTTATCAGCCTTCGATCTCAAATCCTAAAGCTCTCAATTCTTACCTCTTCTCTTCGGTTAGGATTCCAAATTGTCACCCCAGAGTGGGTCGCCACCTTAGGCACGTGAATGGGTTTCCCAGAGTCCACGGCAGTCCAGCTTAAAGTTTTCACGTCCCTGTACAAAACCTTCCCCAGCACGTGCGGAATATCGTCTACTGTGCAGGACACGTAGCGCAACAATGTCTCTCCACGATGCAGCTGGTTCACGTCGTCATTGTTTTCGAGCATGCAAACTGAAGAACTCACGATCTTTCCTCGTCCATGTTCTTCCGCGTCTTTGAAGAGAACATGGTATACCGCGCGGTAGACTGGATCTAGTTGCGCGCCGCCGGTCTGCGCAGCAACATCGATCATCGTCATCCATCGCTTTCGTGCATCACCGCGCCTGCGCTCTTCGAAAGACCGCTGTGGAAATGAGTGCAGAGATCTTGTCAGAAAAACGAGATCGAGACCTGGATGAATTATTTGTTGCCGATACACGTACCGCAGCCAGATAATCAAAATGTTTGTCGTAAACACGATTTTTGCAACGCTATAAAATTCTCTCTCCACACCCAATGAACCCATCAAAGTTCACATTTAAGTTTAAGTTTAATAATACTTTGTCATACTAGTACAAGTAAATAAATCACAGAAATTACAAAAAGTACATGACTGGAGAATAACTGGGGGAAACTAAATTCCCTTACAAAGAATATTCTCCGATATTAAACATTCTAAAAAAATTAAGAAGTGAAATTTACAATTTAAGTGCGGCCCAAAACTAGCTTAATTAAACTGTGTACTAAAATTGACACTATAAAATTACGAAATAAGATTTAAATACAGCCCAAAGCTAACCAAATTAAATTGCATACATGTCACTCACGAGTTACACCTGATTTAAAATTGACACAAATGATCTAATAGATAGGATTTAAAACTGCTTAATGAAGGTGCATGCGGAGACAAGAGGACCATTTTGTCAAATCCTGATTAAAATCCTAAACGTCTACTCAACCTATGATAGACTCTGACTCAGATTCTATCATAGGTTGAGTAGAAGTTTAGGAAAACTCCGCCATCATGGGTTATTACTTTATATTATTACGTCATATTACTTCATATTTGACAAAATTGTGTGTGTTTTGGTGACTTGTTATCAATGAGGACACTTTGTGATGCATATCATAAGGAATTCGAATCTCATTAGCGTTCAGCCCTGGACATATCTGTCATGGGTCGACTTCAACAGTTGAATTTGGTCCATCTTTGAAATCAACCTTTTTCGTTTTATCTTCTTTATCATCGTTTTTCACCCTGCTTGAGACGTTTGATTTTGTTGAAACTTCCGAATTGAACAACTCTTTCCTGTAGAAAATGTACATTATTTCACCCAATTTCCTCCAAACTTACTAAACTTGACTCTGAAGATGACTTCCGCCAGGGTGGCGAAACGTCAGTCACCAACAACATGCAGTTTTTTCAGAACTACCCACACCCGGACGATCACACTATACGAACTAAACCTTTTCTAGCAGAAAACCAAAAAAGCTTTGAATAAATTGACTCCAACAATACAATTCGGTTCGTTCCAACAGAACGGATATAGAAAATGCAATACGGGCTTAATACGGTATCAAACCTTACCTCCACGCTTGTGGTGAGAAAGTGAATCAGTGACTCAAACACGTCCTCCTGTGGAAAAGACTTCACTATGGCATCAATGCACTCACGGAAAGTACGCTTGTTAAGTGTGCTGTTCACCTGACCAAATACCTTCAGAGCTGAAATTTTACAACGACAAATAGAACATTAACATCCTTTTAAGATCGAAACGTTAGAGCACAGCCCACGGCAATTGATCGCAATAGGCCTCAAAACTGGTATCTGGAATATTATTGGGGAAGCTGGAAAAATACTTGGGGAAAGGTAACTCAACAAGAGACATAATGTGGGGGACTGGAGGGGGATTGCATTCTGCGATGGACTAACACCCCATCCAAGAGGGAAGGGGGTAGCAATTATTCCTAGCCGCTTCATGCTACAGAAACTGAAGTCAGACGCCGGCCTAGGTCAATTCAAGACTTGGCCAGTATCGACGATTAAGTTTCGTAATTTTAGTCAGTTGAAGATAAACTGGCAACTCGTACCTTCTTTGAAGTTGTCGATTCCATCAGAGCGCCATTTGTTCAACACAACGTGAATTTCTTCTACCTCCAGATAACCAGAAGCGTTCACATCCCACAACTCGTACAGCTGATCAACTTGACGGCGCCTCTTGGCTGAACGAGCTTCCATGCGAGCCTGTCAATACAACAAAATGGCCAATACGTTAATAAGCCTAGCGTTCTGAGAAAGCGTACCGCTTATCATCAAAAGAATACATTGTAGTCCTAAAAATTTGTTGAACTTTATTCCTTTTGGCTACAACCTGGGAGGCGCTGAAATATTTCTCTTATAAAACTCGAACTTCAAAACACTAGCTTGGACTTTGAAAGTCAGAAAATTGTGTTTGATTAACGAAAGCTCTTTTTCTTGAAAAGTTACAGTTCAACCCCTATAAGACGGCCACCCTCGGGGAAATGGATAGTGACCGCTTAAAGGGGGCCGGCCGTTTGATAGGTAAAGGTAAAGGTAAAGTCTGCATGCGAGCCAAGTGGCCCATCAGGCCGGAGCTTATCCCGGTTTCTGCAGCATGAAGCGACTAGGAGTATTTCTACTCCCCCCTGGATGGGATGCTAGTCCATCGCAGGGTTACCCCCAGCATTAAGTTCGCCGGTACCCATTTATACACCTGGGTGGAGAGAGGCACTGTGAGAGTAAAGTGTCTTGCCCAAGAACACAACACAAAGTCCCCGGCCAGGGCTCGAACCCGGACCGCTCGATCCGGAGACGAGCGCACTAACCATGAGGCCACCGCGCCTCCCCTTTGATAGAGGTACAAACAATAGAAAAGCCCTCAACGGGACTTTGATTACTGGCCGCCTAATAGGGGTGGTCGTTTTATAGCTGGCCACTTAATAGGGGTTCGACTGTATGCGCAAGTTACGGTCGTTTTCCTTTTCTTAATGATAAATCAAAGTGCACTCTCATTGAAAGCTATCACATCGGCGTTCATGAACAAGAGTAGAGTCGAACTCCTGTTAAGCGGCCACCTATTAAACGGCTACCCCTATTAGACGGCCAGTAATCAAAGTCGCGATGAAGGCTTTTCTATTGTTTGTACCTCTGTCAAACGGCCAGCCTCCTTTAAGCGGCCACTATCCATTTCCCCGAGGGTGGTCATCTAATAGGGGTTGAACTGCAATAGGTAACAAAGTTCAGTCATTTTAGCTCCGCTCGCCATGGCTACCTACACCGGCCACACTAACAACCTAAACCATACACACACCTTGTTCATCCTCGCCATTCGTTCATCATCTGTTTCGACATAACCGGCTCTTACAAAACGGACAAGATCATCAAACACTTGTCTGAAAACGTAAAGCAGAACATCAAAATGTCGTCTTTACTTGTTAAATCAGATTCATGTTACGTGACACATATGCATCAGTCAATGGTTCCAATATAATAAATGACAGCTATAACAATTGATGTAGTGATAACTAGTTGCAACACCACCACTGTTCACGACCTATCGCGTTGCATTCCTTGGGACAATCTGTTGCCCCAGGGGTTCCCTCAGGGGTTTCTCAGGGCTTGCCCCAGGGTCAGAAGCACTCCCAATAAAGGGTTTGAGCACTGACGATGACAGAAATAACCACATGCCTTAAACATGAAAGTTCCCTCCGCCCCTTTTGCACAAAGTTTCAAATTTATCGAACTCTTCATGTAACAATTTATTGCCACCTGGGACATTTTTTCATGTTGTCATCATTTAACCACCATGCAACTTTTACGCCTCTGACAACAGTTCAATTTGAAGCACGCCTTTCCACAGTATACTATAAGTCGATCACAAATTCAGGACTTACTTGACTGGAGTACTTCCAAGAAACTTCTCCAGTAGATGTATAAACTGTGGCTGGTTGAGTGAGTTTTCATCAAATGCTGAGCCTTCAGTCACTGACTTTGGTCTTGGTAGTGTGCTGGCCGATGTCTCTGTGTCTTCTTGATCCGACATCTGATCATCAACTAATTGACATAGCAATGAGAAGAATACAAATCATATACTGTTTTCATATGATGCTGATGTGTTGCTGGGGTATTGTACACTTGGCACAGGATGAGGACCTTACAAAGATCTTGGTACAAGCTTAGCAAAGATGCCGACAAAAATCATTACACAATCCTCAAAGGATAATTTCTTGCAAAAAGCTTGCTCTCAAATTTACCTTCAGGGTCGCTATCAGTGCTTGAACAACTTTACTTTGTTGTATTAAAATCATAATCTAGTGGGTAGATAGCTTGCCTGGGGCTTAGCCTAAAATGTCAATCATGTTTCGCCTTCAGCCTAATCCCCCGGCAACTAAGCTGAGGGTTAGAGATGACTGACACTTCAGGCTACATGTAAGTGAGCACGAAAAGTTACTCGCTAGACAGGCATATATATTTGTCCTAAACGACCAAGCCCTGACCCTTAAGATGCTCAATACATGTAATTACTATAGGAACCTCCACAGGTAATCGGAAAGAGCTGTAAAGATCCTTAAAGATCTTTTCAAGATTTCACCAGGGCTTTATAATGCTAATTCTTTCTCAATCATTGACGAACAAAATATACATAAAAATAATGATCACATCAGACATACTTTCATCAGGGATTGACTCCAACAACTTCCTGTCTTCTTCTTCATCATCAATTATTTTTTGTTTTATTCTTTCTTTCTCAGCTTCTTCATCTTGAACTTCACCTTGATCGTCATCACCAGCTTTCTCATCTTAAAACATGCATTCAAACCAGAAACAAAACCAAGTAAAATATTTCACTTAAAATTGTCATGCAAAATTATTAGTGCCCCAAACCGAATGAAAAAATCATTATGGGGCAAAGAAAGGGTGCAAATTCAGTACAATTTAGCTCTAGCCCTTCCAAACTGATAACAAAATTTTCTGGTCCAGAAGCAAGTCATTGATTTGTACAAAACAAGTGCAGTCACAAAATGCACCCTGCTGATGGACTAGTAAAGTTCTCTTGCCCTGACTGAGCTATTAAATCTGACTCTCTATGACTGAGTTGCTAAATGTTACTTTTGACATTGCACCCTTGTTAAGAATACTTTTTGATGTTGACCTCACCTTCTTTTTCTCCATCACCCTCTCCATCTCCAGGTTGATCCTCAGCATTTTCAACAATTTGATCTTCTTCTCCTCTGTTACTTTCTTGAGGTATTTCCTCTCCTTCTGTTGGTTCATGAGCTGTTTCTTCCTCTGCAGCTTCTTCTTCTGGTTTCTCTCTCTCCTCACTTTGTGGCTCTTCTGATGTTTGTTCAGGTTCTTTGGCTGTTTCTTGCAGTGGTTTTTTATCAGGCTCTGCTTGTTCTGTTTGTGGTTTTTGCTCTTCATCTGTGCCTGCTCCTGCATCCTGTTTCTGGTTAAGCTCCTCATCTTCATCACTGGTTTCTTCTATCTCCAAAACAGGCCCTGAATACAGAAAAGTTGTTGGTTAGCTTGGGTTAACATCTCTACATCCACTGCAAGTACTTCATTAACATGCCTGTAAATATTATCAGCCAACTTTCCAAAGTTGGATAACAATATGGATCAAAAATACAGATAATTAATACTGTAATTGTAACTACTGTTGATCACCTTTTGACATTTGAATAACATTGGAAGTCCACCGAAAAATTCTAGAATTCAATGTACATTTAGTAGCCTAATAACTACTGGCGAGTGACGAACTTACACTTTCTTGGATTACGTAGGGAGTTCCTCATTGGTTCAACTGCATTATCATAAAATGAGCATAGAATATCCAGAATACGCTTTCTGTCTACATGGCCAGCCTAAAGGGAAAGAACAAAAGAAAGAATAGTTATGTTCATGTATCATGTCATAATCATTTAAAATGCCACACATTTGCCAACTTCTTTTCATATACCAACTGGCAACTACCACAACCAATCCTATTGAACACCTCATGCTGGAGTGGAGCATAGGCTAGTGATGGGACCCCTTCATACTCCTTTGTCTCCGGCCATACCAAATGACAAATGATACACATAAACATATGCCGAGGAAAGTGCTGACTGCAGTATTAAGTGCAATTTTCATCAGTGCCCTGCTTATCCAAAATTGTGATCAAGATTAGATTTGGAAACTGGCAAAACAGGAGTGTTTTGTGCTAGGTAATCAAATGGGCTGTGGTTTTTGGTATAAGTCTAATAAAGATGAACATTAAATAATAAACAATCAAGGCAGGTACATTGTAGACACAGTTTTTTTTGTACAACTTACATTCTTCATGTCACAACTCAAGAAAAGGTTCCTCAGAGTAAGTCTACAAGGAAAAAGACTACTGTTAAAAGCTCTTCACATTCCATGGGCGGGCAAGATGATCAAACTTCCCTCCCCTTGATTGGCTACCCAAGCGGGCAAGATGGCAATATCTTGCCGGCTCAGGACCACCCTCTGTGTCCCACAAGAAAAATGTCCCCGAAAGTCATATAATAAAACCTGTATTGACCAAGCTTGTGTGGTCAAGATGGCTGGATATTGGCCTCATTCTTTTTTTGTGAGTTAATGGACCTCTACTCCGTCTAGTCCATAAACATACAAAAAAAGAACTTGGCCAATATCCAGCCTTCTTGAATGAACAAGTTGGTCAATAAACCATATTCTGTACACTTCAGTTTGAGATAAACTAAGTGATGGTCTGAAAAGGTAACAAACATAACTATTGAACATAACTCACCTCATTGCTTCTTTCACAGTAGCTGCTCTGTAATGTGCTGCACAGCGAGTTAAGTGGTCGATAAAGGCATTGAAAGCTTCCTTGGAAAGATTGCCAGCAAAAGGACGAATGTACTATAAACAAAACACAATAAAAGTAAATAGATTGCAATGTTTTTCATTCTGATTGAAGTAATTGAAGGGATTTAGATTATTCTATGATGTTTACAGGTGATGCAAATAATTAAATGAACATGTCATATGTGTATAATATCTCTTACATCTTTAAATTGCTGCATATTGACCATTTTACCACTAGAATCTGTCGGCTCAAGGGGAATAAGAAAGGATGCACCTGCCAAAATGAATAAATAAAAGATAAGTAAACAGTGTCACATCAAGGTAATGTTGAAAAAAAATTAACTGTGACAATAAAATCAATTTAACACTGCCACATTTTATAAGGGGTGGCAAATGGTCCTTCAAAAACCATGGGTCTTGCAAAATTTTCATCAAATTTCAAGCGTCTCACAATCTTGTATTTTAGAGGTTATGTGCATCTTGCAGTCACAATTTTTGCAAGCTCAGAAAGTCCTGAAGTATTGATTTTTTTTTATAAATGACTTCTGAACGTCTTAGAATCCTGAACATTGTGAGCTTGCATATAAAACACTTTGAAGCAGGGATTTCATTAATGTCTTCAGCAGGAAGGCAACAGGTTTTAACAGGTGACAATACTTTTTGAACTGAAATTCTTTACAGGAAAAACTTTCGTCTAGATGGTCAAACCAGGTAGACAAAATCGTTCTCATGGTTCAGGTCAATTTGCCCTGAATGCCCAACGCTTAATGAAACCCCTGTTTTAAAGTCTCAGTCTCACAATCAAAGAAGTCAAACTATCTTGTGCTCACAAAGAAAAATGCTAGTGTCACCTTCCTGCAGAGTCTTGCATTTACTATTCACCACCCCTTTTATAATTTAATTAGTACCTTTCCTGATTTCTTCTGGAAGATTTGCAGCAACTTCTTCAAATGATTTTAGAACATTTTGAACCTATTTAGTAAGAGTGCAAAATTAAAAAGTTACAGTGTAGCTCAGTCTTCAAAAGGGACGTGGTTCACAACTGCTAAAAAGGGTTGAACTCTTACATGTAACTCTGGCATACCCAGGGATGGGGAGGCTAAACAAAGTCATATAGTGGGGAATCCTTGTCCCTATGTTTACCCTTTTGTATGTTAATTGTACCATTGAAAGTTCACTGCATTTGAGTTCACTCCAATGTACCAAAAAAGATTACTCCTGATATTACAAGTTTGGTGGCAAATGACTTTGCTCCTAACATTAAAAACTTGTTTCCTCAGTCAATAAGAGGGATCTGCCAGAGGTGAGTTTTGCTGGTCTATGTAACAGGTTGCCAGTTGAGAGTTCAATCATAAATTGCTCCTGTTTGACAATGAGTAGTCCCTCTTCGCTTAGTCCATTGTGTGTGACATGAATGAAAATCTGGGGACCAGAAGCACGCAAAAGGAGGGACCCTCCTTTTGCACGCTTCATGTCCCCACGATTTCTCGCCCCCATTTTTTCCTTGAGGTTTTTTACCATCAAGCTTGATGGACTAAGTGAAAGAAGAACTACTTGTAGTCTATGCCCTTGTATCAGCCCTTAACATCTGATCCACTGTTTGTGTATAATCAGAATGTGTTCACATTTTAGTTTTATGGCAACTATAAACTTCCACTGATCCAAGTGCTAAAAACTCACCTAATGACAAGCTGGAGTGGGATGGCAGATATTATATACATTAATTGGGAACAAACTTGTAGGATACAAACTTTTGATGGTGCAAAACCTATAACAGACCCCTTTTACCCTTATCTACCATCCGCCCCCTGTCTAAGCCTTTTAAGTCTGGAAACAATAATTACTACATGTACATACAGTTGAACCTCCACTAATGGCCACCTCTCTACAATGCCCACTTTTTTTCATTGCGGTGGATGGTTCATACATTCACTTATATCTCAACCCATCTACAATGGCCTCCTCTTCACAACAGCAATGGCCAATTTTAAGCATGTCCTTAACTACCAAAATAACCTCTCCACCACAGCCATCTCTCTATAACGGCCCCTTTCATCTGTCTCCAAGGTGGCCATTGTAGAGAGGTTTGAGTCTGTATATAGTGAATTGTGGATTCATGATGGGAAAACTCTGTAAACTGCGTTTATCATAACTGATAACAGATATATTCACTTACAACTGATAAGGGAAGAACACCATTCCAGTCAGCAGTCCACTCAGGAAACTGCTCCTCCACAGCAATAGAACGACGGCGGTTTTCCATGTTCTTTTGGTGCTCCTCTTTTTCTCTTGCTTCACGCCTTTTCTTGGCATCAGCCTTGAGCTTAACAAGTTTGTTGTCTTCCATTGAAAACACCTCCTTTTTGAGGTCTTCCACTACTTTGCGGATGCCCTTCGCATAGGGTGAAGCTTCCGCAAAGTTACTATACTTAGGATTATTTCTCATAAGAAACTGTGCCAGGTAATCAATGGGATTAAAATCTGGACAGAAACCCTCAGAATCCGCCAGATCTCTCTTTTCAACCTCAGTCAACAGTTTCTCAACTCCCAAAATTAAGGTTGGTAAAAGATTTTCAACCAAATACACTCTCACATCCGAGGTAAGGTCGTTGTCATTAAGCCAGTCTCTAGCTAGAACATCCAGAGGAACTGTTCTAGCAACAAGACGGGAAAGCTCTTTAGATTCAGCATCTCGTTTCTTGCGCTCCGCTTTCACCTCCATCAGCCTACGGGTGATTTTTTTCTCCACGTTGCCTCGCCATCTGTTTAGCGCGCTTCGTGTAAAAGCCCTCAAAATTGGAGACGCCATACCGTCCGTTTCCAAAATATGTTGACTGATCACATCAGAAACCGATAACGCTCTCGATCTTCCTTCAAAATGCTCGGGCGACATGCTCTCTGATCTTGCAAGAAAGTCTTCTTGATCGGCGTCCGTTCCTAAATCATCCACTTCAAATTCGATCTCTGTGGCGTTCAGAGGCTCTTTCGATAATGCTACTGCTGCAGCCATTTTGCTAAATGCACCCTGAGTAGATTCTAATTGGAAATCCTGGGAAGTTCTAAAACAACATGAGAATTAATCACTGTTCTAAGTTCGAGAATGTTATGACTTCAAACATGGCGGAAAAAGAACAGTTGTCTGTTTCTATGACAACTCTTTGACTAATTACCACGCCACCTGCTGCTCGGCCGCAAAATACGCCTGGATGTTTCTGCCTGAAGTCACGAAAATTAACGTTTGCTCGTAAATCTGATGCTTTGTACAAACTGGTAGCGTTCTGATCACTTTTGTTAAATTAAAACGGAATGCAACTGTGAAAGGACTTAGTTTCATCAGGGATCGTATATATTTGGTGAAGTTTTAGGTGGAATTCCAACTGTTTATACTGCGTGTTGACACGTAAGCTTACAATCTAATTTTGCCCAAGGCAGAGTGTGTGATTTTGCAAATAACTTGTGGTCAGATGTCTTCTGCCGATTGCTTCTGTGCTATGTGGCAGTCCCCAATTCAGGGAGCACTGAGACCGGCCATGTGGATTCCTGGAATTAGGAATCTACACTGCAGAAATGAGACGTGAGTATAATAATTCAGTTTTTATAAAGTTTCCTTTATCTCTGCCAGTTCTCTGCATAAATTTAATCATCTTCGGCTTGACTGGCTAGAATATTAGAAAGAATCCAGACACAGCGTGCCCACTCTTATCACTTTATTAATGATGTATTTTAGGTTAACTCTTGCAAATATGTACTTCAGTACTCTTTTCTCCATTGACTGTTAGTTCCACTTCGTCATTGTATTGTCAGCTAGCCATGAGGTTCAGTAAACTGTTTACCCTTCAAACAGAGACTGAGGACTCAAGTAAATTGTCAAAAATATAAATTAAAATATCTAGATGTTACATTTACATTTTGTAATGTTTCCTATTGTTACATAACGTAAAATTATAAAAATGTAAATGAACTGATTTAAGATATAAGTTTTTCCATCAATTTTGAGAGGAAAAAGTTTGAATTAAATTGTTATTCATACTATTAAATCATTATTCATACTTAAAGGTGTGAATTTACCTTCACAAAGTTAAAATTGTTTTGTTTTATCTCAATTTTTTTTTAAAGACATGTCGACTGGCTGGAAAATGTGAACTGTTAGGTAAAAAATGAATTTTTTTATGGCTGTAATAACATAGTAATTCATAAGCAGATCTCGTCGTCCCTTTCCATAAAATGCTGACTGACTACATCAGAAAGGCCATCAGGAAACGATAACGCTATCGATCTTCCTACAAATTTTTCGGGTGACATGCTCTCCGATCTTTTTATCAGGATCCGTTCCTAGATCTCGATCTTTGTTGCTTTCAGAATCAGAAACTCTTTAGATAATGATAAGGCTGCAACCATTTTGCTAAAAGCACCCTGAATAGATTCTAACAGGAAATCCTGGAGAGGTTCGAAAAACAACACGAGAATTAATCAGCGCTCTGCCTTCAGAATGTCGTGGCGGAAAAAGAACAGTTGTCTGTTTCTATGAGAACTGTTTGACTAATTACCACGCCACCTATTACTCGGCCACTAAATGCGCCTTGGATGTTTTTGCCTGAAGTCACGAAAATTTACATTTGCTCGTAAATTCGACGATTTGTATGTTGCTATTACCGGTAGCTTTTTATCCGCTTTAGCTTAAATGAAACGGGATGCAGCTGTATAAATAGGACTAAAGTTTTATTAGCTTTCATTGGAGATCGTATCGTTATTGGTATATAGCATTTGCTTGTGGATCTTAAACATCTTTAATAGTTGGACCTCCAACTGTATTGTTGACACGAAAAGGCGTATCAAGTTTTGTCCAAGAGCGAGTGAGTGATTTCGCAAAGCAGTTGTGGTCAAATGGCTTCTGCCGATTGTTGCTGTGCTATGTGGCAGACCCCAATTCAGGGCGCGTTGAGACCGGCTATGTGGGTTCCTGGAATTAGGAATCTACATAGCAGAAACGAAACGTGAGTATGATAATTCGGCTTTACTTTTGTAAAATTGTTGATTGAGTTGCTTCTTTCTTTAACTTCGGTAGTTCTCTGTATAAATTCGATTATCTAGCTTGAAAACTAGGACACCAGACAGAAGCTAGACATAGCATTAGCCCATGGTTATCACTTTATTAATGATGTATTTTGGGTTAACCTTTGTAGGCACGTACTTTTACAATTAAATAGTTTATGTTTTCAATACATTGCATTAAGCTTAATTAAAAAGTAACCTGTTTGGTACTTTGACTGTGAGTTCCAGCTTTGTCATTGCATTGTCAGTTAGTAATCAGGTCCTGTAAACTTTTTGCCTTCCAAACAATGATTCAAATAAATCGTCAAAAAATTAATGTTCAGTTTTGTAAATATGTTTCCCTATTGTTACATATAACAAAGCAAAATGTAACAACACTTAACCAAAATATAATTTATAAGCTTTTCATCAGTTTTAAGGAGAACATCGTTTCGATTAATTCATATTAGAAGTGTAGTAGAATTTTCTTTCACAGAGCTGACAAGTTGCAGTTCATCATTTTAATTTTTAAAACTTTATTTTGTTTTTAATTAAGTTTTATCTCATTTTTTCTTTCTAAGACATGTCTGACAGGAAAATTTGAACTGTTAGGTAAACATTGAATTATTAATGGTTGTAATAATATATATATATAATTTATAAGCAGATCTCACCTCAGTCAAATTTTGTGGAGAAATCAAGAATATAGGCCCTACAAATATATTTAAGTTAAACGCTGAATCAATTAGTGGGGTAATTTTCACGAGTTATTAATGATCATCATGATCCACAGACAATCCTGAGATTGACAAAAAGTAATAGTAACTTAATTGATGGTAACAGTAGATGGGTGTTTGTTTGACATGTGATATTCCTACTATCTTTTGTAACCCTGAAAAATTTGTGGGATATCATTACATTGATGAACTAATATTATTGTCACATGACAATAATACAAGTGAATATATGAAAGATCATATATTTTAACCGCAGAAAAAGTCTTTATATCTTTCTCTGCAGTTCAAATATACAATCTTTCATATATTCACTTGTATTCTTCATCATCTATGGGTAGATTGCAAACTCACAAAATGATCAGTTCCAAGATGGCTTGATAGTTCAGTTGGTAGAGCACTGCACCGGTATCGCAGAGGTCATGGGTTTGAATCCCGTTCAGGCCTGAGTATTTTCAGTCTTTAATTTCACAACTGCCTAAGTTGTGTGCATAACTGCGATGATCAATCATGCCTTCACGTGACAATAATGTTGTCTGGTTTCTTATGCATGTTCTCTTCATTAAAAGTTGGGTCATACCAGAAGCAACTCCTGAGGTGTGTTTGGAGCATGTCATATCAGTTGTAGCAATACTTAGTGAAAAGGAAAAAATGCATATCAATAAGGTATGTTCATGTACATGATGATAATGATGTTTACAATGATTATGCATTCTAAAATATGCATCTTGCAGAATTTTAGTCAAATTTCTTGGGTCCCCTCATCTTGAATTTTCTTGCCGCATTGTCGATCTCGTTCCGAAGGCTGAGACTATATCATTGAGTCTCAGGCTCAGAGGAAATATAATTATGTAAGTCTCACCATCTTGCAAAGTTTGAGATTTACCATGAAGTGATTGGCTATCCCTAATATTGTGGTTAGGTTGAATTGATGAGTTAAAAATCAAAATCATGCTAATGATTTTTACCAGCTGCGAGCAGGCTCTTTGCAGGAAAAATGAAGACTGATGGGGTGCACATGGGTGTATAATAAAATACATAGTTCAATTATAACTATCATTTGTTGCCTGATATTTAGATGCTGAAGTTTCCTAAGACTTTTGATCAGGACTGTTACTGGCATGGGTTCATGCTGCATACTAATAAGTAAAACCTGTTTAGAATGATGAAGACTAGGTTGCAGTTAAAATTGTTTGACATCTTTTTTGTAATTCTACATTGTTGTCGTTTTGATTTTCAGGTTCGACCGGGTAGAAATTTTGTACAAATTTTTAGCTATACAGAATATGAGTGGCTGGATATTGTAGAAATAGAGTTTCAACCAGGCCAAGAAAGGGGAACGCTTGCAAAGGTCAGTAATAAAATGAAGTAAAGCCTTTGCTATGTTAAAGGTATATGGATGTATGCTTCATGGTGGGGTCAGGACCCAGGGGGGTACTCCCAGAAAATTGGGTTGGGGGTGTGCACATCGCTTCCCAAACACTTGCTCTATATCATTGTGAGTAGACCAAAATCTGCATTTTTCACGACCCTATTTATGACATGACCTTTAAATCAATACCCTGTTTCAGACCTGCCTTATAATTAGTTTCCTAGTTTAGACCAATGTTAAATCGCCATAAATATAATATGCAAAGGGGTTTTGTTGACGGTCTTATTGATAATGATGAAAAAGTAGCTTCTTAAAAACATACCCAGTTATAACAGGACTTGAGTGCAAAAACCATACCCTATTTATGAATAAAATGGCCAAAATCAATAACTTAATTATGACCACAAAGGCTGAAAAACTATACCCTTTGGGGCCGCACATACCTATATAGCCCATTTCAGGGAGTTCTCCCCCTCTGGGGGGTCAGATTTTGACTTATTGGCTATTCATTTTCAGTCTGGGCCAAGATGAGTATTACATTTGATATCAATAATGTTCTTGTCATCATATAATAAATTTTTGCTTTCCTATCATGCTAATAAGAACATAACTCATACTAATATATATTTTATTTTTGACAGGCAAGGTCATTTTCTACTGGTCTTCTTCCTCTTATGATTCCATTTGCCTTTCTTTTGAACATGGTAGGAGTTAAATGATCATGAATCATGTGATAATCAGTTTAAAATGAATATTCTCATATCAAAGACATTTTCAAACCCGGGGTCAATCCAAATTATGTGAGCATAGTCAAAACTTTATTTGACTTCTAAAGATACCACTTTGAAACAAACTGACAATTTTTTTTATTATTTCTCTTCGTATAACCCTAAACGATACCTTGATGGCTAAAAAGAGTGGCATTTCATCCTGAACACCCTAGGTTAGCGCAAAATTCCTGATTTACGCCCCTAAACGAGATGACAAGCATCCCCAACCTTTTCACTTGCAAGTCCTCCACAGCCTTCAAGTTCGTTCAAGTTCTTTTGAGATGCAATGTTTTGCCATCTACCCGTCCCTTGAGAACTTAATTTCCATTAACCCTAGTATATTATACATCCAGTGAAGGAACATTGTAGTCACAGAGCTAGCTGGACAGAAATGTTAATAAGTTTTAATATTACAGTTCACCATACTACATGTACTTAGATTAAAAATTCTTATTTATTTAATCAAATATAATATTAATAATTGTTTGATTTATCTTTGTTCTCCAGATATTTTTCTTTGCTCCTTTCTATGACAATAAGTTCAACAAAATGAGGCTGGAGAGAATTCGACAACACATGAAGCTCCACATTGAATTGGCAAAGGATGAACCTTAAAGTTATATAATTATTACCATTTACATTTTAGGATTTAAATTTCTTGCTTTGATGTCAATTAGTCATTGTCAAAATGATGTCGAGATCTGGTAAGAGTCATTTATTCCTGGGTTAGCTACTATTTTTAACTTTTACCATATAGCTAATAAGTTAAAAAAAAAAAACCTGAAGGTCTCAAATTATGTTGAGCTCAGATCAGGTTGTCGTCACCAAAATATAATTAAGCTTTATAAAACTTAACATTTTATTGAGCAATGATAATATGGCAAGCATCCAAGCTGTGATCTATTAAAACGAATATATGAGGAGGCTCTGTCAAAGACTTGTAACATTTTCAAGCTGGAGGTATATAAATTAAAAAGGTAGAGATTTCATGAGTTGAAGAATGGGATAGGGTAGAAAATAGTTTGTTTTCTGAGGAAATGTTAGCAGTGATGTCACACCAATGATCTTTTTTTGCACCTGTTTTGAATGTAGTATACTAAACATGACAGACCATATTTGACAACATTCCCAAACACCAAGAAGGGAGTTGGAAATACGATGCAGAGCAGACTATCTTTGACAAACTTCAAGGTCTTTGGAAATGTGGTCAACTCACTGTCTTGAGTGTTTGATATATCTTCTCAATCAAAGCTAAATCTAAGGAGAAAACGGAGAAATAAAATTGTAAAAATCTATGCTAATTAAGATCAGATATCCAAATGCCATCACAGTCATGATTTCCTTTGTTTAAACTTGATGAATTATTAATGAGTTTGAGAAGCAATTATTGTTTTTAACTCAATAGATCCCAGTTTTTTTTGTTTTTTTTTTTAGCTTCAACTGCTCCTGGGAGCCTGGTTGCTTCTCAGTAGTTTATGATAGATAAGCATGACACAGTTAATAATAGTTTCTTATTGCAAAACGAACCACTTTTGAAGTAGTTCTATATGTTTTCTATAGGTTTTAGTTTTGGTTTATTATATTAGTGAAGATATTCTAGATGGAATGAAAGAGGCATTGTCTCAGCTGATTGTGGAAAGTTTTCTTTCTTTATCATCCATATTATATATTGCCAAATGGAGCCCCAAATACTGACACAGGTAAATTGGACTATTTACTGCAGGACTTTGTAGGTTGTAATGTTTAAAAAAAAAAAAGAATAAATAAAACTCTTAGAGTGCAAAGGCTTGTGTACATCCGCCTGTTCACCTCAAGAAACTTGATCGCCGAATGCTGACAGATTCTGACTATACTAACATCCTAACACGACACATTCAATGTGAAAAGATAATTGAGGATATGTCAGTCAGTCCCGAAGGGGGAGTGGTACTCCCATAATTAAGCTATACGGGTATGTGCCGCTGTGAAGGGTATGGTTTTCAGGCAGTTTAGTTTGGGATAGGGTATAGAAATCAGGTAGTTTCGGTCTAGAATAGGGTGTATTTTACCGGAAAAGTGGCCAGTGTATGGATGATTTAGTCTAAAACAGGGTTCTTTACCCAGGGTTGTATAATAGAAATTGAAACTCGGAAGAGGCTTTGTAAAATACTGGTTTTGTTAACGTATGTTGGAATACGATAGTGGTAAAGTTTTGCATTGGAAATAGCTAGTTTGGGATAGAGTAGGGGTTTTTGATGGCTAGTCTAGAATAGGGTTGTAAAATCAAGATGATCATGGTCTAGTACAGGGTGAAGGTTTCAGTGTTCTAGCGGCTCACCCCTACCCAAAGATTTACAGAATACCACCCCCGGGAGTCAGTCATCAGCTGATGCAGAGGGAAGTATTTAGACTTTCAGAAAAGTCCATTGTCTTGTTTGTCTTCGCAGCCTAAAACATCGAAGATCGCTTCGATGTCTTAGCTGTGCGAGTAATTCGACCCTGAAACTCATGAGGTCGACTTGTGCCAAATCTAGTAAGTACTGGCTAAGAACGAAACAGGTAGCCTCAAATTCTAAGAGTTACAACCATACGAAGAACTACCTATTAGATGCGGCTAAAAAATATGTGGAAACGTACTCCCCATCTAATGCAGCAGCACAAGACCCCGAACACAGATAAAAAACTACAACATTTTACGATCTTTGTACAACAATCGGGTCAATCGCTTAAAAAAAAAAAAAATAATGATAATAAGAGGGCAATCACGACTACACGTCAAATCCTTCCGCCAAATGTTTATAGTCCGTAAGAAGCTCATGACAACCTGTGATTGATGACAACCTGATTTGAACTGTAGATACTAGTATGTGAGTCTTATCTTAATTTGTTTTGTGAAAACTAGAAGACTGGTCTCTCGTTTATATTTCTCCGTTCTCTAACGCTTATTAGTTTGATCATTCCTGACTGGTAGGTTGAAAATATTGTTCTGCACTTTAGATCCCTACTATTGATACGGTAAGTAGATCACATCGGGTCTCGGGTTTAAACCTGGGCCACGTGGGGATCTTCACCAATGTGTTCACGGGCGACGAACGAGAAAAACTGGACGCGAATTTTGTTTTGGCCGGAGAGCGAGCGGGAAAAACAGCACACCATGTCCAAAATGGCTGTTCGAAATTACTTTTGCCTTCGTTTTCGTATCGATTAAGATCCAGTTTGGCTAAATTGCGATCAGTTTATCTCGAAATAATTCATATTTTGTTCGCAATTAGCCAAGAGGACGTGCATTGTTTAGAAAACAGCAGTTGCATGTGTGGGAACCCTGGTCACGATCAAACATGGACACAGAAGAGGGGCAGTTCGTGTACACCATCAATGGCGTAAAAGTTGCTTTCCCTTGCAAAGCTTATCCGACCCAGCTGTCTATGATGAATATGGTAAGTCTTAACTAAATTCTAAGTCTTTCAAGATTTGGAAAGCAGTAAAGTAGAAGATTTATTCCGACTATTAAAACTAAAGTATGGCTGCAAAACGTAACAAAATCGAAAGTGAAATCAAAATTTGTGTAGCGTTCAATCTTGTTGGCTTATTACGTTAATTAAGTTTATTTTTATCTAAAACTATGACACTAAAAGTTTAATATTATATGCCATTTACAACTTAAGGCTGGTTTCCATATGATCGCTGACGATCGCAGACGATCGCAAAGAGAGATCGCAAAGGCTGGTTTCCATATAATCGCAGACGATCGCAAGTGATCGCAGAGCCGACTGTTGCATACATTTCGGACAGCGGAACTGTCAAAATTACACGCGTGTTGTGCTGGCGGGAAATCGCAGCAAACAATATGGCGGACGTGGAGAAGGAAATTTTGGTGCAAACAAATTTATTTCTTCTTTTAGTCAACCTATTTTGAAATTCTCTTGGCACTGCATCTCGCCCCGATCCAGAAGGTAGCGTTTTCAATCGCTTCAGATAACGACCATACGCAGTTCTTATGTTGCGGAATTTGACCTCTGCCTCAGCCGCCGATAAATTAAATTTCTCCCCGATTTTTTCCCAGCAGTTAGCCTTTTCGTTTTTGTCTCTGAAATCTTTACTGTCACGGTGGTAAACCCACTGATATCGCGCAACTTCCTCCATAAATTTCTCGTTACTAACGTTACCTTGTTCAACGCCAGCCATGTTTACAACAAATAAGCGGTTGCTTTGTCGTAAAGAAGCGTTGAATCATGGGTCAGAATTCAAAATCTTATGGGATACGTCTCGATCGCAGATCGCAGAACTTTGGTTTCCATATGATCGCATGATCGCAATTGATCGCAGATGATCGCAGACGATCGCAGATGATCGCAGAAGTGTGTTTCCATATGATTGCAGACGATTGCAGAACTTTTTTCCTCAAAATCACGAAGAACAGAGTGGTGAAATCACGAATATCGGTTCATAATTCAAGTTCTTCACGGGTCACGCAAAACCTTCAGGTCACAGATCATGAAGAATAATTTCTTAAATTCGCATTTCATGGAAAATAAAATCAGCTAATCACACATCACAAGAAAACCCCTGTAGGACCCTCAGAGATGTATCATGAAGATCAAGGTGAATGCACTAATGGTGTAATGAAGGCTTATTGACACATATCACAACAATGGGTGACATTTCCCCTGACCAGACCTGACCTGACCTGACCCTGACCTAGCCATAAATTTCAACGTTTATTCCAACGTGAGGCACTGTGAGACAAACTCACAGTTCCAGTTATTCCGATGATAAGTAAACTTAACTACCGCACAAACCATTAAAAACTGATTGGCCTTGGTGATGTGAGAACTCGAGTAAAATTCGTTGGTCCTCATGGTTTATGCTGAAAAGCTACCTCTGCACATGCTCAAAACAAACGCCTGCACAGGGAACACAGCTGGGAAATGCTAAGCCCAGTAATAAAACACCCATTACTATTAATTTAAGCTTATTATTAATTAGTTACCAAAGGTGTTGGCCTGAATTTCAGCCATCTATTCTGTTCGCACACTATGATATGTGCGAATCAAATAGATGGCTGGAATTTTTGTAAATCGAATTGATTGCTATTTTAGGCTACATGGGCACTTTATGGAATCATTACAGTAGTTATTAGGATACTTAACGCACCAGGCTTTTCTCTTTCCCACTCCCTTACATCCTCTCCAATGTTGTATATTGCAAATATTCTGCTGTCCAATGTTTAGAGGGCAGATGGGGCTTGTCTGTCCAGGAAGTGTCTGAATATCACTGAGGTTATCCTGAATAATACTCACAATCCTGGCCAAAAGTCCTTGGGACACTTACCAAAAATAGTGAACCTTTTTTTTCAAAGAGGAGATTCATTACCAGGGTCCAAAATTAACTTTTTTCGGCAGGCACTGACTGGCGACTGAATTTTTTTTTTCAGTCGCCATATGGAAAACTGTGGTCGTCAAAAAGTGCAAAATTTTTCCTTTGCAGTGAAATAGAAACTAAAATTTTTGGTCGCCACGGGCTTGCTGGCAAAATATTTGCAATCGATGTAGTCAGGAATCAAACCAGTGCTGAAATCATCTTTTGACCACTTTGACAGATCTACATTTCCACCTTTTGACGCCCAGAGAATATCTAAATCTTCATCTAATTTCTTCATGCATGTTCCGTCTCCACTTTGTAATAAATTACAGAACGATTTCAGAACATCTTTGGACACCACATCACCTGAATAAATATTCATGGCAAAAGAACGCATGGGGCCTCTTGCGCCCGCAATACGTATGTTATGAGAAACCGCTGAAAAACGTGGTGGCGAAGCTTTGCACTGATCGTAGCCATAAAGCGTTGTGATAGATTTATAATAACAGGAAAATCAGCTTTATACTTCAAAAGCAGCGGAAAGGTAAAAAGGAAGTGACCAGCTGGCGGGCGGCTTTGAATTTTATTTTAATCAATGATTTTCAGCCAAATTTTGACTGAAAATCAAAGTTACTGTTTGTGCAATCGTGGCATGAAATAGTTAATCGCCCATTGACGACCAGTTGTGAAATTCTGGTCGTCAGTGCAAAATTTTAAGTCGCACTGGCGACCAGGAAAGTGCAATTTCAGACCCTGATTACTAAAATTTCCTCCCCTGCCCCCCTCCCAAAGCAATGTTGAAATAGTGGGTCTATTCTGGATGGATCAAAATTAATATTGTGTTGGGGGTGGGGAGGGGGAGGTGAACAGAAAGAACATATGTGGGCAAAAGTGCAAAATGTCCCAAGGCTTTTGGTCAGGATTGCAGGTTAGCCTGTTTATGGTTAGCTCTCAATAATGTCAGCGGTTGCACATTATAAGGCTAGTGACTCATTCACTCATTTGACTTACAAATACTTTACTCCCATGTGAGTATATGCAGGGATATTTTCCCCATCTGTTCTGAGAAGTGAATAGTTTTCCAGGGACAAAACTTGTGAAAATCTCTGATCTAATGCTTATGCATAATCTGAAAATTGAGTACAGGTACAATGCACTTGTCTACTTTCATAAGAAAAACTACTTTTATAAGAAAAAACTTTTGTCTAGATGGTCACATTAGGCAGGCAAAATTGTCCTCATTGCAGGCCAATTTGTCTGGTGCCCAGCCCTCAATGAAACCCCTGTAAAAGGAGAAAACAAAACAAAGTCCACACACAAAAAGTAACAAGAAAATGTTTTTTTTGTGCATTTTCCATGTTCATTGATTCAACATGCTCTTTGACTGATACCCTCTTGTTGCTTCACAGATTATTAAAGGCATTGAAAGGCAACAGAACTCTCTCCTGGAGAGTCCTACAGGAAGTGGAAAGAGTCTAGCCCTCTTATGTTCTTGTTTGGCCTGGCAAGCAGCAGAATATGGTATGTATCAACTTTTAAATAAAACAAATAAACACTACTGAAAATCTTTGTTAGAATTGATTCATTCAATCCATCTAAAACTACATGCAGCTTTAGCTGAATTGTTAAAACAACAGTTGCTAAGTAGACTGTTGGTGAAGAGTTAGTGTTGACCAAATTTTAATTAACTATAACTTGTGTGAAGCAAGGGCTCATTGTCAGTACTTGGTGAATATACCTTAATTATACTGGCTTACCACTTGAAGATAATTTTTCTTCTTTACTTTGTAAACAGATAAGAAGGCAAAACTTGAGGAACAAATGAATGGTAAGTTAATTTCATTTTGCTCTGGTCATGAATGAGGCCGATATGAATCATATGAATTCTTTTTAAATTCTTTAATATATTATTTTACAGCTGAAGTATTTGGTGATGGATGCTGTGGTAAGACATGTGGAGAAGAAGAAAAACCTCTCCCAACAGGTTTAGTGGAAAAATTTTTTGTAACGTAGCTATCATCTTATGAATGATTGTATCACAGAGATATTGAAACATGATGAAAGATAATTTAACTCATTATGTGTTGATAGTGATCAGCATTAAATACCTAAACACATTACCCATTGTTATCACAGTGTTTCATGTCAGGGCCATCATTGTTTGAAGGGGTGGCTGATCTTACAATATTTTTTGAAGAGTCATCAGAATAGCCTGACAGAGTGTCACTTTTCTACCAGCATAACTGGTAATGTGCTTTTGATGACTGACTCAAGTCATAATAACATGTTCTTACCTCTACTGGCTCCTCAGATCCTGCAAATGCCATCAAAAGTGATTATTTCCATCAGAGTGACACTATCCAACTGCACAAAAATGTTAGTGAAGTACCACTTAATACCGAAGCAGTGGCTACTCCAGTGCAGTTGTCAGGTTGGTTGAAAAGCATATACATGTAGTGTGAGTTCCCCTTTGGGCAATCATGCAAAAAGGAGTTAACTGCCAGTGGCCGGGCAACACACCTAGCAGTTTCATTAAGGGCCAGGCGCTGGGCGAATTGACTGATTGTGAGGACGATTTTGCCTGCCTGGTTTCACCATCTAGAAGAAAGTTTTTCTTTTATTAGAAGTTCAGTTCAAATAGTTTTGCCCTCCTGCTAGAAATGTTAATGAAACCCCTGCATGGCCCATGTAAAATTTCAGTTATACAGATTATTATCACTCTCTTGTGGCATGTACAGGTAGATTATTTTAGTGTTGTATTTTTATCTTGTCCACCCTCTCATCCTTGATTTTGTGATGGTGGCAGAAAACATTTATTTCTCTATCTTGTTGTAGCCTGTCCTCATTTCTCCAGGTCTTAGGAATAATTCTTGGCCAAAATCAGGCTGTGTTGTTCATGTTGTTGGCAAGGGGAGTTTGGCCAGAGAAGCAAGCACTTCATCCGTAATTAGACACCTCACAACCTGCTTTCATTCCCAAGCCAGAGAAATGTTTGAGATCCAAGAATAGTACTGTTCATTAATGTTGATGAGAACCAAACAAGGAGTGGCTTGCTCTACTAGCTCTTTCTTGAAGTGACTTTTCCTTGGCAAGAAGTATTGGAAAGATAATAAATTTAATTGGTGTTTGCAAACCAGTTTTGAGGGTGTGAGCATTAATTATTCATTCATCAAAAACAAGTTTGCTCTCTGAATCTTTTTGTCACAGATCTGAATGAATCACTTGCCAGGAGAGACAATGAATCTGGGAGCCCAACTGATGACGATTTCCAGTCAGCAAAGAAGCGCTTCAGAATGCCAGGAAATCAGGTAAAGTGCAAACACAAATAGACCATGGCTGGATTTATTTTGTTAGAAATCATTCCAAATTGTTTCTATAATTAATGAATTTCATTGTTAAAACCGTGATTTTGATTTTATTTCAGTACATGGTAATTGTCAAAGTAGCATAAAAATACCTGACCAAAAACAAATGTAATTTTAAAGCAAAGCGTACTTTTCATGAGTTGTAACAATGTTACCGTGAATCCTTGAATTAGGGCCTCACCTCAAATAAGCGCCCCCTTTGAATAAGAACCCCTCCTATTGGCCAAAATTTAAAATAAGTGCCTATCCTGGAATAGGTGCCCCCTCCCCTCCCCCTGGTTTATGGAAGAGTGCTGAGACAACAAAAGATTTATAGTTTTGATCATGTTCAATCACAAGCTGAAGTGATTATCGACTCGTTCAAGCACTGCACATTGACCATCACAACAGATGGTAGTGAAGATTTGCTGATTCATTGCTTAAAGCCCAACCAACCTTGTGCAGCAGGCGTAGACCGGCTAAAGAGGTTACATTACATATTTCTTCAAGAGAGACACGATCCTTCCAAGGGACTGGCGTGTACATTTATTAGGAAAGAACCTGATCATATCAGACCATGATTTGAAAAAAATTAAAAAAGCACCCCCACTCCCCGCAATTAAGTGCCTTCCTTGAATAAGCACCCCATGTCTCCTTCTAAATTTGAAATAAGTGCCCCATGCACTAATTCGACGATTTACGGTATATACCTTTCACTCCATGCAGTGTAATAACTTCAAATTTAGGAATCCCGATTATGCTTATTTTGTGCATGGTCAGTACAAACCAAATACAGGTAACTTTGGAATAAGCCATGGAACTGGTATGGTTTTATAAATCTGTCATAAATGGTTTGAGTCTTCCAGTTATACTGTGTTTTTATCTTTTGTAGTTAATGGTGACTGACCTTTGGAATACCTAATCAGAAGCAACCCTTAGAATCTTCCAATCATGTGTTCCAAATGCATCCGCAGTCAAGTGTTGAGCAATACCTTCAATCAACACCCTTGATCAACTCTGAATGGACACTTGATTGATGCTTGATTGACAATCCATCAATACCTTAGTGGACAATTGATCGACCTCTTGTTCAACAGTTGGTCAAGAGTTGACTAATTTTCGATTGATGCATATGCAGTTGGTGGACACACAGCCGACTGTCGACTGACTGTTGATAGAGTGTCAACCGAGTATTGATTGGGATGCCGATCAATTGCTGATCAAGTGTCGATCACTGGTCGATTGAGGATATCAATTGACACCTGACTGTGGATGCCCAGTTAACTAGAGTACACATGATCCAAAACTTTTTCAGAGTTAACCTGTCTTCTGCTTTAGTCCTATCCAAGTTTTCCCATTATAGAGTCAAAAAAATTCTTACATTAGACATTGCTTTACTAGGCATTGTCATCATCTAAAAAGAGGCGTGTCCAGACACCCCTTGGAGGGTCAGTTGAAGATGGAGATTGTGAGCCTCCAGAATGGACCATTGAGTTGACAGCAAGCAGAGCAAGGGAGAACATTTCTCCAACTGCAACTGATAGTAATGACAAGAAAGACAAATTATCCCCCGATAATATTGGCAAGAGTGATGCCAAATCAGAAAACTTAAAGTAAGTTGACTAGAGAGGAAAGTGCCACTATTTGTACCTGTCATGATCAGGGCTGTCATTAAGTTATCATTCACCTGTAGCCTTGATCTTCACACCTGTAGCAAACTTGTTTCTTTTTGGATGAATTGTATCAACTACAGGCAAGTTCACCCTTAACATCAAGGGCCTATCAAACATACTCAGCCATGGCAGCTGTTACGGGGTTATGGTCCTTATTGACAGCCCTGATGATATCCATTTAAAGTGTTTTTCGCCATGACCATAATTTGCACATACTGTGTCAATGAAACAATTTGATGAGTAAGACTACATTTGTATGGCTTGTCAGTCTTGAGTGGATAGCTCTGTTGTGCACAAGAACTAAACATAGCTGAGTTGTAACAGAAATCATTTTTTGCAGGGTTCCAAAAATTTTCTTTGGAACTAGAACACACAAGCAAATAGCACAGATTTCAAGGGAACTTAGGAAGACTGTGTACAACAAAGTGAGGTATGACTATTGAGATTAGGCTTTTAATTAATGTCTCACAGGTTCGAGATGTCAGGTTTTCTGTTGATCAAGGAGACAAACTAAGCAAACTAAGGATATAAACTACACGACAGAAATTGAAACAAGAAAGACAATTTAACAAAAATCAAGCATGAACTCTGAATCTTGGGATTTATAGTTAAATTCAATAGCTAGCCATTCAACCACTACACCTTCCATGGTTTGTAATAATTTTTTTTTGTAGTGACTGTGTCATTGATTTGAAATTCTCCTATATTTAGGATGACCATACTTTCCAGTCGGGAGCACTCCTGTGTCCATCCAGTAGTTTCAAAGGGGAAAAACAAGAATGAAGAGTGTAAAAAGTTACTGGATGGTTCAATGGTTTGTAGAAATGTATTTTTACCCAGGTTTACAATAAACGTATTGACAGGAAATAGATAAGTAGAAAATCAAGCAACTCTGTGCATGCCCATTAAATGCGTCCAGTTCTGTGTACATAATAATTTTATTATTATTATACATGAGCATATCTGGAACAGTCGTTTAATTCAATTATATCTTTTTAGAATCATGAGCCCCTTGCAACCTCTGCAATAACTTCTCAACTCTCATATCTCCTTGATGGTGAAATGAAAACATTAAAATAAACTTGCTCTTTGGATAACAGTTGCTTCAGTTAACTAGCCAAGAGCTGTGCAGGTGTAGCCCAAAAGTTAGTGGTCTATTAATTCCAAGCCACTCTTACTATCTTACGATAAAAAAAGCAACACACCCTGCCTGCCTGTTGGCCAAACTGGATCAAAAAGTTTGTCCTACACTAGGTTTTTGAGCTATTGGATAGTGTTTCCTATGCACTTCATGTAAGTGTAAAAATGTCCAACTAATTGCCATGTTTTGCTTGGACCAATGGTGTTAAAAAGGTCACCCTGCATATGTATTTAAAACAATTAATGAGTCACACAGCATGGTCTTTATTGTAATTCTGAAGCATTTTTTAATGTTATTTAGGGCACCACTTGCAGGTATTATCAGAAAGTTCACACCATCCGCACCCAAACTAGTCTCAGATATCATGGTCTTGCTACTGCCTGGGATATTGAAGACTTGGTCACTCTTGGAGGTCAAATCAAGGTACAGTTGTCAACGCTGTGGTCTAAGAAAAATTATGACGATCATAAAGGTTCTTAACCATGAAATCCTGGGTGCCCAGCATTTTATAAGCTTATATGAAAAAAGTAAGTTTCCCAGTCGCCCAAGGGTAAAAGGTAGTCACCTGTGGCACCTGGGCACTTCTAGAGCACAGCTCAGGTTGTAACACTCTTTATACCCAAGAGGAAATGACGTCAAAATGTTGTTTGAAACTATAGAAAGGATATCACATGAAACTGGGAAATTGTGTGGATGAAAGTGTACAAGTCATGACTGCCAAAAATAACTCTCTTAAGCTTTAACATAAGGGATATTTGGAGGCCTGTAATAAGAATTTGGGGTACTGTATGGGAATGTTTGTATGAAATACGTATTTTACAATAGTCATTGACAATCTGTTACCCCAAACCGTATACCAGTCACTACAATCACTGTAAGTACACATACATTCTTGTTTTCAGTTTGAAAAAATTGTTCGCTTATGTCATTGTATTGAGGACTCATAGTGTCACCTGTTTTATTTCTATATTAACCTGTTTTCTTTGTGCCTCTTCCTTACTTGTAATTTTGGTGTTTCTTGTTAAGGAAGAACATGACAAATTATTCATAGCCTCAGGTGGTTAAGGTTGAATGTTTTAAGTGAATCCTCCGCAAAGTCACTCTTTCGTTAATCCAATTCTTCAGGTGGTAGAACCAAAAAATTTTCTGTTTTAATAAATTTATTCTTTTAGTGTGTATAATGTTTTGATGTGCTCTTGCACATACTCATCACCATACTAAATATAATGCTCTGATGTGTGATTTAGGCCTGTCCATATTATGCTGCGAGGGAGCTAATGAAGGAAGCTGACATCATTTTCTGTCCTTACAACTATCTCATTGATCCTAAAATCAGAATGCAGGTAAGGCTATTTGTATTCCATTTCACGTTTCAGCCACTCTCTCAGTTTGTGTTGTTCCAGATCATAGTTAATAGAGGGGACTGGTTATGAAGCCCGGCAAACATCAAAGGAGCAAACAGAGAGGCCAAGATTTATGTTGGAAGGTCCACGACCCTGCACAATCTTTTGTTTTGCAGTTATAAACTATGCATGAATTACATAACCAACAAGTTTCTATTGGTTAGTTCCTCAGTACAGAGTAAACAACAGTACTATTGTGTTTTGTGCACGGTCAAGGCCAAAAAAAGTGAACAAAAACATACAACAAAGAACTTTGTCTGGTTTCATAACCATTCCCCTCTATTAACTATGTCCAGATAGATAGATAGATAACTCTCAGGAGAAGCCAAAAAAAGTTTGAAATAGTTGGGGTTGGAAATAGCTAATAGTAAATAACTGATGAGCAAATCCAAGGGAAATATTTTTAGCCCGAAATAATGGGGAATTCAAAGTAACTGAGTTTAAATTATCAGGGTCTGACTGTAGTATACAATTCCCTCTGAATTTTGCTCTAACACATAATTAACCAGGCTTCACTTATGGTAACATAACATAGCATAATGGTTTATTCAAGATACAATTTTAAATATTGTAATAAAAACAAAATAAAATACATAATGAATATGGAGAAGCAGAGGTTGGCCCTATGACGTTTCACCTTCAAAGAAAAGGCAGGTAAGGTAAGGTAGGTCTCACAGTATTCTGAACAGTTTGATGCATTTATCTTTTTGTTTCAGATGGAAATTAGCCTTAAGGACCAGATAGTGGTTCTGGATGAAGCACACAATGTAGAAGACTCAGCACGAGATGCTGCCAGCCTTACACTGACAGCTGTGGACTTACAGAACACATTAGATGACCTTGATAGGCTAGGTAATAAAATGAAAATAGTATTGCTATTACTACATTTGGATGGGCAATCTGTGGATGGGTGGTGGGTGACTTTAGGAAATGATGGCAATACTCACATCTGGTTGCATCCTGCATATTTGTGACATCTGCGGTCCCAAGAATGATATTTGATGTAAACAATTACGTTCAGACCAGGTCATTATTGTGTACTCTTGCAATGTTACAGGGTTTGTATGGGTCCTGGAAAACCTGGAAAGGCCCGGATTTTTATTGTGGCATTTTCCAGGACTGGACAGTCCTTGAAAAACGCTTATGGTCCTGGAAAGTTCTGGAAATCTGTTTAACTCAAGTAAAAAAATATGATGTGTATGGCAGACAGTAAGGAGAATTAACATTGTGATCTTGAGAGTGATCTTGAGAGTGAAAGGGTTAATGTGAATTTTAGACTCCTGGAAAAATCATTCTGAGTCCTGGAGAAGTTCTGGAAAAGTCCTGGAAATCTTTTTCTGAAAAAGGGTATGAACCCTGATGTTAGCTTTCTAGTGTGTTCATTTATAAATCTTTATTAGAAAAGTGGTCTAGAGGAACAATTTACATGAATTTAATGTGCATTGGACTAGCATTCAGGAGGATTAGCACTTACTGTAAGCATGAAGCATCAATCATTTGCCCTCAAGTTTATATGTATTGTATTGTACTTTTTTGTGGAGGTGTGGTGGTGTCGTGGTTAGTGTGGTCGTCTCTGGATTGAGCAGTCCAGGCTTGAGCCCTGGCCAGGGACATTACATTGTATTCTTGGGCAAGACACTCAATTCTCACCTTAATTCTCTTCATGGTCACCCAGGTGTACAAAATTGGGTACTGGCGAATTTAATGCTGGGGGTAATCCTGGGATGGACTAGCATCCCATCCAGGGGGGAGTAGAAGTATTCCTGGTCGCTTCATGCTACAGAAACTGGAGATATGCGCCAGCCTGATGGGCACTCAATCGATGGGATTGTACTTTTTTTAGACTTTGCTTTTATAGGCAACATTTGAAATCAACTGAGCACCAATTGAAGGTTCTTAATTTAACCTTTTGTAAATATTTTATTATCTCTTTAGTGCAACTGCAAGTGTTCACAGATCACCATAAATCTTTACATTTGATGGTAAATATATATCAGGGATTTCTTTATCTGCGTTCAGGATCACCTAAAATCATTGGTAATGAGATCCTTTCAGGTTGAAACTTTTCCACCTGCATTCATCATTTTGCTTCTAACACAGGGAATCATAAAATAATATAAGTAAGGGATAATAAAAGGACATCACCTCTTGTCAGTTGGGGAACATGTTATGCTCTCTAAGAAAAAATAATATCAATGAAAAATATTGTTTAAATGAAAAAAAAAATCAAAATCAAATCATTATACCAAAATAGTTAATTAGTAACGAAAATGTGATACACAAGAGTGTATTCTATCAAACATATTAGTTTAAAATAATTTGTACATCATTACCTTTTCGTGAAAAACTCAAACATGATCGTTAAATTCTTGACTTTGAATGTTGGAATTGATCATCTCAGGGAAGACATCTAGAAATATGATACCAAGCTAAGTTATCCCAACAAAAACCCTAGAATCTGTATTAATCATTGAGGAGAATTTTGCTTCTGACTAAGTCAATTTGTTTTTAATCTGAAGGTGGGAAGCTTTCTACGCTGGATACATGAAAGCTCTGCTCATTTGAGAGAACGGAGCTTTGAACAGTCATCTAAAGTCTGGTCTGGAATGGAAATCGTAGGAGCTATGGAGAAACAAGGAATCACACCAGGAACATTTTACATTTATTATGTACGTGTATGTGTACTTGGTTAAGTGTCAATCAGTACCCTCAATCAACTCTCGTTCAATACTCAACACTCCATCAACACCTAGGTTGACACTCGATTGAACTCTTGGTTGACAGTCGACACTTGACCAACTGTCGACCAACTGTTGATCAAGTGTCATCGAGTGAGCATCGATAGGGATGTTGATTGAGTACTGATCGAGATGTCAATTGAGGGTATCCCTCAATGGTATCAATTGACACTCAGCTGTGGATGCCTTTGGTACACCTGATTCAAAACATTTTACTTTGCAAAAACAAAATGATGGGTAGATTAGGGCTGGGGGGAATTAAGTCTTTTTAGGAGAATTATTAGTTGCAGTGAAATCAGTTCACCCAAGCTCTAAATATATTTTCAAAACATTCAACAGCAAATAATTTGTTATTTTTGGTATGTCTTGCTGAAATTTATTAATATTTTTCTGTTTTTGTTGGAAATTATCAGGAGCATTTTCAGTATCTTATGACAGCCATGAAAGATCCCTCCAGGTAAATTGGAAAATATATTAATTCATCAGTGGTAGAAACTAATCTCACTGATAATCTTTGTTTGTTATATGGGCATGCTCTACCTTTGCATTAGCAATCTTAACTCTGCCATCTTTTATATTGCATCTGAAAAATGCCTACTTGATATTTAAAGTAGTTTTAGCCTTTTGTCAGTTTAAACACTTTTCTAAGTGTTATTCATAAGTTTATTAAGAAATCCTTTTTTAGTCCTAATTATTATTTTAAATGCAATTTATACTAGATATGCAGCGCGTTTGAGTGTACACCATGGGATATTTCAAGAGTCACGTGTATTTTCTTGGTATACACTTAAGCCTTTCTAGGCAAGTGTGTACACAAAGAAAATACAAGTGACAAGTGGGATATATATATGTTATTAGCTGGCTGGGAGGTCTGTGAAGTGAAAAACTGTGACCAAGGTCTTGAAAATGCTGCCCGGGGCTGCAGGCCAAGGGCAGCATTTCAAGTCCAAGGTCACAGTTTTTCACTGTACAGACTGACTTATTGTTTTCCTGTGGTAAATTGATTTACCGATGGTTTTGTTTATCCAACTTTGTCATTGAATCAGCTTACGTGCCGTCTACAAACCTTTGAAAAAAATCTTTACATGTACATTGACAGAGTAACTCAGATACTAGACAAAGAAAGATGTATTAGACTGAGAACAGATTTATTTCATCTTACTTTTTATTAGTTGCATTTAGTTCATTAGTTAAGTTCTCCAAACTTGTTTTTTTGGTGTGAAATTTTGTGCAAAGTTTGAAGTTGTACTACAAAAACAATCTCTGTCAGTCGTTGCAAATCACTTGAAATCAGACTTTTCTACTGTAAATGGAATGGCAGAAAGCGTGGAAATTCGTTGACTGTATTCCGCAGAAATTCTCTAAAATACAACAACAATCAGAGAGGTAAACTCAACTGAAATTGACTCATTTTTTACTTAAAATTGTACAGAGAGACACACAGGATTATGCACCATTACAGTGCCGAGCTACAAACAGCCAAACAAACTCTCACAACTTCAAAAAACTCAATTGAATTTACTTACAGTGACTTTCCTTGCAATTTAAAGGTGAATAGAGATAAACTTGCATTGATCAATTATCAATGGAAGTGTAAAAAGGGCAAAAGATTGACAATTACCGCTAATCCGTTCACAGAAATAGATCAACATGATGGATTCTGCCTGCTGTGATGGGCAGATAGGAAATTTCTGCCCACTTCCAGAACCAATCAGATTGCAGGATTTGTTGAATTCTGCCCGCTTATGAGCTGGAAAAAAATAATCCGTAGCATACCATGGATAGCATTTCATAACTATTAATTTTTATATCATGCCATGGAGATACAACATTTGGCCAACACAGTCAATGTGATATACAGCACATGATAGGAAGGTTGGCTGTAATACAATCAAGTATACAAAGGCTTTCCTGTATTCTGATTGGCTGTATTTTCTTTGGCATGGTATTAATACTTTCATCAGTTTTCTAGAGACAATTCAATTGGACAATTGCAAGGGAAGCAATACCTTTTCCATGGTAGATGCTAGGGGGAGAGTGTATAATTATAACTCAGTTGAAATGTTACAAGAAATAAAGAATCAAAATAAACAACCTGTTAAGCTAGGTAGAAATGATTTTTGAATTTAATTTGTGAGTTATGTCTACCAAACTTAACAGATTGAACTAAATAAAGAAGATATTGATGGACTCGGAACCATAACAAGTTTATAAATTGTTAAATTATATACCTGCCGACTATTTTATGATCACTGTGTTTTGAAAAAAAGTTGTTTCAGCTTCTATCTGGCTGTGCAGTCTAGTAAAACATCTTAGCTTCTCCTAGATTGGCCCATATATTTGTTAGCCCCATTCATGGCTAACAAGCTCGGCATGTTGTGTCTATTTAGTTCATAGTACAGCTGTACCTACTGGATGAACTTTGAGACACTCTGAGTCTTTCTATATGAATCTCAATACGCTGTCACAGGGAATTATCCTGGCAGCTTGCGCAAGAGTACACAGTTTTTAACAATTTAGCTTTAAAATTCTTCACCCTCCCTCCCTTGGAGAAGGGCTTTTATTTGCTATTTGCCAATAAACTGGGATCACTCCTTGTGGTTTGGTTAAGTCTGCGTAGCGACTTGCCCCAAGCTTTGGCATTGCTTGTGTCCCACCATCTTATATCCTGACCTTTATCTTGTCCAATCCAGCCTGTGCTGTGGTGGGGAGATAAGAAAGGCTCTGCCAATACTCTTGTTCTATTCCCATATTAGTAGGGAATAGGTGAGGCTTTTATTTTGTGCACCTCCCTCAATTACATCTGCTATTTATTTACTATGTGTTTACTCTTTCTTCTCTTAAATTAAGTTTTCTTTTTATCCTAAAAATGGTATTTAGTTAAAGGGCATAGAATTAGTTTACAATATCTTTCCCTTTCCACTTTCCTTTCATTGCATTTTGTCTATCACTATTGTATTTAAATCTTGTATTGGAGAAATAAAAAATACAATTACAAGTTGCAAATTTCTATACAGATGTTGATTCTATTGCAGTAGTTTGGTATTGTGAACATCAGCTTTGGACAGGTAGGTAAATTTAGTTACCATGGTTCTTCTTTTGCAGAGCAAGTGACAGCCCTTCTTTAACATCTCATAGTCTTTCTCTTCTGGAAGGAATATTTCTGATTGGCAAATTTATGATGGGAAACAATATGCAATATATCGCTGATTACAGGTAAATACTGCGAGTCCCCCTTTTTTAGGAAATAGATATTCCATGGTTGTTTCAGGGAACATAGGTCCTAAATTAATACTGCTCTTTTACTAGATGTGCCATATTGAAAACATCAGTTATGGTCAGAGATGCAGTTTTGGTAAGTAACAATTTTGTTTTCTATTTAGTAATTAGATAATAAACTTGTAATTTTCTTTGAGGTGATAATTGGCAAGGCAAGGTTCAGATCAACTATCACCCTGTAGAATCACAAACCAATAATGTATGTGTTTTATTTCAATTCTAACTTTAAATAGCAACGTGTAAATTTTCCGAGTACAGTTGCACATCAGTGTTAATATGAATGGTAACTAAGCACACAACTGTAAAATGGTCTTATCCCAAGAGTAACACTTTTCTCTTTTCTTTGCTTGTAAATGTAGCCTGGAGGATGGAGGAGAGCTCATGGAGGTAAGCATATAATGTGTTCTTACTTTAGTTTTTACAAAAAATAACAAAAAATAGTGTTTCGTTTTATTGCAGACTTGACTAATGTGTAGTAATTTTAAATCAAAACAGGAATGAGGAAGGAATGGACTCATTCACTAAACTTTTGGTGTTTGAACCCTGCTGTGGTAAGTTAAGTTATTGACATACATGTGTATGATCCAGCAAAAATTTTTGCACCAAATGGAAGCTATTGTTTATTTGTCAACTCACAGAATTTCTGAAGAACTTTTGAAGTGTAATTGCTGTTTTTTCCTCTCTAGAAAGTAGAGGTGAAAAGCTTATCAGAAAATTTATTGCCAATTGTGCCACAATAATAATATGCTAGTTGCATGTGTAGTTGTTGCAAAAGTCTGTCACGCAAACCTTTACACTAGTAACAGCAACTGAGAATTGACAGACAGACAGACATGATTTAAAATGCTTTTAACTTGTCTGAACGCAAAAATATCTACAGTGTATGTTAGCCACGGGTTAAGCATGGCTACTTTCAAACTTCAGTGACAAATAACTAACTCACTTTGAGCAACAGAGTTTGCAAAAAAGAAACCGTCAAACTTCTTACCTTTGATGATTAAACATAGTGATACCCAGTAAGATCATGCTTTTTCTCAATTTACTGATTCATCCTGAGGTAAAACCCAAGGGTAATATTATTGAAGATGGATGTTCCTTAATTTTAGACTAAGAGAGTTTTTTATTTTTCTAATATAATTGCTTGAGCAACTTTCTGCTCAGCATAATTAGTCTATGTCTAGCTTATTCCATCTTAAGTGTCTGGCTTGTTTCTTTCATTCGAAGGTTTTCTCTGAGATTGGTTCGGAGGCACGGTGTATCGTCCTGACATCTGGAACACTGTCTCCAATGACATCCTTCTCTTCTGAACTTGGAATCAAATTCCCAATCCAACTGGAAGCTAATCATGTCATTGCTAATTCGCAGGTCAGTATTAATATATTGCTGAAACATTACAACTCACAGCAAAGTGTTCTTTGCATTAATTTTGACAGGGGAAGTGTAGGAAAACTTAGAGTCTGCAGACTTTATCCTTTATTTGACTGAGGCAACTATTTGTGGAGGTTGGTGTGGCCTAGTGGTTAGGGCACTGGCTTTGTAATCCGGGGGTCTCCTCCCTGCCACAAGATAGACTTGTGTTTGGTGGTTCCGTATTGAACTTTTCCACGTCTTGTAAATAACCAACAGGTCAGCCTCAATGCAGCTGGGATTTTTAACAAGTTTTCAGTTCTATTTACAATATTTGTTTGTTCATTTATAGTGTCCCTGATTAGCACAGCAGTACTACATACCATAGATATTACAAAAGTCGAGCATGCGCAATATGTAGCCATATTAGCCCATGGCATCGTTGTTTCTTTAGTTAAGAATATGGAGCGAGCACGTTGATTTGTGTGCATGTTAGGGATGATGAACAGCAATGGATGGTGGAAATTCTCTGTACACTTGCTGGTAAAATAGTGGCCTAAAATACAAGTACAATTGAATAGTTATAACCAGTGTCTTATTCGATAAGGGCAGACATTTTTGTCTTTTACTTTTAGCCTGATTGTGGTAGTCTGTCAAAGAACCTCTCTCCACCCAGTTGTAAATGGTTACAGGGAAGCTGTCAGAAATACCAAGTTACTGGGAGGAGGGGGGAGGGGGTGAATTTTTAATAAGCAAGGACCCAGTCAGAGATGTGGACACACCGCGCCTTTATTACTGTAACAGAAACCATAAGTCAAGCACTGGCTCAATTGCATACTAACTGGGACTGACAGAAGAACAGACATGTTATTTATGTATTTTGTTTAACAAAGAGTTGATTGTTGGCTTTTTAGGTGTGGGTTGGAACCCTATCAGCAGGACCAAGTGGTTCAGCTATTAATGCCAGTTATCACAGTGCTGAGGTATGCCGTGAAACAGCATACCAATGTTTTTTTGTTGTTGTTGTTGTTGTTGTTTTTTTGTACTTGACTGGAGTTGTGGCTGTCTAAAGACTGCTTTGTTAGGACTGAGAGTTTGCTTTGCGATACTCGTGAACAAGACAATTTACATAACGCTTTTTTTCCTCGCTGGCCAAAAAATAAGATGCAACATAGATAAAAGTTAGTTGACGAGTAGAAGTTCGATAAACTTGACAGTTAAAGTCTTGTATCTCATCCAAGGATAGTTGCAGTAGTTTTTAGTCTGTTATGGTGTAGAACAAGAAGACACAATGATATGAGTAGATAGAGTTCATGAAACGATCAGTGCTTTGATAAATTATAAACGTTCGTTACAGACCTTCACCTTTCAAGATGAAGTTGGCAAGATGGTACTTAATGTTTGTGAGGTAATGGTTTGTGTTTTGTGACTGTTTTATTAAACGATGACTTATGACGTCATCGTTTAATGCTGGCATACGACATTCCTTATTTGGATAAATAATGTCGCGCTTATGTCGCGCACGATTTATCCCGAATGGAAGCGAGGAGAACAGGGAACTAAACCCGTTTCCTTGCAAACCGCCATCTCGATTTTCGGGATCGAGTGAAATCGTTTTTCGGCAGCTTGTAACATCGACAAAGTGTTGGTTAGATTTCCAGTTGTTAAACGCAGGTATCGGGACTGGAGTGATTGTTGTGTTTTATCCATTGTCTTCTGGTTATGTATAACCATCCGATTGTTTGGTTATTTTCCAGTTTTCTAGACAGAATTTTAGAAATGGCAGTTAAATGTCATCGCTTCTGCGTGCATTGCGTGCTGTTTATTCCCTTTGTGTTACTTAGATCTTGATTAAGATCTTAATTCTTAGCCATTTTATTTAATTTGACATACATGTCTGTTTGTTGTTGTTGTTTTTCAGACAGTACCACATGGTGTACTCTGTTTCTTTCCATCGTACAACATGTTGGACAAGCTCAGCAAACGTTGGCAGGTAAGATGGAATTCCTCCTTGCAGATTGCCATACATTTCCTTTTCGAACGTTCAGCGAATGTAGAGGTAAATCTGGCTTTTTGGCTTTGCATTGATGTTTTAAAGAGAGGTAAGATGTGCATCAATCTTTGAAAGAAAGTTTATTTTTGCCGGAAACTAGTTGTTTTTTGCAAGAGAAAGAGACCGAAAGCAGTTAAGTGTGCTTTTACAGAAGTTTTTCACTTTTCTCTGCGCGCAAATTCGTCCTCTGCACTAGAGAAACGTGTCGATGTAACTCTACAGATATTTCATATGTGTAGGTAGATAGTTTTTGTATCGAATTCTACAAGTTCCTTGAATGGGAGAGGAACTGAGAGTGTGAAGCGAGAAGTTTGCTTACTCAAGGTTCATTCACAATGGTTATTTTTTGTAGTCAACAGGTCTTTGGTCCAAGCTCTTGGACAGGAAAGTACTTGTCAGTGAACCACGCAGTGGAGACAAATTAGGTTTGCAAGGATTGCTCTCATTTTCCTTTTCCGAAAAAAAAAAAAAAAAAAAGATAAAAAATCCGACATTTTGTTTGTGGGATTTGAATGCTCTTGAACGTTTGTTTAGATATCCGGGCCTCATGTAGCTTGCCCCATAGTCTGACATGTCTATGTCCGATACTAAGACAGTTACTTGCATTATTTACGATACTAATACAATTACTTTACACTATTTACGATACTAATACAGCTACTTTACATTATTTACACGTATACAACAACTTTACATTCTTTTAAGATACCAATACAGCTGCATTATACTACTGTATTTTTGCAAAACTGAATACAGAGCATTTTTTTTTATGTATTGTTATGTATCACCTTGCTAAGTTTGTTTTCCATTGTGACCTTGAATGGATTTTGTTCGACTAGTTTCATTTCTACGTTCGGTGGTTTAAGCATTTCCAGCATAAGCATTTTACGAGCATATTTGGCAGTGACGTTCGCAGAAGTGAGGTTGTGTTCATCACTGTTATTGAGAGTTTCTTCTGAGTTAAGAATTGACCCTTTCCATACATCAGGGATCACGAAAAGGAGACCATCATACGTTAGAAAGTCCACTGACAAACCATATTTTTGTTGAAAATCGGATCTTGATGAGAAGTTTCTGCTTTCGTTTAAAAGGTGGTATTTGGGAAGGAGAAAAGACCGGGGACTCGAGTCTCCTTCCCTTCTTTACCTCCATCCCATCATCCCCTGCGTGTCTTACTACTTTTTCACAAGAGATGACTCAGGACGAGTCAGACACAATGCAAACACTTTGGAAAGCGGCCAACGCACCTTTACGTATAGAGCAACTAGTATATGGAATAGCTTAGATAAAGTCACTAAGGAAATTAAATCCCGAAAGACATTTAAAGCTGCCGTGAAAAAACAGCTTCGTAGCAAGCCTTAATTGACGTATTGTTTTATATCATGACATTTTGATAGCGTTTTATATACTAGAGAACATTGTTTTTCTTTTTATCATTATTATTATAGATAGTTTCTGAAAAACCTTTGAGAGGATGAATCTGTTAAAGTTTATAAGTGATTAAGCCTTGAAAACCCAGCTGATCTGTTTTGCGGGTTTTGCTTGTTGACACAGGCAAATTTAATCAAGGACTAATAACTTGGTTTGTTTTGATTTGTGCTCCCTTGCGTGCAGATCAAGGGCCAGGGAAGGGGACTCTATCGAAGACCTAATTCGGCGATGTCAGCTGCCATAGAAATCAAGACAGCCATTACATTTTTTTCATAGTTACAGTATCGACAATGGTATTCCAAAAATGTTTGACAATTATCGTGTTCTCAATTTTCAGAGTTTGACGACATCATGCACCAGTTCTACCATGCTGTAAGAACCAGTGAGGGTGAAGAAAGCGATGAACAGTTAGGTAAACAGCGTCTTATTATTTACATTTTTGTCATACAGTGGGGGCACGGTGACCTGACGGTTAGAGCGCTAGCATCCGGATCGAGCAGTACTGGTTCGAGCCCTGGCCAGGGACATTGTGTTGTGTTATTGAGCAAGACACTTTACTCTCCCAGTACCTCTCTCCACCCAGGTGTGCAAATGAGTACTGGCAAATTTGATGCTGCGGTGTAACCCTGCAATAGACAAGCATCCCATCCACGGGTGGCGGGGGGGGGGGGGGGGGGATAGAAATACTCTTATGCGCTTCATGCTATAAACAATCAATAGGCAAAGTTTGACAAAAATCTCAGTGCAGGTTCAATTTCAGTGGAATGACCTTATGAGATACTAATAAACAGTAAAGGAACAATGATAGTTAAGGATGGAGAAGATTGACAGGGACACGCCCAAACCATGATGTAGTTCCTTAAAGACTGTTTGTTTCAGGATTGTGGGACGTGCTGGCCCACCCTTTCTGTTGGACCTTTGAAGCTTCATCAAACAGATGCTCGATATCGTCAAGTTCACTGTGTTATGACAAACGCCATGAAGGATTGGACTAGTCTTGTTAATGTCGTTATCGGGGACTTTATCTTGGCACGAATTTGCCCCGTCTTGGACTTCGTGAATGTCGGATTCCAAATCCTCGGTGAGAACAAATGAATGTTCGACGGCATTTTCAGTGCAAACTGAGTTGTACTGCATTGGCTAAGCAGCACTTTCCCCGGTTGTTCGGCCTTTCTCGTAGCAAGCCTTAATTGACGTATTGTTTTATATCATGACATTTTGATAGCGTTTTATATACTAGAGAACATTGTTTTTCTTTTTATCATTATTATTATACATAGTTTCTGAAAAGCCTTTCATGCATCGTGAACTTCGCAGAACGTAGATGATCGGTTTGGTGGCATATTGAAACCAGTACATCCATAAAAAGACACCAGTTAGTAAGTCAGGGGTAGCGTCTTTTCCAGCATCTCTTCTCTGCATGTTGACAATGAGCACAATGACGATAGGTGCGTTCAGTCCTAAGTAGGTGACTATGAACACGATCAGTGTCCAAGTTGAGTGAACAAAGGCGGCCATCGTTAACTTTTCCTCGTTGGAAAGTAGCCCTGGGCTGACTCGGCGTCGGAGGGAAAAGAGGAAATTAAAAATTTTCCAAAAGGAAAACAATATGATCAATACACCCAAAGCTTTCACGAGGAATTTTGTAATGCCAGCAGCAGTCCAGTGTTCGGCGGTGTTGATGAAACACAGTCCAGCGAACTCAGCGTAAGTAAATTCTTCGCGCAACATGGGCGCGGTGAATGGAATTGGGAAGATCCAGATGAAGAACAACAAAGCAGTAGCCTGTCGTTTTGACAAACTGGGGAAACGTCTTCGATAGATGGCTCGGCAACGTGCGCACACCATGCACCGACACTAAGAAACGCGACGTTGGCCAAGCAGGTAGAAAGCATGGTTTGTATGGTACAGAAAATACTGCCAAATACCCATTGACCGAACACCAGGGAAACAAAGACGAACGGCATTATAATAAGGCAGCTGGCCAGGTCAGCAGTGCTCAGGCATGCTACAAAAAAGTTCAGAACTGGGCGATGCACGTCGCCCAGTAAGACGGTGTGAATAACGCGCCCATTGCCGTACGTACCGACGACAATGAAACTGAGCAACAACAAGGCTGCCTTGACAAAGCCACTGTTTTGTTTAAACGACGACTGAGTTGTGTGGCTCATGCGTAGCTGTGTGGTGGTGTAGTGTCTTGTAAATCAGCAACAATTGCTGGCAAGCAGAAACGTTCAGTCGGTATTCTTCACTTTCAAATTTCTAAAGTCAAATGTATGCCTCGCGTTAGTTTCAATGAGAAGTATCTTGATGTAGACTCGGCAAGTCTTTCTTCAGTTTTTGTTACGTTTCTGTTCTCAACGTTTGTCGTTGCAAAGGGAATCTACAAACTCCTCCACTCTTATCCGTACTTAGCCTTGCTTAGTTCACTCATTAACTTGGAAATTGTTGACCGACCATTCAACGCCATGTTAATTTTTTTTTCCTTTTCAATTGGTGAATTACAGCGTTAAGAATACCGTAATGTTTTCTCCAAGGTTGCCGTTTCTCTGTTCATCGTATAAGAAGCCTCTCCGCGAGTACAGCTAACTACTCCCCGTGTACTAAGTCAATGCTTGAAAACTGTCCTCAAGACCTCTCCCTGATAAATGTTATGTACAAATGTTATGTTTCTGATTTGAGTAGCAATAGAAAACATGTTTATCGGAGTTAATTGATGTACGTAAGGAATCTCAAGAAATGACTATACAGTGTTATTTACGTCATGGATTTGGCACATTTCACTTGTTACTTTTCATAGCGGTACCTTATTTAGCAGTTATGGGCGCTTTCCATTGAACCAAAACTTCCGGAACTTTCGAAACGGCGACAAATGGTGGAATTTTCGGTCGAATGAAGAGCGCCCTGTAATCATTTGGCAGTGTTACCATTTCACTGAAAGGATGTGTATTAAAATGGTAAGAATTTAAAAGTTCCTCAATTTTATTTCGCTGTTTTTAGCGAGAAAAAAGATTTTAGATTGCAATGTCTTCTTGATCTTGTCATTAGTATTACAAATAGCGTATTATTTTCATATATAGCTTAATATTTTCATATATAGCTTATTATTTTCATATTTCATATTTTTCACAGGAAAATGGGCATTCTAAACAGTGATTGGTCAGAAAAGACTATTACGATACACAATTTACATGAGCCAATCACATAAGATGCAATACAAATTCAGAAATTTGGCTACTTGCGAACTCCCAGTGTAAAGCGCCAAATGTTCTACTTTGTTGAATTTTTACGTTAAACATTAATCAAGTTCTCGTAGATTTAACTTGTATGAGAACTGAAGATTGTTACCTTAAGGGGTAACTCCACTCAAATGTCCTCTTCATTGATAAACCATCTTAATCTTATTATTTGAGACGGAAGAAAAAAAAACGTATGTGAAATTTTTCTTTGTACCCGTTGATGTGTAGACTCAGATGATGACTCCAGTGTTGATGGAGGTTTGTTCCTGGCCGTGTGCAGAGGAAAAGTGAGTGAAGGACTCGACTTTGCAGATAACAACGCCAGAGCCGTCATCACGGTAAGAAATCATTTTTTCAAGACCTATAAAATTTCAGAATTATTTGTTTGATATACAGTCGAACCTCTCCACAACGGCCACCTTAGGGAAAGTGGAAAGTGGGGTGGCCGTTATGGAGAGGTAGGGGTGTAATATGACACTTGTATTTGTTTGGGGGTGCAACGATTTTTTTCTTTAAAAAATGCTTATTGTAGCATGTAAGTACGCAACACAAACAAAATATATTATTAAAGCAGAAACCAAACAGAAACAGAGACCAACGACGTGCGGTATGGATCAGTGTTTGTTACGTTTTACAGTAAACAGGGATTTTGTATGCACTGATCCTTCGTTGATTAACTGGCCGTTGTCGGGAGGTTGTTTTGGCAGTTAGGGGGCGCTTTCGTGGCCGTTGCTGTTTTAGAGAAGTGGACGTTGTTGATAGGTTAAAATAAGTGTGAATGTATTGACCGTGCGCCGGGACAAAAAAAGTGGCCGTATAGAGGGGTCGCTTTTGTCCACGGATGTTTTTTTCGTACGATCTTTTCCTTCGTCGAGTGCGCTTGAAAGCGAGCGTGGAACGCGAAAGAGCCCCACCCCCTTGCGTTTTGGATCGTTCATATCCCACGCGCCAGATTAATATTTTGCTACGCTTGCGATCGCGACGAACTCGAGACAAGATAGATTGTCTGTGGACAGACTAGTGGGACAACCTTTGTCGAAACAACTGTATAAGAAGAGTCGGTAAGGTTACAAGCGAGTTGGGTATTATATCCGGAGGAAACTTACAACCTGGGGAGAAAAAAAATACTTGTTATTGATTTCCTTAAAATTCTCTTTATTCTTTGGTTGCCATTATATTTACTCGTTGAACTTGTGTACTGCTTTACAAACAATACTTGTCGAATCGATGAGCACAACATAGACCGTAGTCGCCTTGGCAGCCGTTATTAGGGTCGTCACGCAATGCTTCTCTCTAGAAAAGCGTTGCGTGACGATCCTAATAACGGCTGCGTAGAGGATTACAGAGACTGGGACTGAAAAAACTTCTGCGCAGTCAAACGAAACAGGCGATTGTTGATGGGGCTTTAAATGTAACAATTTCAACCAACACGCACTTAATCACCAGCTTCTTATAGGTGGGTGTTTATTGTATTTATCTGGCCGTTTAAAGATCCTTCTAAGTTTTACATCTGAGGATGAAACGCGAGTATGTAATGTGTTTGCCATAGTTAACGGAGGGAAATGGTCAGGAAGGCCGGTAAACACCAGAGAAGCAAACAAACAGGCTGAGATTTATGTTAGAATGTCCTTGACCCTGTACATCTTTTGTTTTATGCCCACAGACTATGCATGAATTACAAAATCGCAGTGCTTCAATTGGCTAGTTGTATGAGCACACATAACCACCTTTTGTATTTTGTCAGGTTTTGTACAGGGTCAACCCCCAAAATAGCCAGCAAAAACATACAACAAAGAACTTTGCCAGGTTTATTAACCATTTCCCTCTATTAACTATGGTGTTTGCAGATGGCACTTTCAGGTGCTGTTGTTCTTGTTAATTTGCAAAGTGAAGTCGTGAGTTTTAATCTCAAGCTTGAAGTTTGGCAGTTTTTTTTAAGTGAGAGGGCTATTTACATTGTGGAATGAGCATTGCGTTTGAGGCAGGCAGCTTGAAGTGCCTCATCCAGGTCTCTCTCAACTTGCTGATTTATGTTCCAAGATATAATGTTTAATTTACAGAGTTTACAGTTCGGGTGACTTAATGATCTGCGAATGAAAGGCACCACCACAGCGGTTATTCGATTGCTGATCAAATCCAGTTTCTTGAGTTTGCAATGTTCGCTCTCTAGTGTTTCGCAGAAGTGTTTAACGCCTTGGTTAGTAATTTTCTGACACTCTATTCTCAACGAGCTCACCTGGCAGTTTTGGTGTTTGAGTGTTTCACAGAACTTCAACAAAACCGCGTCGGTCCAAAGTTCCTCATCGTTGAACCTCAAGCTGGTGATTTTGCAATTCGCGTGTTCCAGTGATTCACACAAGTGTGACAAAACGTGTTCAGTTATTTGCAATGTGCCAAGTCGCAAGTGAGTGAGCTTACAACTTTTGGTTTTTAGTGATTCGCAAAGGAGGACTAATGCATCTGGACTGATTAAGTCGTTCCAATTAAGGCTCAACTTCTGGAGTTTACACTTGTCCGCACTGATAGCTCTTATCAATGAAATCAAACCCTGGTCAGTGATGTTGTTCTTTTTTAGGAGTAATTTAACTGGGCCTCCTTCCATTAACAGCTTGGCTAATTCTTTACATCCCCCTTCTCCTAGAGAATTAGCGCTTAGGTAAAGTGAGTAATTCACCCGCTCAATGTTTCTTAAGAAGTACACAATTGCTGTGCAGTCAACAGGTGTTATTTGGCAATTCCACATGTCAAACGAATTGCGAAAACATCTGTTTTGCTGAAGCTGAGAAGCTGCGCTCTTCACTGTAGCATCGTCATTGTACTCGTACAAACACTTCATCATGAGTAAAGCCATCTTTTTATTCGGTGGATTCGACAGCGAAGAGTCGTGAAGGCACTTTACAAAGCTGCTGACCGCGTCATTGTGCTGCTGGCCATGAAGTAACCCAGCAACGAACTGAATGACCAAATGCCACTTTGGATCTTCCGTGTTAGACGTAATAAATTCCTTAAGGTCATCGGGCTCCATCTTCGCAATCTCTCTAGCGGCCAGAAACTCCTGTAAAGTTAAATGAATGAAGCAAAAACGTTGTTTGAACTCCACCGGAGACAACCTGCTGTCAGGCAATTGATTCAGCAAACCACAATGTATCATTCCTGACACTTCTTCTGAGTCGAATATCAGTCGCCCTTCGGCTATTCCTTTTCTTGCTAACGACCCGAGTTCTGTCAAGGTCTTTTCAACCGAATCTGAAAAGCGTTCATTTCCCCGAAATGGTTTATCGCGAAATTCCGGGTGATGCGTAAAGATGAACAATCTCAAAGCTCCTTGGTAGACTTCCGTGAGCCTTGTCGGTAAGGTGACGATTTCTGATCCCAGGGCACAGAGCTTGATTAACGCCTTGAGAAAGAAACACAATATGCGACAATTCACAGGAATGTAGCATAAAGACAACAGGTTTAAATTGCTGTAGATGTGCTCCCATATTTGTGTTGCTGTCGCGCTGTCTCCTTCACAGTAGTTGTTCACATACTTCTGAACTTTCTCTTCTGTAAAGCCCATTATTTCCACAGTCCTGTCAAACAGTGGGACCTCAACACTTCCCAGCACAGTCGGCCTACAACTTGTCAACACTGTTGCTCCAGGAAGGAGTTTTCCCTGCAGAAGTTTCATGTATAGTGCTGATAATGGCATTTTCTCGCTTGGGCCATTTCCGAATCGTGCCGCCTCGTTGGTCGTGCAGCTATCGTGATCCTTAAATTCGTCGAAGCCATCAAATACAAGAAGTACTTCCTCAGGATTATCCAACAGTTCTTGAAAAACCTGATCGTCTCTTTGACCGGCTGAATATGCTGTGCGGTTCAGCAACTGCCGAAAGGAGATCTGTCCTGATGTTTCCGAATAAAACGAACGAAACTGGAACAAGAAAGCGTACTTGAACGTTTTGCTGTTATCGTGGAAAAGGTGCCCTTTACTCCAATCACGCAGGAGTTTCTGACAGAGCAAAGACTTTCCGATTCCCGGGCGTCCAACGATGAGAATTTTCCGAGGGTTTTGAGTGTCTTCGTTGGACAGAAACAACTCTCCGCGCGTTTTGATCGCAACTGATCCATGCTGGCTTTCAGGTTTTAAATAGGAGTCGTATATGAGGTGTCTTTCGCAATCCTTCAAAAGCTTCTCTTTTGCTCTTCCGGTGTAAATGATTACGTCCAGAAAGATGTCATCTAAGAGGATGTTGCCTTCCTCTTCCTCAGTGCTACAGTGAATCAGTGGCTCTAGAAACTCTGTTTCTTGTAAGATCAGTTTTTTCATGGATTTCCTGAAGCCAGCTGGCGTCACGGCAGTTGACCTTTGGTAGAAAAAATACTTTGAAGAGAATTCTGAATCGAACGTAAACTTACCACTATGTGATGCACGTGCTAGAAGATAAATGATTTCTCCGAACACAAGACAGTTGAAAATGATGTTAGCTATCCAAACCATCCTCATACAGCTGTTCTTTTCAGATGCAACAGAATTGTGGCAGTTTGATGTGTGAGAGAGTGTTTTTGAAGAAGCGCTGGTATTGAATGATCTCACCGTTGGCAAAACGCAAGCATATCCGGTCGGAAAGCCACCTGGATACAACACAAAGTTTTGCATCAATGTAAACACAATTCCTAAGACTAGGCGCGTCGCTAGATGAAGGAAATAAATCGCGAAAACTCGACGAGTTCTTATTCTTGGCCTTGGGCGAGGGTTTTCCGCATCGGGTGCCATCGCGGCTTGTAGCCGGTCAACCCGAGATTTCACACAACACCACGAGTAAGCGAGGCACACCACGACCACGGCAACAAAACTCAAAAGGACATACAGATACAATGGCAGTGGAGAATTGTACTGTTCCTCGTACTTCTCAAAGCATTGAGCTTGATGAAAATTCTTGTCGGGTAGGGTACCTTGGAAATCGCAAAGGAAAGTTCTCCTTTCGTTGAGTCTTACCTTACTTGTGATTCCTACAAACACGGCTCCTGTCAAGAGAAAAAGGACTGCTACAATGTAGCCAAACAAACTGAAGCGAGAAGGAGTCAGAAACTCTTTTAGCCCTTCCATTTTGACCAGAGCGTGTGGCGTAGAGAAGTGGTTAAATGGCAAGTAGACGTAGGGACATTAATATTAAAAAATTGTTATAAAAACGTCAAAAAACATCCATGCAGAAAGGATACCGACTGTAGAGGGGACAAAACAAACGTTGGACACGGAATAGCATTTATAATGCTGTCTGAAAAAAATGCAAATTTTGAATAATTGCTTGAGAGTGACGTATGTAAAAACCTAAGAACTGAATAAATGGAATAAATGGGTGAAAATGAACTTGTCCGTCACTTTCTTCGATATTCTTGCACTGTACATCGATTAATCAAACATTCGGTTGAATTAGTGTCGAAACATTTACTTCCTTTGAGAGTTTTCGAAGAAGAAACTACGGCATGTACTAGAGAAAAGCCATTTAGTCCGCGTGGCAGATGTTTTCTCAAACAAGACTTCTGTCCGGTGTGCATTTGAATATTAATCACAGTAGATTAAGCCCCAGGGCCCCTCTACTAGGCATATGTTAGAAGCGGAAAGGGTCTGGGGAAGCCCTGGCCTTAGACTGTTCTTTGTTAGTGTTTAGGCAAAACGACACGAGTTCAATTAATTAGTCCATCTGATACTAAATCTAAAATTGTTGAAAAAATAAACAAACTTTTCAGGTTCAATATGTGTCGACTCTAAAAGAACTCGGATCGAACGCGATCATTTTTTGAGTTCTTGAGAATCCACCATCCTACTGAAAAGGTTTAGCTTTAAAGTACTTCACCTTTTGCCTGTAGCCTGTTCTGGGCTCTCGCTCAGTGGGGACGATCGAAAAAGCAGGCGGGCGACGAGCGGGGTCCTTTTCTCTCTTGGTCCCGCTCGTCGATGATCCCGCTCGTCGCCCGCCTCCTTTTTCGATCGTCCCCACTGACCGAGAGGTTAAAATAGGTTACGTTATTCGTAGAAGTAGCGTACTTTTGACACGAAGTACGAAACCAACCAGTTGAGGTGTAGAAGCACGCTAAAGCAAGTTTCACTTTTTTCCTATAGATTGGAATACCTTTTCCAAATGTGAAAGACGTCCAGGTAAGGTACACTCCATTCTGTTAAGAAAACATACCAAAACTCCCGCTGGTTCACTCTGTACAATTCGTCCTTCCACACAACTGCAATTGGAAATTGTTCATTACCAAACACATACCAGCTCAGTCTGCGGTGTTTGTGAGCTAGTATACCGTGAAATGTGCTGCGTGTGTCTTTAAATGTATTAAAATGAGCCTTTAAGTTACCTTGTTTGCAGTCTCTTAGATTAGTAGGTAAAACGAAGAGAAGGTGGCGAAAACGAAGGGATAATTGTGATGATGGGGACTTAAGGTCATTCCACTGAAATAGAACCTGCACTGAGATTTTTGTGAAACTTTGCCTATTGATATTATAGGAACTTAAATATTGAAATAAAAATGAGGGGTCCCCGTGTTCGTTTAGGAGCAACAGCACCTTGTTTATACCTTATAAATCCTTATAATAGCACCATAACTGTAGTCACGATTGCTTGCTAAATTCACGTTTCCGACGACTGTTTTTTGTTCTACACTGAGAATTGGTCCATATTTATTTTACAGAGAGAAATTTATTACTCAATTCAAAACAATAGAAAAAAATGATAGGTAACCATACTCGTTTGCGAGAAAATGACGATTTACCTCTATGGCGAGGTCCAGCCGTAAAGAAAAAGCCGCCATTTTTTAATGCGCGCGCGCTAATCACGCGTGAAATTATGCGCAGTAGGGATGCCCAATGCAATACTGGGGAATGACCTTAAGTTTTTTCCATAATTTATGAGTCTAGAACAAGCTAGCCTTTAGGTACGTTTTCACTCGCTTCTGACGCCTTTCACAGTCTAAGATTCAGGAAGACAGGCTAAGACAGGAAATCCATTACGTTTGTCACAAGTCAGAAAAAAGTCAGTGAAAACATCTTCAAAGTCGAGGGAAGAGTTTGTCTCCATTTTCATTGCTCTCTCGAGTCCTATCCGGTTTCGTGCCACTTTTCCCGAAGAAATTTTAAATTTCTTGTTAGAGTCCACAACAGTCATTTCAAGGTTTCTGTAGGTTACTATGAACTTTTGATAAAAAGCGTTCTTTTCTGTCAGGATAAAATAATCCGCAAGGGGGCAACATTGGGCTTTTTTCATCGGAATAACCAATTTATAGTTCGGTGCTTAACCGATTTTTGAGCAGAACCGAGGTTGTTATCAATGATATTAATCTTGCTGCGTTTGAAATGTAAATTCTTTTATTGTCATGCTCAAGTAGTTTGTTGTCTCTTTCATCACAAAGTCAACCCTCGATCACATTTTATAGAACTGTTTTATGGTCTATTGCACACACCCCAGTGGCACAAAATGTCCGGCTTAAAAGGAGTCTTCTGCAGAATGTTGTAATGTCCAACACTTGTTTTGCTTCATGTTGCGTAATGATTTTCAGGTGGAACTCAAACGGAAATACAACACGCAGTATTCAGCCAGTCGAGGACTGCTGACGGGCAGTGAGTGGTATGAGATCCAGGCCTACCGTGCATTAAATCAGGTCAGACTCGCTACAGTGCTCTTCGAGTAATTCCGTTTAATTTTCAAAATTGTAGTTATGACAATGAAATCCAAGCGATAATGGACCTTTTGTTTTATAGCTAACTTTAATTGCTTGTTATTTTCCTTTTAACACCTCTTTTTTTTCTTTATTCATGTTCACAGGCTTTGGGAAGGTGTATTCGTCATAAGTAAGTTCATCTTGGTAAAAACGAAAGAGAATTTCAAAAAACTATATAATAAACTCACGTAACGTGGTTATTATTCGAAGAACACCGTGCATTTAAACGTGGTTTTGGAGCGCATATTTCTATATTTGTAGGGGTGGAAGGAGTATTAATGCACTCTTGGTTTACTCATTACCTAAACGTGATGCAAGAACTGCCAAGCGGACTCAGAGCTTTTTGATGTGCGAGGTTGTGCTTTATGATCCTGCTGTCAGACAATCAAAGTGAACATAAGCATGTTACGAGAAAGTTGGGGTTAAAACTTAAAAAATGTTGAGATGTTCAGCAAAAAAAATATTAAACTTTTACTCGGTCAAAATCAAGTAGGCGGGTGGACGAAATACTTATTACCATCCCCGCGTGACGGCGAGTATTAAATAGCCGGCATTTAAAATACTGTACACCAGTATCCAAGAGGAGGGGGTTATGGCTCGAGATAACCGAGTTGTAGTTAGACCGCAGTCAATAAAAACAGTTAACAAATCTAAGGGAAATAACGGCTTTTGTCCAAGGTTAGGTTTTCAGCCTTGCCTTTCGAGGCCAATCAGGCTCCAACCAAAGGGAAATTTTGAGAGAAACTAAACCACGAAGGTGGAATGTGGTATACGCGTTTTTTCTCATGCTTGTTTCTTCTCAAGGCTTCGCTCCCAGCTCAGATTGACTTCGTTGTTGCGCTTTTTACAGCTACACTTAATTGCTAGGCGTTTCAGTATACCTTTAGGTGGGCTTTTGCTTTGATGCCTCATCAAAATGAATAACTCTTTTGTTTTTCACAGACAAGACTGGGGAGCCATTGTTCTAATAGATGAACGGTTTAACAAGTCTCCAAGGTACATCAACGGTAAGGAGCTGTTATGTGAGTCCGAACGTTGAAGAATTTGCTCGCGGGTAGCGGCCGTTTTTGACCCTATTTCGGCCCTAAAAGCTAGTTACATAAACTCCCTTGTTAAAATATGGAATTAAAACGAAAAAAGAGCTGTCCATATGTGAATATACACGTTTTCAATTGTCAGTCTTCAACGTATCGTCTTTAAAATCACCATAAACCACCAATCCAGTATACCACTATAAACAACGTTTGAACACATGTTCTCCTAATGCAAAAGACTCAGATGCTCTAGGGTCAAAGCCCGCGCCCAAATCCCGCCACAGCCAAATGAATGCCCCGTAATAAGAACCTTATGCATATGGATTATGAACTTGGTTACGGCTTAATTGGGAAAAAGTGCTGTAACAATTTTCGCCTGTATGGTTAGCATGTTTGGTAGTTTTCACTAAACATACCTTTTGATCTGATTAACCAGGGATATCCAAATGGGTGCGCAAGAGAATTACACAGTACAACAACTTCTCCGCGGCCATGTCTTCCCTGAAAGAATTCGCATCTGCACGTAAAAGAGAACCGTGTCCCGCCAATACCAGCCCCTGTTCTGTTAGCCAACTGAGCAGAAGTTCTGTGGAGACTCCAGTCAAGGAACAGAACGTTCATGCTGATGTAAAGCCATCTGTAGAGCACATTTCACTGCTTGACAACCGAGGAAACCAAACTAGAGGGGTTGCACTGGAACAGAACGTTCACGCTGATATTAAGCCATTTGTAGAACACACTCCACTACCCGACAACCGAGGAAACCAAACTGGCGGGGTTACACTGGAACAGAACGTTCATGCAGATGTTAAGCCATTTGAAGACCACGCCCGACTACCTGACAACCAAGAAAACCAAACTGACAGGGTTACTCTGGAACAGAGCGATCTTTGTGCAACTCCTTGTCAGTGCAGTGATGCAAGACCTTCTGTAGAGGCTACTAACGCTCATGGAAACCTAGCTGTTGGGTTTACAGTAGACCACAGCGGCAACTGTGCAACTCCTCCTCAAAGTAGCGATAGTAAACCATCTGTAGAGTCCCAACATGTAGGTAAGGTCCAAGGAAACCCAGGTGATGGGTTTACACTGGAACACAGCGTTCATTCTACCACTCCCTTTCAACGTATTATACCATCTGCCAAGCAGCGTTCACTTAGCAACATGCAAGGAAACCAGACTTCAGGTTTTACCCCTTCTTCTAATTTAATCCAATCAGCTTTCTCTGGCGTCACTTCTAAAGGTCTGTCTTTCAATGCAGAGAGAGTGGCATCGAAACTTGATAAATTTAAACGGAAAAACGTTGATGTCGACGGGAGTGAGAGGAAGGTTTTCAATGGAATGACTTTGGTACTTGACTTTAAACCCGTAAATGGCGAGAATTTCGTTACGGTTAAATCTAACGAGTTGAAAGTGGATGGGAAAATGGAGAGTCAAGAATCTGATAGTGCATTGAAGAAGAAACCTGAAAGCGACCCACTCGCTAGGGAACAGATGTCCTCTCCTCTTCTCTTTGCCACTCCTCAGTCCACTCCTTCACCTTCACCTGTCAAACAGGAAATGAACTGGATGACACCCAGGGAGGGTGAGGAGAGGACAAGTTTAAACTCGTCAAACTTGGATCTCGGCGCCGAGGAACCAAACGCAATTAAAAATGTAGGAAATGGAGAAGGTAGTCTTGGTAATTGTTCGATTACTTTGTCAAAGAAAGGCGGTGATTTTGGTAAATCCTCATTGCTGGAAAACACAGGGGTTCAAGGCTTCGTCGCAGTAGAAAAGCTGTTAAAGTCAAAAGAAGCTGATGCGAATGCTCCAGGTCACGGAGGGGATGGTAACGAGTTAAACTCAGAGAAAAAGCCTCGTGATATCCTTGATGACGTAAAAGACGACTTTTCTCATGAAAAGGCAGGATTAGAAAATCGCTTGCAAACGAAGGCGCCGCATGTTGATCGTAATACTGAGTCGAAAGAAACTGTGAAGGAAGGTGTACTGAATTTATCGTCGTCTTCAAGGAGAAGCGAGCGTCCCTGTAATAGCGTGTCTGAGATGCCGAGCAATGTTCGACTTGGTCGGAGAAGAAGCACAAGGCTTAGAAGATTTTCAAACAGCAGTAAAAGCACGAGGGAGGAAGAGAAAGTAGCATCTGAGGTAAGAGTTTCATCCTTTCGATCTGGCAGGCCCACCAACCCGGATCAAAAACTATTTCAAAACTTAAGACTGCAAGATGAGCAAAACAATGAGTTGAAAGCATGGGCAATTAATATTTTAGCGGGGGCAACTGAAAATTGAAATTTACTAGCCCACTGGCTGCCCGGATAAGGTACGACTTTGACCCTCTCTGTCTTGGCGGTCCTGCCTTCAGCGTGGAACAAAACTTACACAAGCCCATTTATTGCATTAAAAATATAGGAATTTTTTGAAGTTACACTTCAAAGTCCTACGTGGGGTAAACTGTTATCCACATTGCCTGTAGCACATTAGCCTTATACTGACATTAGTGTCTTTCGGTTCAGGAAAAACCCAAAGATGAAAGTGACAAACCTGTGCTGTATTGTGCCCGTTGTGGTGGCAGCCTTGTCACAGGTGAGGTAGCTATGCTGTTTTCTGCTAGAGAGAATCAATTGCACTCTACCCAAATCTCTGACAGAGTGCGACTTCTCTCCAGTCGGAGTTTTCCGGATCTGTCAGTGCGTTAAGGTCATATAACCCTCCGTCATAATTTCGTATCTAGCGTGTCTCTTTTTGGGGGCAGATTTTAACTGATTGCCGTTGGAGCAAAATCAAAGCATGGACAGTAAGCTAAAAAAAAAAAAAAATTAAATTCGGCTTTTCTCAATTACTCAACTCCACGCTCCTTTAGATTTCTTACTGCAATTTCTTTTTGAACTCCTGGCGAGAAAAAATAATTTTTTTGTGTTGTTTTCTTTTTCTCTAAGAATCGACTGAGCCCTTTTTCAGCGACATTACGAAGCAACTCCACGTATCCTTATACACTATTTACGTGAAAAATTTCCAAGTGCTCGAGCTAGTCTTTGGTTACAGAATACAATCAAATGTACTCCAATCTTATTATCCTCGCCGTAATAAATTAAGCAGTAACTATTAAAACATGATTCTCTTCGATGTTTTCTTACCCTCAATGCTGCTATATGATATATTGACCAGGTTCTTTTCGTCCGAGCAGGTTCCTTCGCTTCTAACTCCTTCACAAGGCATATTCCTGACGTATTGCAGAGTTCCTTTCAACAGACAGTCGACGAGAAAAACGTTCTTGTTATCGACAAAGAGACTTGTACAATGTCAAACCTAAGTTCTTTGATTGACGCGAAGAACGATCACTCTCCAGGTAACAACTCCTTCGTTGACTTAAACTTTAGTTAAACTACAAGAGTTAAACGGTGTTATCAAATATTATATGTGGCTGGGTTGCCAAGTCGTTTAGGGGCTCTGAATTTGAAGTGTGGTTCAAATTCTCTCCCCTGCCACTACATGTATCTGGATTTGTTCTAGGGCGTCTTGGGTGCAAATCATCCTCCGCGCTTTGCAAATAGTCCTATAATGGGCAAGTTAAGCCTCCTACATTCCGGGATTCTGAGCAAGTTGATCTTCAATTATCAGTGTTTGTTCTTTCATTTTCGTGATTGTCGTATTATGAAGGTGTCCGTCCGCATTATAGAGTTAGAAGTAACAGGAATTCTGCTTTCTCTGCGACTAAATGAACTGTCAGGCGTCCGTAAGGAGAGGTCCGACTGTGGTAAACTGTTAAACTTCTCAATGCTGGATTCCTAAAAAGTTTAAGTTCAGTTTTCAGTTTTAGTGTTCGTTCACTTTCGTGTCTACAATGAAAAGAGTAGTGCTCTGACCCCATAATACCATAATTTTATTTGTTTTGTAGCTCGTTTGTTTGTTTATATGTTTATATAATTTTTTTTTTTTTTTTTTTTTTCATTATTAGTATAGACATAGACAATCACATAGTTTATTTTGCGTGGTTGCACGCTTAGCACCTCTTGACAAATCAAGTTTGTACCGAATTGATTGTAGGTATGAAACTAAATAGTCTCTTTGTACCGGAGTGCGGCAGCTGCTACATTCCCCTGGTCTGCCGAGTGTGTCAGACTACGAAAGGAGATTCACGGATCGTGGGATTAGAAGTGGTGTCGTTCGGATCATTCTCTGAGCAACAACAATGTCAACCGCATCCTCTAAAACAGGTGGTGTGCTGTGCTATGTAATTTATAAATAGTATAACAAATATCAGTCTCGGAAAGTTTTTTTTGATGAAACATTATGTGAAGTACCCAACGGTATAAGTAATCCTGCCTTCAGTGGAGTCTTGAGTATTCTGTATTTTGTCCCTTCTTACCTAAACAAATTTTCCATGTGATTCTGAGGGAAACGAGTGCTTGAATAACCACTTATTATCCGAGAGTGAGGTCTTTACGGGAAAATCTCAGACCGAGACCTTGCCGTATTGACCGAGCGATAGCGAGGCCAATACGGCAAGGGCGAGGTTTGAGATTTTTCCGTAAAGACCGCACGTTGGAGGTTAATAAGTTGTTTATTTTATTTGGCTTTTTGCTTTGTTTTTGCAGGCCCGTATTCAGCCTGTAGGCATTACCCGAGAATAATGCCCTAGAATTAGCCAATCAGAGCGCGCGTTGTATCGGCTACAAAAACAAGCGTAAAGCCATATAATAATACTGCTTAATGGTCCTTGAATTTCCCTTGAAAAAGAGACCTGACTTTGGTATGAACCATGACTGAACTAGTTTTGATGAATCCGACTTTCCGCATCAAGGAGTCCCTCCTGTTGATGGTTAAATTTGTCTTATACTGGTATTCTGAGTTGAAACAGCTTCCAATCGTGATCACTGACGCTTATTGTTTTCTTTCATCTTTGCTCGACAGGTTTGGTTTTTTCCAGGTCTCGTCAATGTTCACTCACCAGCTAGCGAGTGATCCGAAGTCAAAGAGGGGCTGATGTATTTCAGCAGTGCGACTAGGCTTTTCTCAATGAATAGTGAATAAAATGATTTCATATTTCTTAAAAACATGCGATGGTTACTCCAGTCGACCATCTCATCAGTCAGTCACTTTATCACCAGCTAATGATGAAGTGAAGTCTGCAACAGGTCTAAGTCTGCGCTTCATTTTGCATGATAACTTGCAGGTGGTTTTGTAAGTAGTAGCGTCTGCTAAGCCACACTTCGCCTCTACCCGTTTATACTCAAGCTCCTGGGTAAAGAGAGGTCCTGTTCGAATAAAGTTCCTGTCAGAGAGAACAACTCCTCAATCCCGGTCAGGGCTTGTACCCAGAACTGTCGAATCGGCGTCCAGGGCACTGAATGACCATTAGCAGCCACACCTCATTATTATGGCCTTCCTGTTATTTCTGTTCATCTTAACAGTGTCAAACCCCTTATTGGTAAATTTCATTCAAGGCTGTGTTTGTATTTTAGCAATGTCATGATATACTATAGAAGAAGAGGTGAAAGAGGGAGGGGAAACTAGTTGCTACCTTCCCTGAGTGTTTGTTTGCCCCCACTCTCCCTTGGTCACCCAGAATTATTGTTTCTGAATTGGTTATATCCAGGTTATAATCATAAGTGTTGGTGGGTTTAGCAATATTGTACAAATGAGCAAGCAAATATTGCAAAAACGTGCAACATCATATCTGCATCTGAATTATACATTGATATAGAATTTGCCTTGCGCGAATTCATCCATCCATCGATCGATCTAAATATGGACATTATTTTGTCTTTGATATCGAAGTTATTTTTTATCCAATGATCAATTTTCTTGTTAAATCTTTTCCGTTAACCCAAGCTTAAGGTGGCTGAACACAGTTTTTGATACCTGTGTTTCATTTACTTTTTTCTCTCAAACCCTTGATCCCTCGGTCGTCCAAAATGGCAGCAAGCAAGTTAACAACACAGACGTTGGTTTTTTGATGGTTAAGCTGACATATATGCCGTTTCCATGGCAACATGAGTAAATATAAACAGGCCTTTAAAATCGGAAGTGTTTATTTGTAACGATTCTCACAAGGTAACACCATTTTGCTAATAATTTAACAGAGATCTTTAATTATCCCTTGTTGAAGGTTCACTGGAATATCTAGAATTTCCTTTGTTAAAGTTAATTCTTTTCAGTAGTCCAGTTACTTATTTCCTAATTATAAAGTATTTTTGTGCCAAATTTCGTGAAGTTCTAATGAGTGGTTCTGGAGAAATAGACGTATTTCCGAGAGAGCAATTTCAGTCAATCGCAATTTTTTAACTTACTGCGCATGCGCTGCATTTAACTGGGTTCTTTCGGTAACAAAGAAAAAGCTGAGAATTGCTGGGTTCTTTGCATCGTTACCTTTTCTAACATATCGTAATAACAGACTAAAGCCATCAATACACTGCGTTCCATTATAGAGAAAAATAGCACAGATAGTGCGGGTGTTTAGTAAATAAAATGATCGCTCTATTGACGGCATGTTTGTTTTTTGGGTTTTTTTTGCAATCCTTGTACGCGCGCTGAATTGCATCAGCAAAGGCGCGCGCGAAAACTGTGTTCGGCCACCTTAAAATAGACTTGTATGTTAATTGTACGGCAATTGCAAGGAATGTCATCCCTCATTCCCAAGCATCATGCCAAGCAATTGTTTTCCTGGTTGTGCGCACAAAGCTCCTTGTTGGCGCGTCGTTAAAAAAACTGTAGCCATTAGCCTTGTACGCAGGCCGTTTTACTGTGAAACTGTAACGCAGCAAGGGCTTTACATGCAATTGTTATGTTGGGAATGGAAACTATGTGGGAGGTAGTGGCGCAGAAATTCTTCCTTAAGGGTGACAAACCTATGCGTTGAGCAATGTTTAAACACATCCACTGCTTTACTTCGAAAAAGTGATATCCTTAATTCAAGCCCAAGGGTTGTACCCTTTGTTACTGTTTCTGAATTCTCTATAGGTCAGTTATTCACGCTTAAAAGTACTACTTTTACGTAAATTATTAACTTCAAATCGATGAAAAACAACGTCAAACAATATCTCATATTGTAAGCCACTGCAAAAAGAGTTCTCGTAGAAATAGATCAAGGTAATCGTGAGCAGTCGGGGCCACTTTGAAAGCCGGCGATGCAACCTACCATACTCGCAAACGCTGTAAGAGCCGGTGAGAGAACTGGAGTTTCATTAAATTCAGTAACTCATTCATGAATTTTCCTGTTGCCACGTTTCCTCCAATGGCGCAACTCCGTACTCCGCTTTATAAACACATACAACCCACAATCTTCTACTTTGCGAGGTGAACGCTCGTAACGTCTGCTCCACATACTCCCTACGGCGGTAAATTTACCTTTATCAACTCTATCAACAGCGCCTGAAAGCCTAACTTGATTTCCAAAGCTCCCGGCCTCGAGTACAGTCCCGAATTCCCGAACAGCATGCGCAGCTGTCAAACTTAGTGAACGCTTGGAGCCAAAGGCGATGCAGGAGTAGTAATTAAGTGGTTGTTCCTTGAATCAGAACGATGCTTATTGATCTTGAGGGGTGGCGGTGGAGGGGTAACCCAAAAACGCTGACCCCCGGTCCGCGGACACCCGCTACGGACCGGGGTCCGCGGACTACCTATGGCCGGTCCACGGACCTACCCTTACGGACCCCCTCTACGGACCACCCCGCAAAATAGAATAAAAATAAGAAATAAATATTTCAGTTATCGGTTGTCTAATAGATCGTGTCAGCGAAATTTCGAACATTACATTTTGCAAATGTAACATTCTTGGGTTCACTGGCTCGGGCGCAAGTTATATCATTACACATTGCCATTTCCTTTGCTGTGGCCATACTGTATATGAAAGACCGTGAAAGCCTCCAGGAAGCCTCCGGGAAGCTTCGAAATTTGTGCTCTTTCCCCTCCACCGTTTTGTTCAGCCCACTCTCACAAGCATTCCTGAACTCGTTCCAGGCTTCATAATTTGCTCAGCGCAATTAGATGTAAACAATCTTGAACGACTTAAAAACACATCTTTGATAGCCAGATTGAGCCACGAATGGAAAGTAACAATTTTCCTTCTTTTTACCATCGGCATCTCCTGACGCAAATTCTTGTTTTTCGGCCATTTAAATTTCAGCTTTGAGGCTTTTTTTAGGGGGGTGTTAATTACATTTGCACGGTATAATACTCGAAATTTCACCAACACAAGTAATCTACTAGACAACCCATAAGTGAAGTATTTATTTCTTTTTTTTTATTCTATTTTGGGGGGTGGTCCGTAGAGGGGCTCCGTAGGGGTAGTCCGTGGATCGGTCTATAGGTAGTCCGCGGACCCGGTCCGTAGTGGGGGTCCGCGGACCGGGGGTCAGTGTTTTCGAGTTACCCGCGGTGGAGGGGAATATAGGTGCAAAGATTTCGTTAGGAAAGTTCTTTTTGGTAACGACAGCAATATTAAGTTTCAACATTTATTCCAGGTGAATCTTACGCAGAGGTAGGCATTCTTCGATTTCACGTTATTGTCTTCGCAATAACATGACTGATACAGCGGTTGCTTCTGTTTAACATTGATCAATTTAATGATGGCAAAAATCAAGGTAGCGTGATAACTAAAGCGTGAAAACGGAATTGAAAGGAGGAAAACCGTTGTATTGTGAAATACAAACAGATTGGGGTTAACTTTTCCTTTTCAACATCGTTAACAAGCAACCCTATGTGTACCAGAGGGAGTTTCAAGCTTTGACCAATCAAAACAAACAACGTCCTATTCATAGCGCGTCTTCGGAAAAAAAAAACTAACTTTCCTTCGAAATGTATCAGATCTCCTTTTATAATGGTAAAGGTTGGGTAAGAATGTCTACAAAATGGATGGGTTTGCTTGAACATGATTAAAAGAAAATTCTATTTGGAAACGAGCAATATCAAGTTTTAACATTTATTCAAAGATGCACTTCATTTCACATTATGAGATACAGTACACCACCCACTTAAAATATAAATAGCACACTTTTTAAGATTAAATACATGTCCAGATCTTATCTATACACATGTTTAAGACGAAATCCGATAGGTGATCGAGTGATTTTGTTTACTGTGGACAAAAACCTTGTACCAGAATAATTTTAAGTATATTAAAAACAATTTTGCATTTTTTAAATGCTAAAGATATAAACAGTAGCATGAAATGACACCAAAGACAATTTCCCATCGAATCTCGAGAAAATAAATTTTAAAAATCAGAGAAATTGTGCAACCACAGGTAAAATTTCAACATCAGTTTCATTTCACCAGTACGTTTAAGTGTTTCTTATGAACTTCACAATTTGTTTTCGACATTTGGTGTTGTTAGAAATGATTTTTTTTAGAAGATATTTAAAGCAGTGGTACAGAAGTTTGCAATACGATGTAAATAATCTTCGTACAAAGATTTTGTCCAGTTGTTACTCGAACTTCTGGTGGATTCCCTCTTAAACTCCTTCATGGGGCTTGTCGTTAATTTTCTTAAATTAAGAAGTCATGAGGAAAATTGCAGTTGGACTATGATAAAAATTGCAGTAAAAAATACAATAAGATCTACAATAAACCGTTACAAGAACAAATTTACAGCTTTGACCAACTACTCTATGTAGTCATTCAGCTAATTCCGCACCTCAAGACAGTCGTCAGTCGATCAAGTGATTAGAATAAGGAAAGTCATCAGTTGTTTATCTCTCATTAATTAACATCAAACTTTTAAAACTTGAGCTTTGTGCCCGTTATAGAAATTGATAAAGAAACACTCATTGTTGAGAAGGGAACAAGACACTCGGCTTTCTGGCATACTTTTCGGTTTCGCCCGCACGCTATTACATGTTTTGGGCAAGGCCCCTCTCCTATTTTGGGTAAAAAAAAATCGCAGAAGGAAGAAAAGCCGGCAGGCCAAGCAAAAAATCCGCCCCCCACCCCCCTCCCCGTTAGCTCAAGGTCTGGATCCACCACTGGTATTTGCCACGAATTCTCATTAGCTTTGGTTTTATACCTTAAACAATACAATTTTATTAAAACATTACTCCTCAGTGGGGCTTGTAGTTGTTAATTATCCAAATCAAAAAATCATGACAAAAATTGCAATTGGATTATGACAAAAATTACATTTAAAAGTACGATAAAATGCAATGAAGTCTACAATAAACATTCTCATTACAATAACAAATTTAAGGAAGGAAATAACAATGTCGCGTTCACCAACTTCTTTATCTAGTCGTGTTCAATAGTCAATTGTTTGATTTGTGGACTTTCTAAATGCTTACAATTCTCCCTTTTTCTACAGTATTTTAGTATTATTTTATATCCTGCGTATTCATTAATAGTAACTGTTGCAACTTAAAGTCTAATTAAACTTCACTTAACATTAAAAGTTGCACTATCATCTACAATAATACTTCAGAAATAAATTATTCCAAAGGTACCGACACGCTGATCAATAACCATATTTTGCGTTTATCAATGTGCACAACATTGATGTAGGTTTGTGTTATTGTTAGCTCTTCGTTTGTATAATTTCTCAACATATGTTAGACAACTGCTTGAGCTCACTGCTGAAATAAGTGATCAAAAGGCTTCGGTCGAAATGATTGCGACATGGCATAATTTGTCACCGTGATCAGCAGCAAATTTCCTATTACCGCGCCTCAAGTCAGCTGCCAGTCAATCGAATGAAGAGAGTACCTGAGGGAAGTCAGCTATTTATCTCGCATTAACATCAAAGTTTTGGAACTGAAGCTTTGTATACTTTACAGAAATTTATCATTGTTGAGAGGATAGCAAAACACTGGGCTTTCTAGCGTAGTTTTCGGTGTCGCCCACACGATGTTGCGTGTATTTGCTACGAATTCTAATTAGTTTTGGTTTCGGTTTTACGACAACCAATTGAAAACCGCTCTCTACATGTCAACATGCACACACTCTTTTTTATAAGAATGTATTTTATATGAATATCGAGGATGAAATTTGCAAAATGTTAAGAATATTTTAAAAAACCCGAGGCTGAGATTTTGAAAAGAATATAATTTTTTGTGTGAAAATATTGAAGGGGCACAGCCAGGATAAAGCATGGTAAAAACTTAAAACGATCTCGGGCTGAAACGATTAAAAATTACAAGCTTTCGACTGCCTGAACTACAGTCTTCGATGGGTAAAATGTGAATGACAAGAAACGAGAAAAACAAAAAAATTGAATAAAAATGCGTGAAATTTCGAAATAATAAAAATGCAAATTGTGATGCATTTTTATTATTTTACTACTGGCCGAGAAACAGAGAAAACAGCACTAGCCGTATGTTCGATGATAGTAACATTTCTGCATTTATGCGTCATAACAGGCTGATAAAAAAAAAAATTCAGACTTAAACACTATCTAGACACCAAATACATTCTGGGAAACCGAAATGTCGTACGCTATAATCTAAGAACATTCGCAAGCTTAAAATCGGCAGAAAAATAAGAATATTCAGCCTCAGCCGGAAAAACTGATAGGTCAAAGATTTAGGGGATGATCATCATTGGGAAATTGGCGAGATAATATAAAAGAAATTCTTCTGACAAGTACTCTAACGACTGTATGGAAACATTAAAGACAATTTCAGTGTTGACCAGCTGGCTTGAAGGGGCAGTATAAAGGGGCTAATCAGTGGATGTAGAGTTCATCTCTCATTTTAGCGAGATCAAGTTCTAACTGATACCTCGTTATTTCTTGGCTCAGGTTTGTCGCGGCCTTTTCCAGCCTCTCCAGTTTTGGAAGGATGTCGCTAACAGAACTGTAGCTCAACCAGCTGTAACCGGTAGTGCCGATAGTAACAGCACATATAGAAGGTGTACCAGCAATAAAAGATCCCACGCAGGCGAGAAGTCCGCCAACAGCAACAAAAATGGACCTCCTCTGATTGCTTCTGCCCGTGTTGATATCCTGGCGAATGGCTTGAGTCAACTCTTGGACTCCTGGAGCGTAGCGACCCATCTTTGCCAGCAAGTTGTCGACGGTCTTTTGCAAGTTAGCAGTGTTACCTGCTTCCCACTGTGGAATAAGCTCGGTGTTTATGAAGTCTTTGAGCAGTTTTATTTTTTTTCTCCAACGTTTCAAACTTACCGCGGTAGGTCTTAACGTTGGCCTCCAAGATCTTTGCCTCGTCGTACAATAAGTAGCTCTTGTAAAAGAAATAGATCGAAAGCAGAGCCAATCCTTGTGTCCGTGCAACAGGAAGTACTTTATCTATCACCTCCGGTAGCTCGTTTATGATTCCTTGAATTTCACTGCATGTTTTCTTGGCGCCATTAAGACAGTCGGCAAACTTGTACACAAACTGTGAGTCTTTACCAAGGGAAATTTTATCCTTGACGCCATTCCAGGCCTGTGCTGTAGCAGTGTAGCTTGTTTCGTCTATGAATGCTCTCGTTGGAGACGTCAACAAGAAAGCCAAGAACAAAGCGAGGCTGAAACGAAAGCGCACAGTCATCTCAGATGGATGTTGTAAGCTTTTCAAGTCTGACTGAGGAACCTCTGATATGATGAAACCGCCGAGTGAAGCTTTAACCAGCGGAGATGTCGCAGGGGATTTCAAAACAGACAAAGAACAGCAGCAGCTCCTTCGACGAAAGACAAGAGGGAATGCTTGATCGAGACCATTTAGGGGATGTAGCTGACGTGTACAAATGCTGTGAAGCGAAAACGAAATTGAAAACGGGAAAAACAATCAAACACGTAGGGTTTTTCCACTTTTTAAGTTTCGACCAATCAGGACCACGTCCTATTTACAGCGCGTCTTCCAGGAAAAGAAAAGCAATCTTTGGATCGATTTCCTGTGCTACACAAGAAGGAAATAATTCTTTGTAATCTACAAAATACGTTCCGGTTTTTCCCGGAAACCATTTTTAGTTGTAATCAATATAATTTGCATTATCGAGGATACAGTGTATTACCAATGCATGATACTCGGCATAAAAACAAATGCAGCAAAATTGCGCCAAAGGATCGACAGTTGTTAAACTACGAAGTCGACAATGCTTGTCCAAGTATCGCAAAGAAATGAAACATAAAGCGAATTAAACTTTGGGTGAATCCTCTAGTGTAGAAATAATTAATTCAAGTCACACACGTATTTCTAAGAAAAATGTGATCTGCGGTGATAACTGTAGAAAACTTATCGATTTCACGTCACGATAGTACAGCCATAGTGTGAATAAAGCCGCCTTTATTTAAAACTACTCAGTGATGACAAGTAGGCTCAATATTGTTTCTCGACCTTTTGAAGCGTAAAAACGAAATTGAGAGGGGAAAAAACCCTTGATATTTTGAAATACAAACAAGCAGGGATAATTTCGTTTTCAAGCTATAATTTATCAAAATATAGTGGCAGGAGCGGCCAATCAAAACAAAGCACGTCCCATTTCTAATGCCTACTCGAGGAAAAAAAACAAAACATTTTTCCGTCGCAAAATGATGATCTGCTGTGTTATCGCAAGTGGGGATAGAAATGTCTTGAAAGGGGTGGGTATGCTCAGAAGATTGTGCTTGAATTATACGGGAATATTCTTTTAATAACCGCCCAAAAATATCGCAACAAAACTTTAACACATGGCAAGTTGATTCTACATTTTTTATTTTGTACCATGCAAAAACAGTTCTTTGTTATCTACAAAATACGTTCCGGTCTTTCCCGGAAATCATTTTCAGTTGTAATCAATATAATTTACAATATGGAGGATATTACTAAAACATGATACACAAAAACAAATGGAGCAACATATTTGAGTAAAAGGAGCAACTCAGAGATAGCGATATAAATAACAATAGTAAAAATACGAAGTGGACAATGCTTGTCCAAGTATCACAAAGAAATGAAACATAAAGTGAATTAAACTTTGGGTGAATCCTCTTTGTGTAGGAATAATTAATTCAAGTCGCTCAGGCATTTCTAAGAAAACCTTGACCTGCGGTGATAACTATAGAAACACTTCGATTTCACGATAGCTCAGCCATTACGTCTCTGTTGACTACGCCTTTCAATAATATGCGGAGTTAAAATTCGAAGCTGGCTATCTTTAAAACGAGGAACGGGGAATCGGGGAATGGGAACGGGGAACGGGGACTCTTCAAAAGCGAGAATCTTTAAAATGAGGAATCTTTAAAAGCGGGAATCATTTAACATACTCCCTCTTGTATTTAAAATTTAGTGTTAAATGTGTCTACATCTCAATTGTACGGCAATTGCAAGGAATGTTATCCCTCGCACTCAGGCATCATACCGAGCAATTATTTTGCTGGTTGTGCCCACAAAGCTTCTTTTCGGCGCTTCATTACAAAAACTTTGACGACTGTAAGCGGGCCGTTTTGCTGTTAAACTGTAACGTAGCAAGGGCTTTATATGCAGTTGCAAAGTTGAGAATTGAAAGGTAGTTAAAGGATACGGCACAGAGTCTGACATGTGTCAGGTTCGCATTGGGCAATGTAAAACACAGCCACTGCTCTACTACTAAATAATGACATCCTTCACTCAAGCCCAAGGGTTTTACCCTCTTTTTCTGTTTCCTAAATCTCTATAGTTAGGGGCATGGCTACCTGAAATAAATAGAGAGTTAAAAAGGGTAGGCATCCAGGTCTACAGATCAGTGGTGGATCTAGGGGAGGGGCCCGGGGAAGGGGGGGCCGGCGTCCCCCTCCCCTTATTTTGGGTAAAAAAAAAAGAAGAAACAGCAGAAGGATGAAAAGCCGGCAGGGCAAGCAAAACAAAGCCGCACTACTATTACTGACATGAATTGCAGACTTCAAACTGGTGAAAGATAACGTAAAGCAACAATTCTTATTGTAAACCACTGAAAAAAGAGTTCTCTTAGAAATCGATCAAGGTTATCGTCAACAGTGGGGGCCGCTTTAAAAGCCGGCGATGCAACCTGCCCTACTAGCAAACGCTATAAGAGCCGGTGAGAGAACTCGAGTTGCATTTAACTCAGTAAATATTTCATGAATTTCCTGTTTCCACTCTTCCTCTAACACATACAACCCCAAATCCTCCATTTTGCGAGGTTAACGCTCGTAACGTCAACTCCACGAACTCGCTACGGCGGTCAGCTTTATCAACAGCTCCTGAAAGCCTAACTTGATTTCCAAAGCTCCCGGCCTCGAGTACGGTCTCAAATTCCCAAACAGCATGCGCAGCTGTCAAACTTAGTGAACGCTTGGAACCAAAGGCGATGCAGGAGTTGTGATTCAGTGGTTGTTCCTTGAAGCAAGACGATGCTTATTGATGTGGAGCGGTCGTGGAGGGGAATATAAGTGCAAATATTTCGTTAGGAAAGTTCTTTTTAGTAACGACAGCAATATTAAGTTTCAACATTTATTCCAAGGTGCATCTTACAGAGAGGTAGACATTTTTTCCATTTCACGTTATTGTCTTCGCAATAATGTGACTGATGCAGCGGTCGCTTCTGTTTAACACTGATCAGTTTAATGATGGCAAAAATCAAGGTGGCGTCATAACGAAAGAAATACAAACAGAAAGGGATTAACTTTTCCTTTTCAATATCGTTAACAAGCAACCCTATGTGTACCAGAGGGAGGTTTCAAGTTTTGACCAATCAAAACCAACAACGTCCTATTTATAGCGCGTCTTCGAAAAAAAAACTACCTTTTCTTCGAAATATATCTGATCTCCTGTATTATGGTAAAGGTTGGGTAGGAATGTCTACAAAAAGGATGGGTGTGCTTGAAAAGTATACAGAAAATTCTATTTAGAAACGAGCAATATCAAGTTTCAACATTTATTCAAAGATGCACTTCATTTCACATTATGAGATATAGTACACCACCCACTTAAAATATAATTAGTACACTTTTTAAGCTGATTAAATACATGTCCAAATTATATCTATTCACATTTTAAACTCCTTAGTGGGGCTTGTCGTCGTTAATTATCTAAAATTAAGAAGTCATGAGAAAAATTGTAATTGGATTATGATGAAAATTACAGTGGAAAACTACGATAAAATCTACAATAAACCGACCCATTACAAGAACAAATTTAAAGCTTTGACCAACTACTCTATGAAGTCACACAGCTAATTTCCTACTACCGCACCTCAAGGCAGTTGTCAGTCGATCAAGTGATTAGAATAAGAAAAGTCATCAGTTATTTCTCTCTCATCAATTAAGGCGGGACTTAACCTAAAATTCTGAAAGAAATTCGAAGTTTTGTTTTTTACGGAACTCGAATCTTAAGGTATTGAAGTTTTATTTTGACAAGTACTGTTACTGTAAGTTTAAAGCTCGTTTTCTCAAAACGAGTTATTTTCGCCTTCTAGAAAAGATATCTTGAGAAGGATTTATTCAATTGAGCTAAAATTTTCAGGATTTGTTGTTTTTAGTACGTTCTGTGGGATAAGCATAGAACTTTTCAGTCCAGTGCATTCTGTCTAAGTTATGTATTGAAACGTATGCTAGATTTTCTGTATCAGATTTAACTGGTCATCATTTCACGTGCTTTTAACTTTTCAAAAATCTCTATGCTTATCCCAGCAAGCTGTTTGTCTTCTTTTGTAAAATGTAAAAATTATTCCTTTTGATCAGTTCTAGTAGGAGTTATCTTTTCTCAAGTAAGCACTGGCATTCCCCAGCAGGTGGCAGATTTAATCAGCCGGTGTCAGGTTACAATACAGTTATAGGGTACAGAAATATTTTTTTCATAATCTTTGCTTTTTGAGCTTTTTAAGAATGTATACTTTGCCATGGGTTGGAGTTAACTCTTAGCCACGAAAAAATGTTTGAAACATGGTGTGTTTTTAAGTGTTTTTAAGTTAAGTCCCACCATAACATCAAAACTTGAACTTTGTGTCCTTTAGGGAAATTAATGAAGAAACGCACTGTTGAGACGAGAACTTGACACTTAGCTTTCTGGCATACCTTTCGGCATCGCCCGTACGCTGTTACGTGTATATTATTTGCCACGAATTCTCATTAGTTTTGGTTTTATACCTTAAACAATAAATTTTTTTCAAAACTCCTCAGTGGGGCTTGTAGTTGTTAATTATCGAAATCAAAAAAATCATGATAAAAATTGCAATTGGATTGTGACAAAAATTACATTTAAAAGTACAATAAAATGCAATAAAATCTACAATAAACCTACTCATTACAATAACGAATTTAAAGAAGGAAATAACAATGTCGCTTTCACCAGCTACTCTATCTAGTCGTGTAAAATAGTCAATAGTTTGATTTGTGGACTTTCTAAATGCTCACAATTAGTTGTGGAGGCTTCTCCCTTTTTCTATAGTATTTTAGTATAATTATTTTATATCCTGTGTGTTCATTAATAGTAACTGTTGAAACTTAAAATCTAATTACATTTCACTTAACATTACAAGTTGCACTATCATCTACAATAATACTTCAGAAATAAATTATTCCACACGTGCCGACTCGCAAATCAATGACCATATTTTGCATTTGTCAATATGCGCTACATTGATGTCGGTTTGTGTTTTTGTTAGCTCTTCGTTTGTATAATTTCTCAGCATATGCTAGACAACTGCTCAAGCTCACTGCTGAAATAAGTGATCAAAAGGCTTCAGTCGAAATGATTCCGACATGGCATAATTTATCACCGTGAAGAGCAGGAAATTTCCTATTACCGCGCCTCAAGTCAGCTGCCAGTCAATCGAATGAAGAGAAAAACTGAGCTAAGTCAGCTATTTACCTCGCATTAACATCAAATTTTTAGAACTGAAGCTTTGTATCCTTTACAGAAATTTATAGTTGTTGAGAGGATAGCAAGACACTGGGCTTTATAGCGTTGTTTTCGGTTTGGCCCACACGCTGTTACATGTATTTGCAACCAATTCTAATTAGCTTTGGTTTCGGTTTTACGACGACCAATTGAAAACCGCTCTCTAAATGTCAACATGCATACACTCTTTCTTTTTTATAAGAATGTATTTTATATGAATATCGAGGATGAAATTTGCAAAATGTTAAGAATATTTTAAAAAACCCGAGGCTGAGATTTTGAAAGAAATATTTTTTTGTGTGTGAAAATATTGAAGGGGCGCAGCCAGGATAAAACATGGTAAAAACTTAAAACGATCTCGGGCTGAAACGATTGAAAAATTACAAGCTTTCGACTGCCTGAACTAGTCCTCGATGGATAAAAATGCCTGAAATTGCGAAATAATAAAAATGCAAATTATGAATGCATACGCTATAATCTAAGAATATTCACAAGCCTAAAATCGGGGGAAAAATAAGAATATTCAGCCTCAGCCGGAAAAACAATATTCTTATAAAAAAAAAAAAAGAGTGCATAATCAATGATAGGTCAAAGATTTAGGTAATGTTCATTATTGGGAAATTACCGAGATAATATAAAAGCAATTCTCCTAACAAGTACTCTAATGACTGTATGGAAACATTAGAGAGAATTTCAGTGTTGACCAGCTGGCTTGAAGGGGCAGTATAAAGGGTTAATCAGTAGATTTAGAGTTCACCTCTCATTTTAGCGAGATCAATTTTAGTTGTGACTGATACCTCGTTATTTCTTGGCCCATGGTCGTCGCGTCCTTTTCCAGCCTCTCCAATTCCGGAAGGGTAGAGTCGCTAAGAGAACTGTAGCTCAACCAGCTGTAACCTGCAGTACCGATAGCAAGAATACATATAGGAATGCTCACCCCACTGAAGCTAGCATCACCGAGAACACCACTAGATGGAGGAGTGGCCACGTTAGGAGCTGGACGAACTATAACCGAACCCAAGCAGAGGAAAAATCCGCCAGCAGCAACATAAGGAGACCACCTCTGATTGCTTCCGCCCGTTTTGATATCCTGGCGAATGGCTTGAGTCAACTCTTGGAGTCTTGCAGAGTGGCGACCAATCTTTTTCAGCAACTCCTCGGCGATCTTTTCCAAGTTAGCAGTGTTACCTGCTTCCCACTGTGGAATAAGCTCGGTGTCTATGAAGTTTCTGAACGGTTTCATTTCTTTCTCCAACGCCTCAAACTTATCGCGGTAGATCTTAACGTTTACCTCCAAGATCTTTGCCTCGTCGTACAATAAGAAGCTCTTGTAAAGGAAGTACATAGACAGCAGAACCAATCCTTCTGTCCATGCTTCGGGAAGTACTTTATCTATCACCTTCGGTAGCTGTTGTATGATGCCTAGAATTTCACTGTCTGGTTTCTTGACTTCATTCAAGCAGTCGGCAAGGTTGCGCACAAACTGTGGATCCTTACCCAGGGGAAGTTTTGCCTCGAAGCCATTCCAGGCCAGCGTTACAGCAGCGCAGCTTTTTGCCTCACTGGATACTTGTGTTGGAGACGTTAGCAAGAAACCCAAGATCAAAACAACGCTGACGCCTTGAGGAATCATCTCAGATTGGTGTTGTGTGCTTTTCAAGTTCAGGTGTGAATCGAGCAACTTCTGGTGTGAATTATGAAACCGCCTAGTGAAGCTTTGAACAGTGGAGAAGTATAACAACAGCAGCCCCTACGACAAGAGACAAGAGGGACTGCGTGATCGAGACCTATATACAGGTTGATCACGTGTTAAGGGGATGTAGCTGACGTGTATAAAATGCTGTGAAGCTCGTATATCGTTTGTCAACAAACGAAATTGAAAACGGGAAAAACCCCTTTGGACCTAGGGACTTTTTCATTATCTAGCCACCCAAGTTTCGCCCAATCAGGAAAAACCACGTACTATTTACAGCGCGTCTTCCAGGAAAAAAACAACTTTGTTTTGATCCATCTCCTTTATTACGCAAGCAGAAAAGAATTCTTTTTTATTAACAAAATAAGTTCCGGTTTTCCCGGAAACCATTTTTAGTTGCGCCAAAATCGGTATAGTTTACAATATTGAGTATATTACTTGCTAATACATGATACTCGGCATAAAACAAATGGAGCAAAATTGAACAAAAGGAGCGACTCGGAGATAGCGATGTAAATGACAGTAGTAAGAATACGAAGTGGACAATGCTTGTCCAAGTGTCGTTTGGAAATGGGAAATGAAGTTAATTAAATTTCGGGTGAATGCTCTTGTGTATAAATGATTAATTCAAGTCGCACGCGCACGTATTACTAAGAAAAATGTGACCTGCGGTGATAACTGTAGAAACACTTTTTGATTTCACGTTACGATAGTGCAGTCATAACGTGATAGACCTGTATTTAAAACTACCCAGTGATGACAAGAAGGTTCAATATTGTTTCTCGACCTTTGGAAGCGTGAAAACAAAATCAAAAGGGGGAAAAACCCCTGGTATTGTGAAATACAAACAAACAGGGTAAATTTCGTTTTCGAGCTACCATGTGTCAAAATTTAGTGGCAGGAACGACCAATCAAAACAAAGAACCAAGAGTAAATGAATTTACGATTTCTAGTGCGTCTTCGAGATCGCAAAACATGATGATCTCCTGTATTATCGTGAGGGTGGGGGGATAGGAAAGTTTAGAAATTAAAGGGGAGGAGTACTGTACTTGCATGTAGGAATTTTAAACTTAGGTCAGCAGAGCTTTTTTCTTAATCGAAAGGAGGAATCATTATACTTCCTTCGTATATTTCAGGAGGTTTCCTACGCTGCTTACCCCTGTTGTCCTTCAGTTATATTTAGCTCCATGAGGTACCAAAACGGACCACTGAGTGGTATCCTAACACGTTTTCTAATTTCACTAAATCATCTTTTTAGGGAGGAAGGCGGTGCAAGAGCAGTCATAACAATAACTGATTTTCCTTGAAAAAGAACGATGCTAATTGGTGATAGTGAGGGAGGGGGGGAAAGTGGAGGAGACTGAGGGTAAAAAGCGCGTCTTCGAAAAAAAAAAACCTTTCCTTCGAAATATACTTGATCTCCAGTATTATGGTAAAGTTTGGGTAGGAATGTCTACAAAAAGGATGGGTGTGCTTTAACAGTATACAGAAAATTCTATTTAGAAACGAGCACTATCAAGTTTTAACATTTATTCAAAGATGCACTTCATTTCACATTATGAGATATAGTACACCACCCACTTAAAATATAAATAGTGCTCTTTTTGAGCTGATTAAATACATGTGCGAATTATATCTATAAGCTCCTTGTCGTCGTTAATTATCTAAAATAAGAAGTCATGAGAAAAATTGCAATTGGATTATGATAAAAATTACAGTAAGGAAAGTACAAAATCTACAATAAACCGACCCATTGCAAGAACAAATTTACAGCTTTGACCAACTACTCTATGTAGTCATGCAGCTAAACTCCTATTACCGCACCTCAAGTCAATAGATCAAGCGATTAGAATAAGAAAAGTCATCGATTATTTATCTCTCATATGTTAACATCAAACTTTTAGAACTTAAGCTTTGTGTCCTTTAGGGAAATTAATAAAGAAACGCACTGTTGAGACGAGAATAAGACACTTGGCTTACTGGCATCCTTTTCGGCTTCGCTCGCACGCTATTACATTTACATTCAGTGGCGGATCTAGGGGAGGGGCCCACCTATCCCCCCCCCCCCTATTTTGGGTAAAAAAAAAAACAACAAAAAAATTGCAAAGGGAAGAAAAGTCGGCAAGAGAGGTAAAAAGCAAAACGCCCCTCCCCCCCCCCCCCCCCCCCATAGCTCAAGGTCTGGATCCACCACTGGTACTTGCCACGAATTCTCGTTAGCTTTGGTTTTGTACCTTATACAATAATTTTTTTTCAAAACTCCTCAGTGGGGCTTGTAGTTGTTAATTATCCAAATAAAAAAGTCATGATAAAATTTGTAATTGGATTATGACAAAAATTACATTTAAAAGTACAATAAAATGCAACAAAATCTACAATACACCTACTCATGACAACAAATTTAAAGAAGGAAATAACAATGTCGCTTTCACCAGCTACTCTATCTAGTCGTGTAAAATAGTCAATAGCTTGATTTGTGGACTTTCTAAATGCTCACAATTAGTTGTGGAGGCTTCTCCCTTTTTCTACAGTATTTTACTATAATTATTTTATATCCTGTGTGTTCATTAATAGTAACTGTTGAAACTTAAAATCTAATTACATTTCACTTAACATTACAAGTTGCACTATCATCTACAATAATACTTCAGAAATAAATTATTCCACACGTGCCGACACGCAAATCAATGACCATATTTTGCGTTTGTCAATGTGCGCAACATTGATGTCGGTTTGTGTTATTGTTAGCTCTTCGTTTGTATAATTTCTCAGCATATGCTAGACAACTGCTCAAGCTCACTGCTGAAATAAGTGATCAAAAGGCTTCAGTCGAAATGATTCCGACATGGCTTAATTTATCACCGTGATTAGCAGCAAATTTCCTATTACCGCGCCTCAAGTCAGCTGCCAGTCAATCGAATGAAGAGAAAAACTGAGCTAAGTCAGCTATTTACCTCGCATTAACATCAAATTTTTAGAACTGAAGCTTTGTATCCTTTACAGAAATTTAGAGTTGTTGAGAGGATAGCAAGACACTGGGCTTTGTAGCGTTGTTTTCGGTTTGGCCCACACGCTGTTACATGTATTTGCAACCAATTCTAATTAGCTTTGGTTTCGGTTTTACGACGACCAATTGAAAACCGCTCTCTAAATGTCAACATGCATACACTCTTTCTTTTTTATAAGAATGTATTTTATATGAATATCGAGGTTGAAATTTGCAAAATGTTAAGAATATTTTAAAAAACCCGAGGCTGAGATTTTGAAAGGAATATTTTTTTGTGTGTGAAAATATTGAAGGGGCGCAGCCAGGATAAAACATGGTAAAAACTTAAAACGATCTCGGGCTGAAACGATTGAAAAATTACAAGCTTTCGACTGCCTGAACTAGTCGTCGATGAATAAAAATGCGTGAAATTGTGGAATAATAAAAATGCAAATTATGAATGCATACGCTATAATCTAAGAATATTCACAAGCCTAAAATCGGGAGAAAAATAAGAATATTCAGCCTCAGCCGGAAAAACAATATTCTTATAAAAAAAAAAAAAAAGAGTGCATAATCAATGATAGGTCAAAGATTTAGGTAATGTTCATTATTGGGAAATTACCGAGATAATATAAAAGCAATTCTCCTAACAAGTACTCTAATGACTGTACGGAAACATTAGAGAGAATTTCAGTGCTGACCAGCTGGCTTGAAGGGGCAGTATAAAGGGTTAATCAGTAGATTTAGAGTTCACCTCTCATTTTAGCGAGATCAATTTTAGTTGTGACTGATACCTCGTTATTTCTTGGCCCATGGTCGTCGCGTCCTTTTCCAGCCTCTCCAATTCCGGAAGGGTAGAATCGCTAAGAGAACTGTAGCTCCACCAGCTGTAACCTGCAGTACCGATAGCAAGAATACATATAGGAATGCTCACCCCACTGAAGCTAGCATCACCGAGAACACCACTAGATGGAGGAGTGGCCACGTTAGGAGCTGGACGAACTATAACCGAACCCAAGCAGAGGAAAAATCCGCCAGCAGCAACATAAGGGAACCACCTCTGATTGCTTCCGCCCGTTTTGATATCCTGGCGAATGGCTTGAGTCAACTCTTGGAGTCTTGCAGCGTGGCGACCAATCTTTTTCAGCAACTCCTCGGCGATCTTTTCCAAGTTAGCAGTGTTACCTGCTTCCCACTGTGGAATAAGCTCGGTATCTATGAAGTCTCTGAACGGTTTCATTTCTTTCTCCAACGCCTCAAACTTATCGCGGTAGATCATTGCGTTTACCTCCAAGATCTTTGCCTCGTCGTACAATAAGTAGCTCTTGTAAAAGAAATACATCGAAAGCAGAACCAATCCGTCTGTCCGTGCAACAGGGAGTACTTTATCTATCACCTCCGGTAACTGTTGTATGATGCCTCGAATTTCACTGTCTGGTTTCTTGACTTCATTCAAACAGTCGGCAAGGTTGCGCACAAACTGTGGGTCCTTACCCAGGGGAAGTTTTGCCTCGAAGCCATTCCAGGCCAGTGTTACAGCAGCGCAGCTTTTTGCCTCACTGGATACTTCTGTTGGAGACGTTAGCAAGAAAACCAAGATCAAAACAACGCTTGAACGAAAGCGGAAGTGCGTGATGCCTTGAGGAATCATCTCAGATTGGTGTTGTGTGCTTTTCAAATTCAGGTGTGAATTGAGCAACTTCTGGTGTGAATTATGAAACCGCCGAATGAACCTTTAAACAGCGGAGAAGTATAACAACAGCAGCTCCTACGACAAAGGACTAGAGGGACTGCGTGATTGAGACCTATAGACAGGTTGATCACGTGTTAAGGGGATGTAGCACGCGTGTATAAAATACTGTGAAGGAAAGCTCGACAAACAAATTGAAAACGGGAAAAACCCCTTTGGGCGTAGGGACTTTTCCCTTTTCTAGCCACCCAAGTTTCGCCCAATCAGGAAAAATCACGTCCTATTTAAAGCGCGTCTTCCAGGAAAAAAACAGCTATGTTTTGATCGATCTCCTTTGTTATGCAAGCAGTAAAGAATTCTTTGTTTCAGTTTTCCCGGAAACCATTTTTAGTTGTACCATAATCGGTATAGTTTACAATATTGAGCATATTAATTGCTAATACATGACACGGCATAAAAACAAATGGAGAAAACTGAGCAAAAGGAGCGACTCGGATCGAGATAGCGATATACATAACAGTAGTAAGAATACGAAGTGGATAATGCTTGTCCAAGAGTCGTTTGGAAATAGGAAAGAAAGTGAATTAAATGTCGGGTGAATGCTATTGTGTAGAAATAATTAATTCAAGTCGCACACTTCTTACTAAGAAAAATGTGACCTGCGGTGATAACTGTAGAAACACTTTTCGATTTCACGTTACGATAGTGCAGTCATAACGTGATACACCTGTATCTAAAACTACTCTGTGATGACAAGAAGGTTCAATATTGTTTCTCGACCTTTGGAAGCGTGAAAACAAAATCAAAAGGGGGAAAAACCCCTGGTATTGTGAAATACAAACAAACAGGGTAAATTTCGTTTTCGAGCTACCATGTGTCAAAATTTAGTGGCAGGAACGACCAATCAAAACAAAGAACCAAGAGTAAATGAATTTACGATTTCTAGTGCGTCTTCGAGATCGCAAAACATGATGATCTCCTGTATTATCGTGAGGGTGGGGGTGGGGATAGGAAAGTTTAGAAATTAAAGGGGAGGAGTACTGTACTTGCATGTAGGAATTTTAAACTTAGGTCAGCAGAGCTTTTTTCTTAATCGAAAGGAGGAATCATTATACTTCCTTCGTATATTTCAGGAGGTTTCCTACGCTGCTTACCCCTGTTGTCCTTCAGTTATATTTAGCTCCATGAGGTACCAAAACGGACCACTGAGTGGTATCCTAACACGTTTTCTAATTTCACTAAATCATCTTTTTAGGGAGGAAGGCGGTGCAAGAGCAGTCATAACAATAACTGATTTTCCTTGAAAAAGAACGATGCTAATTGGTGATAGTGAGGGAGGGGGGGAAAGTGGAGGAGACTGAGGGTAAAATAATGAGTTTAGAAAGATCTTACGTAACAACAGCAATCCGTGTTAAGTTTAAACATTTATTCAAAGGTGCATTTCACTGCACGTTACAAGATAGATGAAACCACTACTTAAATAAATATACTACTTTTTGAGTACATATAAAAACCTTTCATTTATCTACTCATTGCATTAACAAATATGAGGCAGGAAATAACCATGGTGCTTTCATCAACTACTTCATGTAGTTATCAAAATAGTCAAAAGTTAGGAATACAAATATTTGATGTTTGGAGTTTAAAATGCCCTCAATTAGTTGAGGGGGATACCCTCTTTCACTACAGTATATAGGTACAATTATTATATCTCATTCTGTATAGAGCGGTTTTCAATTGAGTGTCAAAAGTAATTAGACAATAATTACTTTGGTTTTGGTTTTGGTTTTACTACGGTTTGAGATTGGCTGAGTAGTCTAATTGGTCAGTAATTGGTTTGGTTTTGGTTTTACAACACTCAATTGAAAACCGCTCTATTTATTTAAAATGGTACCTGTTGAAACAATAATCATCAATAATTATTGTTACATTTCACATCTGCACTTCATGTACACTACCATTGTTAGTCAGAACCTTACAACCATACAATAACTTTGAATAATAGCAGTTATATTGCAGAGAAAATTTGCCGGAAATGGCAATCAAGTGAAAGCACCGTGCTAAAAGGTTCACACATGCTTGCTAATTCACAACAAAATTATTTTAACACTTGTTAATACTTTTTACTGTTTTTTGATTTTTTTTGCAACTTTTCAATTATTGTTTGCTTTGTGTTTTAATTTTCAGTTTGATCAATTATTTTCAGTTTGATTTTCAGTTCAGTGCAAATCAATTCAGTTCCATCAGTCAGTCTGTCAGTCAGACAGACAGACAGTCAGTCAGTCAGACAGTCAGTCAGACAGACAGTCAGTCAGACAGACAGTCAGTCAGACAGTCATTCAGTCAGATAGGCACATTCAATGTGTAGTTTGTATTTGTTTGGCTCGATAATTGACTCGGAACTTGTACCAACGTGCTGTTTGTGATATGGCTTGTACTTTTTTCCCGCGCTTTGGTTTTTTGTGTTATATATTTTCTTTTGCTGCAATTGGCAAGTTATGAGTGACTACTTGGATTTGGGTTTATAACATTCATTGGAAAACGGCTCATCGTAAACCAAGAACAAAGTGAACAGGATTAATTTAGCCTGTAAAACTAAATGTCAAATTTGTTCAGAAGTTACTTACGTTCATTCATATGGTGATGGTACACTTGAAAATGACTGCCTTAAGAGCTTGCCTTGCAATCGCTTTTTCCACAGTTACATGGAATGTTGCAGAACCCTATGTAGATCCTTAAAGTTTTAAAATGCAAACTAACCAGTGAGAAACAAAGCCCCTCTATAAATATCAACATGTACAAGCAGTAATAGATCATAAGAATTTAGGAAATGACCATCATTGCGAAATTGTCTAGATAGTAGTGTCCCGGGGAGGAGGGGGTGTACTCTCAGAAAAATTGGGTGGGGGTACCGGTGTGCAACCCGCTTCCCAAAACCCTTACCCTATGTATGATCAAAGTCTGCGATTTTCCCTACCCTACTTATGACCTGACCAAAAATTTGATACCCTATTTATGGCCTGACCCTTAAATCAATACCCTGCTTCAGACCTGCCTTATAATTAGTTCCCTAGTTCAGACCAATGTTAAATTGCTGTAAACATAATTTATGAAGAGCTTTTCTCGATGGTCTTATCGATAATGATGAAAAAGTAGCTTCTTCTCAAAACATACCCATATCAAGACTAGAGTGCAAAAACCATACCCTATTTATGACCAAAACGGCTGAAAAACCATACCCTGGGCCGCACATACCTATATAGCCCATATAAGGGAATACCCCCGCCCCCCTTCCCCGGTAGTGTCACTAGTTTAAGTAACTTGCCTTGCAGGTTCTACAATTAAGGGTTGAATGGAAAAACGAGTAGGGAGAACTTCAATACTGACCACAAGAATAAAGGGGCAGTATAAAAGGGGATAATCAGTAGATTTAGAGTTCACCTCTTAGTTCTGCTCTCATCTTGGCGAGATCAATTTTTGTCTGATAGCTCGTTATTTCTTCGTTCATCTTTGTGGAGTCCTTTTCTAGCAACTCCAACTTTGGGAGGGTTTGGCAAAGAGAACTGTAGCTCCTCCAACTGAAACCAGCAATACTGAGAGCAGCACCACATACCGGGACCGAAATTTTTGGGTAAGGAGTCTGGACTAAGTTATGCACACAAAGGACGCCTCCGCTAACAGCAAGGAAAGCGGAAAACCTTTGATTACTTCCGCCCTGAATGTAATCCCGACGAATGTCTTGAGTCAACCCTTGGATTTCTGTAGAAAAGCGACCCATTCTTTGCAGCAAATTCTTGGTGAGCTTTTCCAAGTTAGCAATGTTACCTTCTTCCCACTGTGGAATAAGCTCGGTGTCTATGAAGTCTCTGAACGGTTTCATTTCTTTCTCCAGCGCGTCCAACTTGTCGCGATAGGTCCTTACGTTTACCTCCAAGATCACTGTCTCGTTATACAATATGAAGCTCTTGTAAAGAAGATACAGAGAAAGCAGAACCAGACCTTCTTTCTTGGCAACAGGAAGTACTTTATCTATCAGCTCCGGTAGCTCTTTTAAAATAACTTGAATTTCACTTCCTATTTTCTTGACGCCATTGAAACAGTCGGTAAGGTTGCGCACAAACTGAGGATCTTTACCAAGGGGAAATTTTACCTCGACGCCACCCCAGGCCAGTGATACCGCAGCGCAACTTTTTTCCGCACTGGATGATTGTGTTGGAGACGTTAACAAGAAAACCAAGAACAAAACGAGGCTGAAACGAAAGCGGATGTGCGTGTTGTCTTGCGGAATCATCTCAGATCATTGTTGTGTGCTTTTCAAGTTTGATCGAACAACCTCTGGTATGAATTATGAAACCAGAGTTTTCTCAAACAGCGGAATAATTGCAGGAGATTGAACAACAGACAATAACAACAGCAGCTCCTTCGACAAAAGACAAGACGGAGTGCTTGATATACAGGGTGATCACGTGTTAAGGGTTGCAAATGTGATGTGCTGTCACGCGCGCGAAAATTATGACAACATTCTAAATATCGAAACTGAATGGACCGAAAACGAATTTTTTTACATAATTTCTCGTGCGCTGATTGGTTCATTTTTCTCATCAATAACAGCAAAGGGATAAAATGTTAATTTATGCAAACTTTCAAGTTCAACTTTCAGCGAGAAAATACCCGGCTGGGAAAACCCCTTGCTGAAATATCGAAGGTTCGCACCACAGTTCATTCACGTCACGCATTCTTTTCTCCAGGAGAAAAGTATTCTAAAGTGTTATAGCCGCCACTAAGTTCCATTAAGCTTTTCATAGTGGTATAAATAACGATAGAAAGAAAAAGAATTCGACAATTATCGAACGAAAGTGGAACATTAACACAGTATAAGTTTGGGTGGAAGTTATTTTCTCGAAGTAGTCGTGCACGCGTTTCTCAGAAAAAAATGCGTGACCCGAGATGGCTGAGAAAATATTTTCGCGTTACCATGGCGTAGCCATAACCTGAATACAGTCACCTCCATCACTGCTTGGAACTAATCAGCTCAATATTGTCTGTCGACCTTTGGAAGCCGAAACTGAAAAAGGTAAAAACCCTTTGTATTGTGAAATACAAACACGTAGGGATTTTACCCTTTGAATTTCATTTTCGAGTTACAAAATGTAAAAATGCAGCGGCAGAAGGTTGCAAGTATAATACTGACCAGTCAAGGCAAAGAACGTCCTATTTATAGCGCGTCGCCTAGAAAAGCTATCTTTCTTCGAAAAATATGATAGTCTCCTGAGAAAGAGGGGGCGGGGGTTGGGGCGGGGGGGGAAATGTCTATAAAGAGTATGGTTGTTCTTGAATTACACAAGAATTCTCTCGGCCCGTTGAATAGCAGCTCGGATTGTAAAAACTCCTCCAAGCTTTTCGCAACTTAACATAAAACACATGACAAGTGAATTGATTCTACAGATTTTATTTTGTAACATGCCAAAAGAACCCTTTGTTATGTACAAAACATGTTTCGGGTTTCCCGGAAAAGGAAGAGGTTATTACTAATACAGACATATGCATAAAAACAAATGGAGCACAATTCGTCAAGAAAAGCTAAGGTGCGAGGTTGTCGTTTTGCAGCTGTTTGTTAATTGTCCCCAAATAATGTGAATTGTATGGTTTATTTTTGATTGGAAAGCCCAGGAGGTAGTGTCAATGACTGAATTGTAAATTTCGTCCTGTGTTTCTACTTAGCGGAATATATTCCATATTTCTTTCTAAAACAACCGATGAATTTATATCTTTAATTGCAAACCGGCTTTCCATAAAGTATTAGAAGAGATCAACTGACTGATCTATGCAGATGGAGGGCTTCTATGCAATCTACATACTTTTCTCAATAAAATTATATACATTATTTTTCAGTAGAGCTTGTTTCTCAATCCAAAGAAGAAATCATGATATTTTCCTCGTATATTTAAGGAAGTGTCCTATGCTACTAACTCCTATTGTCCGTAAGTTATCTGGCCTCATCAGGTACCAAACAGACAACCACAAAGACAGACGTGAACTCTTGTCTGTTAAATTATTTAACGTCATTGTCAACAACGAACAAAACAAACTGGCCAATCTACTTCCTCCGCTGGCCACTTCTCACACTCATGCAGCGTCTGAGAAACGAGAGAAGTTTTAATATTCCACTATTTCGGACTGGTCGCTTTAGAAAGTCTTTTATTAATAGCCATGCTTTGTAAATAGTTTTTAAATTACCTTGCATAATTTTTAGTGTAATTCACTAGTAGCCTTTAATTTCCAGACGTAATTCAGTCGAATGACTGCTAAGTGTGTATTTTTTAATAAACCATTTATCTTATTTTATTCACTAAATTATATAGTTTCCTGGTAATTTAATCATGAAGAATGCTATGGCTTCAGACTTTGACTGGTTAGTCTTTTCACATTATTTTGATAACTTCTGATTTGCAGTCCTAATTTTGTTGCGCACAGTTTGGATCAAAACTACTCTTGATTTATTATCCTTTGGAGAATTTGGTTTCGAGTTATCAAGTCCTTTTTATTCTTATGAATTCACCTCTAAATAAATTTTCGAAAGGGTATCTAGAAATTAAAATGATGTTATCACCGTCAGGTGTAGGAGAAAGGGGCTGCTGGTCCCGTACCCGGGGTTATCCCCAGGAGTGAGGGAACATTAGTCCCTTTCCTGGGCTTCACGCTTGTAGAAAAGCCATAAAATGACAGAAAGAAACAGAAATGAGTTGGAAATCCCAAAGGAGATACCTAGAATTGGTTTCTGCTCAAGAAGAATCCGATATTCTTCGATTTCGTTGGCCATAATCGTCATGTCGTCCAGTAGTGACGTTAACTTGTAGATGGCGCTCGTCAGGGAGATACCACTGATGCCACTGATGACACCTGCAGCACATGCCATGCTGCCAGGAACATTTCCAATAAAAATCGATCCTACACAGACCGCGATGGAGGCGACACCGTACACACCAGCCCACTTCCTACTGTTGTGACTTTTCTTGAGGTCTTCGTAGATGACTTGAGCGAGCTGCTGAGGGTTGCATGGAAGCGTCTTAGTTTTCTGATTTGCTTTGACGTTATCACATGCAAAGTGGCGCTGTCCAGGTGTTCCCACAGCGGCATCAGCTCCTTGTCTATCAACTCTGTGACTTGGTGGAGTTCCACCAGCAGCAAATCGAACTCTTTGCGATAAGTTTTGAAGTCGATGTCCAACCGCATTGTCCGATCGTACAGATCAAAGGTTCTACAAAGCAGATAAAGAGGCACGAAGGTCGACAGTTTTTCTCTCTCGGTAATGACTGATGTGGTTTTACCCAGATGTGATGCCTTACAAACAAGATCTCGTACATCTTGTGGCATGTTTCGAGCTTCCTTCCATATCGTGTATAGTTCCTGTATGCAATTGATGGAGTTCTTCAAGAGTTTCGCATCTAGGAGGTTAGTCTCTTTCCAGTCAGTCTTAAAGGCATACGAAGCTACCACTATGCACCCTTTTGGAACGCTCACTTCGGGTGTTGGAGACGCAGGCGGTACGAAAACGAAGGCCAAAACTAAGCCGAAGCAAAAGCGGAAATACTTCCGGCTTTGTGGCAACATTTCCTATGGATGTTATATGTGCTGTTCCAAAGTGTTCTCGGCGAGTGTCCGGAGTATATAGGAAATCGCTGCCAGTAATGCTGGGCCAACGGCAGAGTTACTGGAGTTTAATGAGACATAGGCAACAACGACAACTTCTAAGAGAAAGACCCCTCTACTTAATTAAATACTGTAGATTGATCACGTGTTCGAGCCGTGATTTAGCTGACGTAACATGTGTGGCGAAGAGCTGTTGCCTTTCTGGCTTAATACCCGGGGAGGGGGGGGTGGAAGGAGGGAGGGAGCTCTTTACTGGGATGTACATCGTACCTTTTATTTCCAAGTCGAAAACACAGATACAATAGTCCACTCACAACTTCTATTTTATTTCAACTGTACAAACAAGCATTTAGCTGCTCTAATCCCATTCATGTGCTAATTAAAAATTTCATTACTATACAGCAGTTCTATTGACGTCAAAAATTAAACCAATGTATTATATTTCTCTACAGATAATAAATATTCTGAAATAAATCCTATCCTCGAAGAAACGGAAAAACATATTGTTGAATTTTTTTCTTACTTGTCGTCATGAGATCTTCCTTTCTAAAAATTTACAATAAACCACAAAAGCAAGAACTCAAAATAAATATAATTAATGACTTGAGCATTGATTTTTTTTTGTTACAGTTCATTACAAACTCCTCTAAAAGTAATTCATTTTAATAATAACTAAACGACAATTAAAATGTTATTGCTGGTTTTACTCCTGTGCACGATTGAACATTGCGTTACATCTATGTCACGCAATACAGGGGCGGAGATTGTACAACGAGGGGTGGCTGGCACCTTGGGATTGCAGAATCAATGGGGCATGGCCCAAAAATGTTGCAATTTGAGAATTGGAACCTAATTAAAAAATTTTACACCAGAAATACTAGCGATGCCACAAAGTAGACATTACCCCCCCTCCCCCCCACTCCCTAAGTCCGCCCCTGCAATAAGGAAAGTCGACCACTTTGTGCAGTACCTTTCAATCACTGGCAGTAATTTCTCTGAGTCCGATGTACGGGAAAGAGCAAAGAAGGGTACGGAGAATTTCTATGCTGACTACAGAACGTAAAGGGACTAGAAAATAAATAATAAAACTGTCGTATACTCTACTTAAATATTTATGAAATGCTAACCACTATTCAGACGCTACTTCATTTCGGAAGAATTTGTTTTACGTTCTTGATATTTACGTATCTAATATTTATTTGAATTGCTTGAAATTGCTGGTTAATCAGGCAGTGCACTTGTTTGAATGAAAAAAAAACAATCGTTCATTAAAATCTTTGATACCAAACCGTTTTCTATCTAATGTTTAATACTATGACATTTTCTCTTAATATAAATAGCAGTTGTAAAGCAAACTGTTAAATATTATATTGAAGAAATAATGACGTCACAATTGGGAGCTCCTGTCATGATTGAATACTGCACGCAGACCTTAGCGTTACTTACCTGACTTTGCGTTACGGCAAAACGAGTCACGCAAATATCGGTATCTGAAATAAGTGATTTCCAGTCCGTATTGCCCACTCTCGAGGGTTTATTTACGTTTTTGTTTTGATTGTTTTAATTCGCAGCCACTGTCATGTAGTAAGGTCAAAACTTTATGATGACCGCCATTATGGATGCCAAACTTAATGACCTTTAAGCTTCGTTCTTTCTGATATTACTAGATGAAACAACTTTTTAGCTGCAGGAATTAAAGAAACTGTTGGACAAAAGAATTTAAAATGCCAAAAAATATAAGGTAAGCAGTTGGTAAAGAATAACATTAATTCGCATTTCATCGAGGATTGGAGTGCTGAGACTGCGCAGTACGCTTTGGAAATCATCTTTAACGTCCTTTGAAGAGATTTCTTGTCGTAATGAAGTTACAAAGGGGATAGACTCCTCAAACATGTACAAGCTACTGAAGTGGTGTGGGCTTCTGTTAAACAACTAATGAATGAACAACGTGAGTTGTTTAAATAGATAGGCGTTCTATAGTGATTCAATCAGTCCCCAGTTTTCTTTGCACGACTATTATTTTTGCTTGTCTAAAGGAATGACGCTGATTTGGACTATGACCACACCTGATAAATAACCTGATTATAAAAGTAACTTATAGAACTTGAAGTGAACGCAACCATACCGGCTTGAGGACGCCCAAACTCTTTGCACGGATCTGAACGCTAAATATATAGAATGTTAACCCCTTATGGCCACATGTTCTTCTCAATGGTAAGGATATGGCGGAGGGTTTCCCGGAAAACCAGCATGAAACGTCGTAGATATGGTCAGCGGTTTGCTGAAATCATCTCTCCCCAGTCCATAATCGGGTCGGCAGTCCTGACGTAAAATGTCAGGATACCCGTTCAACGTCGAGTGCATATGCGCATGCGTAGTAATATGACTCGCTGTATGGTGAATTGTATGCTCATTGGGGTGTCCAATGTATCCCGGATGTGGAAGTGGCCGAGGAGCATGGCACGGATGCGAGAGCGCATTCGTCGAGGACAGCGGTGTGAGAGAGTTAATTGAAAGGCTGTGCAGGTAAGGATGTGGGGTCAGATTCAATGTTGAAGATGTGGTCAGCGGTGTTGTCGCCGCAGGCCTCTCGGAGCAGAAAGATTGCTGTCGACAGCTGCTCTGAAGCGATGTGAAGGCGCAAGATGACTCGAAGGTTTCTGACAGTCGACGAGGAAACACGACATGTCCAAACGCGCTTCCTGTTAACAGAACAAACAACCAGTAAATTTTCCACAATTTAAGGAGGCACTTAGATTAGAATAACCTAATTTTAACAACTATTTTAGGTTTTTGTCTCAGAATGAATATATTAGGGTTTTTTTTTATCTCCCCTGCCCTCCCCCCTGTTTTTTCTCTTTTTTTCTTACCCTTTAGTCTTGCAGTGATGGATATATCCCTTATATGGGTGTAGACCCGTCAGGATCAGTTGTAGTTCAGTAATCATAGCTCACCATGGAAAACAGTCATTGCCTACAGTCTAATCTTACACCGCGTTGCAGGCAACCATCTTGAATTCGCCTAATAAAGAGCTGTTTTTCTATCTGATTGTGTTCCACGTTGGCTTTTGCAAAGATACGAAAGAGCGAAAAGAAAAGCTGATTTGAGATAGGTCCACTCAAGCAACAGCAGTCACTTAATCTCTGTTTATGCCTAATACCCTGGCTGATGATATTAACCTTTAGTCTAGCTATGTTACAGCCACCCTCCCTGAAAGAAAAAATCGGATCGAACGCATCAGGATTTTTACCCTTTGCTAGATTTTTCCACCGGCATAACGTAACAACTGAAATCAGAAACACGTTTTGTATCCCTGGCGTTCTGTGAAACGGAAAAGGATCAACTTATACCCACGCAGTGATTACAAGAATATAGGAAGTTGATTATAATAAGGCTTTCACGTTAACAGGAAAATTTAAACTCGCGGATTACTCTCTGTGGGGTACGGAAACAAACAACGTAACAAGGTATTCGCATTGTCGACCACGCCCACTTACCCGTGTGCCCCATCATCGGGGGAGGGGAGGGGTCGTTGATGTCCGGGAATTTTGGCGGAGAGTCCTGGAATGCGCGTTTACCGGATTCACCGCTTGACGTTGATCCCGCAGGGGAGATGGAAAGGCAGTCTGTGTCGTTGTAGTCGTCTGGGGACTTTCTGAAATGCAACAATGAGAATATAATTTCAATCTATTAATTTTATAACAAATTAAGTGCCAGCCGTGGCTAATTAGTGTGCTCTCTTCATTATCTTCATATAAAATCAACTGATTAAATGCTCACGCCAGGAAAAATGTCTGGTTACCGTATATGAGAGCAATTCTCCCAGGTGAATGAAAGTAAATGTATGAAAACTAGTGGGAAGAATTTTGACATTTCCTTCGAAACAAGGGTTTCATTGGGAACATATTACGCGCTCAAAAGAGAGACAGATTTCTTGCTTTGTATAGCTAAATTAGATTAATATTTCGGTGAGTAAAACCGGTTCTTTGAGGTGAAACAATCAAGTTAAGAGTCTGGAACTAAAGGTTTTAAAAGTACATAAGTGTGAATTTAATTTGCTGGCGCCTCGGGTTTTGTTCTGTTTTTATTGGTTTATCTGGTGACCGCATTGCCTATTTAAAGCGGCGCTCTCTCGTACATGTATTTCAAGCATTCTGAAGAGAAGCTAAGAATTACTACATGCTAAGAAATGTGAAAATAATGGTTTGATAGTCTGTGAGCAGTTTCCCTTTTCCAAACGAACGAGAAGAGGCAAGCGGCGATACCGCGAACTTTGTTTGCGTTCTTCCTCGCAGATTTTCGCGCAAAAGAGAGACTGCGCGAAGTCTGTGGATCGATTTTTTAGAGAAATACGCGGCAAATAACAGGAATTCCATCAGGAAGTGAGTACATTGTATTTCTGGCAATGATGAGGAAGGAAATGTAGTGGTTTAGAATATGGAGAAATTGAAAACTTGAGACTCACTTATCTACTTTATCAAAGCATAGTTAATTGAGGGGAATGGTTATGAAACTCGACAAAGTTCCTCGTTGTATGGTTCTGTTCTCTTTTTTGGCCTTGACCATGCACAAAACACAAAAGAGCTGTTTACTACTGACCGAGGAACTAACCAATATAAATGTTTTGATTACGTAACTCATGCAAAGTGTATGAGCGAAAGACAAAAGATTGTGCATGGTCGTGGACGTTCCAACATAAATCTTGCCATCTTTGTTTGCTACTTTGGTGTTTGCCGGCGGGCTTCGTAACTATACCCCTTTATTAGCTATGATGAAAGTTTTGTAAAACTTAAGTTGAAACAATGAAACTCGGGACTTTATCGTTTCCCTTCGAAGATCTCAATTCCAAATCGGAGAACACGTTTCCTGTAATTGTTACTTAGCAAACACTTGTCCGGAGATACCGGAGCAAAAGATGCTGCACAGTGTGAGAAATAATCTGTTTGCATTTGCCGTTCACCGCCGTTTTGCTTCCGACACAAATTTAAACCCTGTATTATCTGATTTAGCCTGGGAATTAAGCGGCTGCTTACAAATTCCAGCACGTGTTCCCATTTTCGAATGTAATAACCGGATAAAAACCTGAATATCATGGCCTACACTTGAAAACGAAATGTCGTTACCAAAACCGCAGACAAGCCGCGGCAGGGTTTGATGAGATGAAGGCGACTAAAATTCTAGACTGATAATTTCCCCAAACTCTTATATCTCGCTGTCTTTCTTCAACTAAAGAAACCGGAAAGCGTGCAAGTAAAAAGTAACATTTTTGTAAGTTTTCCTGGTGCTGCTTGCATACCCAGCGTTAAATGTATTTAGTACCCATTGAGTTAAATATGGCAAATGATCAAAATGTTAACGTAAACTCCTCGCAGTGTTCCCACGTACCTTTTCATTGCAATATGATGCATGGTGCTGTTACAGCTTCCTCGAAAACCTTTTGCAAACGGGTTGTTTTCGATCTTCAGTTGAGTTATCTGTAAAAGATGAAAACGCATCCCCAGTTAGTTAGCTGTCTGCCTGTTTTCTGGAGAGATTTCAACATGCTACGTGCCGTGATCTCATCAAATATAAAGGAGGCAAATTATGGGCGGAAATGTCCAATTAGGGTGCGGAAAAATTGCCCAGTACCAGTCTTAAATGTGGAATTAAAGCGAACGATTTCAGTCAAATACTCCAGAATATGCTCATCGAGCATCAAACATGCAATAACATTCGTTGAAAAGTAAAAGAGAAATATAAGCTTTTAATCAACATCATCACCTACAAAAGGTCTCTTTCACACAAAAATGCTAAGGCTGTCGTTTCTATTACACTTCCATCGGCAAATACTAGACATTAAAAGCTGCGGATTGCCCAGTTTGTGGTTTTCCGTGCGTAATTTTCGTTGAACAGAAAATCTCCTTTGTAGTCTACTTGTGTTGCAATCATGTCGATTGTTCTCCATAAAAAGTTCCAAAAGAGTGAATCATTTCTCCAGCAAGTTTCTGTTTGTCGAGAAACTTAAATGTCATGTTCCGATGGCTACGTCGCAGTTGTACCACTTCGATGGCAAGTTGTACGTGAACGAACTTCGTGTACACGGGAAATACCCAGGAAAAACAAACATGTTATGCGGAAAGCTATTAATACGACGAAATTAGCGGTTAACCGGTGCATATCATATCTTTGTGCAGCGAGCATTGCAAACCGCATGAAGCAATCAAAAGCGCCGCCTTGCAACACTAAAACTGCAACACTTAAGCCCCGACACGCGAATTTCACTTTACGAGACAGTTTCTTGACTTTCGCTAACAGAGAAACTGTCAATTCTCTAGAATGAAATTTCTGTGTATTGGAAGACTGTTAAATAATTAAACTGAATTATTAGAGTATCATGGAAAGTTTCTGCAGCCGCTTTAAGTGAAATTAAACTTACTCTCGTCAAGAGCTGAGTAAATTATTTTTCACTTATACTAGAGCTATTGTGAAAGAAATCGGCTTGACAGGAAAGGTTTCCGCTCTCAAAGATAGAAGAAAGTTTGATCTTGTTTGCTATCTAAGAAGCCTTTACTGACTGCGATAAATCGCCAGGAAGGAAATATAATTCTTAACCTTGCTTTATCAAAGTGAATTAAGTTAGGAGTTTTTTTCTCAATAAAATATGTTACCCAGTCTATTTTTATATTTATTTGTTTACGCGTTTGTCTGTCTATACCTTTGTTTTTAAGTATCTGTTTGGATATTTGCTTTGGCGACCTTAAATTATCAGTAACTCATCGTCAGTTTCGAATGATTTCATGTTCTAGTATAACATTCTCTCGATCTCCTAACTGATCTGTTTTATAATAGAAAGAGCATAGAGAAAAATAAATCATTGTCATTCACTGATACATTTCTGCTGTTTCTAAGTTGGAACATTGCTCTTGTGGGTCAGCCTCACCCTGTTGTAGGTTCACAGCTTTTGTCTCCCGTCTCCACAGCTGTAGAAATTAGGTTTAAAGTCTCGTGGCATTGGCTTTATACACAGACAAAAAATAAATGAGAACTGCCCACTGAAGAATTGCTTTTAGATAGAATCTTCGCGATTGTAAACCCAAACATTCAAACTGGTGAAAAGTAATTTTTTGCGAGAGAAAACCAAAACCTTGGTTCGTCACAGTAATCTTGCTAAGTCTTTTCTGTTTATCAAAGCCCTGTTTGGCTTTTCCAATTTCTTACATATCCGAAGATAACTGGTGAAGTTAAAATCAATCAAAAATATATAGGTTTCTTTTTCTCCATGTTCAAATGGAGCCTACAAATAAAGCCGTTTACCTCAATATCACGCATCGGCCAATGACCATAGAATACGCACGCGGTAGAGCAATAAAACTTTTCTGCATAGCCTGCGAGAGCATCCATTTTTTTCGGTTTTAGTCTAAAACCTATCAAAATTTGGCTATTCAGGTTTGAAACGAATGCCCTCACAGGGCAAGGTTTGGAAGAATCAAAGCAAATATCTCCATTTTGATACTGATATCAAATGATATTATCGGTTGAAAACTTTGCTGACTTCAAGTAAACTCCACAGTTAATAAAATGAAAGCGGTACCTTTATTTGGTTCTCCAACAGGAAATTCATAGCCTAGCTTTAAAAGAGGGAAACCTCTTCCCTGATATTGGGATTGAGTGCAAAATGCTGTACATTTGTATAAGTTTACACTCGGTTTCTTTTATATCCAGAGTATGTGCATGAGAACTCGTTCTCAATTTATATGGACAAAATGCTATGTACAAGAACCATCACCTTTCCTTGCTTTATTGCCATGTTATTTTATGTTGTTATTACTTTTTAGCTCTCTTCCACAATGTTCAGGTAAACTCAGTTTGCGAAAAAACATTCTTTCGTTGCTAAGCTTTGTCTTTGCCAAACAATTTGTTTTCAACTTGCGCTAATATTGCGAAGAATGCGCTTAGGTTGATGAAGTACGCTATCGAGGGCGAGGTTTGTTTCAAGCGAGTGAAAAAACAATCCGACAGTTTTCAAACTACCGAAGTTCACTCAACTAGTAGCTATTGCTGATTTCTTTCCTAACAGAATTATCCACTACTCTCTCTATATGTTATAGTGGTTGATCACAAAAACTACCCTCGTATTGAATGGGTCGCCTGGCCACCTAAGCTCACTCGCCCTGAACGAGTCTGCAAAGCTGCATATTTTTGCGGCACACTTTTCATCCACACCTTATCAAGCTAAATCGTCCTTTTCATTGCTTAAATGAGCTATTTGAACTCAGCTGTAAGTCATTAACAACTTGCACTCACCCTCGGGTTTTGATAGGCAGTCACTCCCATGAATTGAGTCTCAGGAAAGACGAAGGTGTAAAACGAACCCTTTCTCAAACCGTACGGGCTGTAATCCTTGGCTGGGATGATGTGAACACGCGGCTGGTACTTGTGCATGGAGTTCAGAATAACCTGTAGTGTATGAAAACAAGATTGGATGTTAGGTAAAACCTCCATTCACAAGAGTGCGAGAGGCCTAGTTGAAATATAAGCACAAAGAACCGAGAACACTGTTGGCGTTCAAGGTTATTAAAGTAAATTAAGTTTTACCAGCTGGAAGAACAAATGTGATAATGATGAGACGAAGAACCACAAATATTCTTTGAGAATTAATTTCTTAAAGAAACGTTTGTTTTTTTTGCTTAATTTGATGATGAAAGTGAATGCGTTTCGGACGCCAATCAATTGTTATGAAATGTTTCAATGGGTGTTAACAGTTGAAGAAATTTCATTTCCTTCGAATTGCTTTCAGCTAAGATTTATCATGATTGGATTTTGAATATAACAAGTCAATATCTGAATAGTGTTTTCATGGATGTGGTCGAGGACGTTTCGAGTTATAAGAAACTACTCTTATTCAAAAGGTTCGGCAAAAGGTTCGCAAATGGCTCAACGTTTGCGAAGATCACTGACTCAAAAATGTCCCAGTTCTTTCCTCATGTTATCATACAGAAACAAGACGTACACATCAAAAGAATTGTTACTTTAGAAAGCAAAGTGAGGCTAGGACACTCTAAAAAGCTGAAAAAGACTTAACATTTACTGTGCCAAAGCCATGACACGTACCGAATAGTCTAAAACTGTGGAGCTACTTTACCACGAACCGATAGGGCGTGCTTGTCAAAATAACAAAACAGCAAAAAATTCTATCGTTTTTCATTTTATCTCACACTCTTGCTCCCTTACTATCCAATTCATTTGTTCATTAATTAGAAAAGAAAAAATAGTCGAGTTTTGCTGCGATTTGTCGCAATTACCTACTGTGTTTGTCATTAGTTTTAAACGTTTTAAAAACCACTGATCGTCTTATCTCGCGTTCCAATCACAGTTTGACCCCCTTCTCTTGGCCATTGTGATTTCTAAGTGTTGATTTTCATTTCGAAGTTAAAAGCTTTCACAATCACTTAGGAGGGGCGGGGTAACTCGGCCCCCAAATCACTTGTTAATATCCTCACGGCTGATGTTATTGTCAACTTGTTTACATCGTTTTTCAAATAAGAAACACAAAACTTAAATTGTCATCTCGCCAGAACGTACGAGCGGCGTTTACGCTAAGTTTATCGCGAATACATGGTTCTGTCAAGTTAGTTAGCGCGCACGAGAAAAGAGCCATTAATGAAATACCCCTTTCACTGGTAGAGCTTTCTATCCGTTTTTGTGACCAGAAATCTATTTTCCAAAGCTCTTTGGTTTCTCAACAAAGGCAATTAAGTCTTTTGTTTCTATTCTACGCATTTCAATAGATTTAGCGTGAATGGAGGTGTGCAAACAAATGTTCCGTTTGTGACGACCAGAGACAAAATCGTTCACTCCCTTGTTTTGTGCAAAGTACGGTATTTCAAAGCACGTTAGCGTTAATTATGGACCCTACGTTAATCATACCGTTTAGATATCGAGTATTATTTGACTTACATCTAAACAACGATTTCCTTTGAGAATAAAATGTCACATAGCTTTGCAACAGCTTAGTCCATTATATCGTCTTCAAAGCCAAGTTTATCTTATCTCCATACGCCCACGCGATTCACAAATGGACACAAATTTGAAATAAAAATACCCATGACTCTCTTTTTGGTGTTTCACTCAAGATGAAACATTTACTGACGAAATGCAGCTACGAAACAAAATTTTATGTTCATATGTTGTACATCTTCCATCTCTTGACAAAGATCAATTCAAAAAAATTCGAGATTGATTTTATGGAAGCGAGCTAAGACACTGGATGTTTGTCTTAGTTCTTAAAAGTCTTGACATTTCAGATGTTTCCAAATGTTTTGCCTTTAAGTAGTTTTATATACACTGTAGTCGAGACACCGCCAAACATTTTTATGCAGTGAACAACATACTTTGCTCTAAATGTTCTGATGTTAGTTGTTAGGGTAATAAAAAAAATCAAATATTGTCCCACTGACAGCAGTTTATAAATTCAAGAAAATACACAGTATTTCAAGATAAGATCAGTCAACTTATCATTTTGCCTTCAATAGTGGAGAGCCCTTAAATTTCATTCAGTAAAAAGCATCATATTTTTATTTCAAACGACAGGGTCTTGTTTTTTCCTATCTGCGTGTTCCTGTAAAAATAACCTTGAATTGTCGGGAGGAAAAATATATAAAGATTTTCGTTCAGCTTTTCTCACTACAAAGAATTTTATCTGAGCTTTTCCATATTCTAAGACTCCCATATGTTAAAAATCTGAAGACTGTTGTCATGATCCAAGGCGATTTGGGGAGGACCATAAAGTTAGAACAACCTTTTTCTTCTACTGATTTTAGTTACATGGTCCGGGAGGGAAAATTCATCACCGAAGAAGGCTGAAAACATGAATGGACAAGATAACTTACGTGTCCCATTTGATCCATATGATTGTTTGTCAACTTCATCTTCTGAAACGACACAACTTGTCTCATCCACTGTGAGCCGGTCCCTGGTGAGTCAGGATGAATAAAGATTCTCGTTGGCATCAGGGGCTCTGCCTTGCCCGTCACTGACCACTCGGAGTTGTGAAACTTGTACCGGTTATCGTCTCCTGGAATACTGTCTAAGACCAAGACGTATTCCTCCTTGGGGTTTAAGCCGCTTATATTAACTCTAATTACGGGAAACATACGTCTGTGGACAAAAACGCAAAGATTTAATGTTAGTCTCTCTGCGTTAGGAAGAGATTTAGGATGGACGTAACTGCTGTGAAGTGTTTTGTGTTGAGAGGTTTCTGTCCCATTGCCATCAGCTTGTTGGTTTTGTAAGATTTCTTCGACAACCTAGCGAGTTTATTAGACGAGACACACTCAGTTAAAGTCGCCGCAGTGGGTCTGTTTCAGTGCATTCCAAACTAAGTATTACAGTGTCTTAAAAAAGGGAACTCATTTAGAGGGAAGAAATCGGGCGTTTAGCCTTCAGAGACTCTGCCCGTTCCACCCCGCACTTAACGCATTCACGTAGGATATGTTTAGCTTTCTCAATTTACAGCATGGCGCGACCCGAAACAAATATTTTTATAAACTGTGAAGTATCTTCGAAATGGGTTCCACAATATTGAGAGAGTACCTAGCGCTAATAGAAAAAGGATGGAAATAAACACTTCGTTAGAACGTTTTGGAGGGTTTGACAGCTGCGTAAATCGAATGAAGTTAAACGATGACTGTTGAAACATGAACTCTTATCATTACACATGTATTTCACGACAGCGCTGTCAAACTCTTTGAGTGTAATTATTTGTTTGCTTCGACCTCCCATTATTTGGTCCAAAATACAGGCGTTTGGCAAATTCAAGTGCAAACTAAGAGTTAGAGTAAGTGACTGGTGGATTCCTTGTTAGCAGGTTTTTCCCGTCTGCTTTGATAATCGGTGGAGACTTTTCGCATTATTTTGGGCGGAAATCTGAAGAAATATCAACACAAGAGAGTTAGGAGAATGGAGTGTACTTCATTTAGCTGTCTCATCTTACCGTCCTGTTTTCGTAATGATCATCTCTGTCCCTATCTCGTGGAACTTGTCCCAAAGATCTTTATTCTCGAGTTCGACTTCGATGGTGTCCGACCTCAACTGGCCGTGCGGGAGAGCTGACGAGAAGCCGAACGCCATGGTGTGGATTTGAGAATATCCCGACTGAACCGCTTGGCTTGGGATTGTGGTCGCTGCTCCGTGCATTTCCTCGTAGAAGTTTGACGGATGTGAGTACGGGATGAGCGATTCAACGTGACGATCTGGCAGAAAACACAATCAAGAAGTCGGCTTTGGTTTTTAGATGCACCACAGCATGTGACTCAAGGCATGTTTGACGGTACTATTGTAATGTAACTCAAGGAAGCCATAGGGTCGTTACAATTTCCATTACGTCAGGAATATAGGAAACGGCGAGCTTTGCACGGCAGACAGGCAGGACGCCAATAAAGCAGATAAAACGCAGCACGATTTTAAGGCTACTCACCGAAATCGAACTCTTGTCCCTGAAGTATGGAACTGGTGCATCCCGCCAGAGCCAGTCCGGCACGTGTGTTGAGCTGACCTTCCGGGCTTTCAACGGATGTCATCATAGTACAAGAAAAGCTTAACGGCTCTCGAGAGTTTGGGTGTTTCTAAATGCAAAGCTAGAGCGAGAGTTTTGTTGGCGCGATATCACCAAATTCGCCTGAGCGAGTGTATGTCCAGCAAATTGCGTGGTCAGTTTAATCGCGCTGAGAGTTAACCTGGCACAGCGCGCGGTTGACCCAAGACCCCGACGCGAGTCAAACAGATAAACAGCCCGGCAAGTTCGAGGATAGAGTTTTGCTGTTGTAATCAATCATTAAACGATTTTATTTATACACCATAGAGACCTAATGTCGCTCACTAGTGGACATTCATAAATCACTTAGGCGTACTGCTCAATTACTGTAATGAAACTATTAGCGAGGCGATTGGCCGAGCAGCTGTCAAAAGCCCATCAAAGTTGTCTTCGGAGCCTAATAACGCATGACGTTTTTGTCATTTCCTGTTCGCCTTTAAATAGCTATTGTCAAGACAATCAATTTGCCGCGTGAAGAAGGCGGACTTGGACAGCCCATAACAAAGAACATTACACCAAAATTATCCGCGAAAGAATTACTTGGATATTTTGCTTGAAAAGAGAATTACACAATGAATTTGAATGAGAATGGCAGGTTGCTTGAACGCGCACATAATACTGTCAAGACAATACAGAAGCGATTTTACAAGGTCAACATAACCAAGTATTTCCGGATCTGTAGATGCTCAGAAAATTCTGACAGTTGAGAAAATTCAACGAGTCCTCTGGGAGCATGAACGCGGCCTGAAATTAGGACAAAACAAAACAACCATATCTCAATTTGTTTTGTACTCGAGCTGAATAGAGTGCACTCAACCACAACAATTTGTGTAACCATGCTAACACGACCATTGTCTCGCGTTAGCGTTGAAAAACTAATCAAGAAAACCATCATAGTTTGAATACTAATTCTCTACTCAAAAGAGAAAAAAATTACCCTTTCGAAAAATAAAGATAAACGAATTACGAAGGAAAGGCCCTTGATTTACGTCAGTTCTTGTCACTGATTGACACATGCCTATTTACATCCTGGACTAAACCAATAAAGATTACGTTTCTCCTCACGTACTCCTTACCTGCTCTAAAAGCTTCCTAAAAACGTGTTTTAGGATTTATAAAACGCAACTTTTGGAGTCCAGTACCAAAAAATGAATAAGGAATGAGAAGTTTTTGTTTCACGAACTGCGAAATAGCTACTTTCCAGACCATGTTATATTAAATATTAACGACAGAGCAGTTCACCCACAAATTTGCTACGCGGTTTTTTTACCCGCTCTAAAGTTTTAAAAACTTTTCAAAAAGTTCGGACGATTTTTTCTGTTAAAAAAAAAGGATTAACTTCCAAATGTTTATCACTCACACGTTTCGCAAAATGACTCATGCTAATTTGTGAATTGATAGGAGCAACAAAACAAAGTGAATATTTTTCGTGTTGAAACAGCAAAAGGAAACGGAGAAGACAGAAACAAAAGCGCCCCAGACGTAACAATAGTTAAAATATACTAACCTCCCGGTATAGTTATGGACGGAATTTTTTTTTTTTTCTTCCCGCCACAGAATATGGGCTCAGAAAGTCCCGCTGAGAAAGTATTTAAGCTGGGTTACAGACTGTTCAGTCATTGCTTGGTGTGTGGCCAATTCAGCTGCAAACCAATTCAGCGATATCACGATGCACTCATTTTTAAATATCAACTGAAGTGAAGCTACCAAGCAAGGGCGTCAAGGATGTCTCATTACCAAAGTAAAGTGTTAAAAAAAGTTAAACCGCAGTTATCGGCGCTCGGTTGTAACAGCTGGCGACCAAGTGGAAATCAGTTAGAATTAAGAAGGCTAGCATGCTAAAAGCTTTAACCCACGGATTCACCAAAAATGAGTTAGGGTCATGGAAAACCGTTTCAAAGACTTTAATCCACTGATACTGATTTATATAATCCCTTGTTTGCGTGTTACCATCTAAAACGAGTGAGCTGTTAATAGCTGTGGCGAATCGAAACTGTTAAGTAACTCAGTTATTCCCCGATGTCCAGACTTTGAATAATCTTTGCACCACGCGCCGGACGGATAATGTTATCAAATTATTTAGATTTGCAACTTTTCTTTTTTGTTTTGTTCAGCACGGGTTTTTTTTTTAATTTTAGCAGGCTCTCGACGGAAACTAATACGATCATCAAAATTTTTGCCATTTCTGCCCCCTTGTTTTGTTTATTTGTTTATTTGTATTTTTTTATGCTACAACTATGCGGTTTCTGACACGTAAGGGCTATGAATTGATTTATAATGAAGGATAACAGCATTATTTTCATAAGCCATCAACACGATATCCTATATTTCTACGTCATTAAATTCCGCGTGGACTTTTAAGTGCCTACGCATCTATTTTGACCCTGAACAAGGGAAAATCTAGCTCGTTCAAGTAATGTTCCTTCATTGAGTCCAGGTGCAATCGTGTAAAACTACAAAAAAAAAATGGAACTACTCCAAGTTTTTGCCGGGAAATACTTTTGAGAAACTTCAGTTACGAATAAAGCACACACTCGATAGCTGTTTTCTTATCAACAAGGGTGAAAGGTTTTCAGTTCTCTTTTTGTTTAAGACAAGTTGATTACAGGAAAAATAACATTCCACGAGGGACCGAAAGTAAAACACCTTAATGAGTCATTCTTGTAACGGAAATAACCCGCAGGCCTCATGTCTTAGCTAATCCTTGGGATTTTGCTTCTGTTAAACTTTGCACTCTAGATTATTATACATAAATTTAAACCTTTCAGCAAGACCATTATTTGACGAAACAGGAAACAATATAAAAGACACTTTTAAAGCCCTCCTTCAAAGTAGACAATAGCCACTTTCAGCTCCAAAATATTTTCTTAATCCTTAAACCTAAATAACACGCATTTCTGACATAGTTTACTTTTGTTTTAGGGAGTAAAATATAGCCTTGTGGCAATTCAATATATCTTATTTCCAAAGAAATAACTACATTTCATGATTCCGTGTAAATTTGGTTGCCACTGTACTGTTTGCTTTCGCCCCCTTAAAGTTTAATCGCTTTAATTTAGATAAATCTCTATTATGAATATTGTTTGATTTTCTTTGATATTAATAGACAAACTCATTAACGTCGACGACAATTCAAAGAGTCTTACGAGTTACTTTGGTTACGAGGGTATTCGCCAAACAGAATTTTAGATTCATTTAATCAAGAGGAACTAACGAAGTATTTACTAAGTAATAATTTGTGAGGTAATTTTACGTCGGATTGAAAAGGTTACAAGAACGAAAAAAAAAAGGTTTCCTGTAAGCCACGACACACTTCCTTCAGACAGAGGTCATTGGTACTTTTTGCTTCACTAACGTGAATAACAACAAATCCATGCTCCTAGCTCGTGGTCTGGTATTATATTATTGCTTGTGTGGGTATTCCATTAGTGATAAGCTGTTAAAACAATACACTTTATTTCACCTTTACTAGGGTATTTTGCCCTTTAAGCTTAAGCCAATTTCTTTGATAATGGGTACTTGAGTGAGTGACAAACATTACATGTTTGGTGCCTAGGAAACCAGGATAAACGCTAAAAGGGTTTATAAGAAGAGATAATCGTATTATTCTCTCACGTGGCGTGCATATTTCCACATCTAAAAGTGTAAAAATATACGGTGGCCGATCTGTTTAAGGACGCTGTTGATGACAACACTGAAGACACTCATCCGTCTTCTTCAAAATTCTAATTTCAAAAAAAAACTTAGTAAAAAGATGGAAACTGTTAACAAAACGTAGAACCTCCAGTTTTACCGAGTTTTTAAATTACCTTAGTGACGTTTCAAAAAGTCCTGTGGTTTCGTGCAGGTTGCCGAAAGAGGTTATTCAATGCTCTCTAAAGGCTGATCAAAACGAGACGGTTTTACTTTTATCACGAACTAAATTCGGTTTATTGTGCGTCCATGCATTCGCTCAGCCCTTGCATATAAGAACTCTTCAGTTGGTGAGTATTCGCTTCGTATTAACTTCACTTACAAGCAACGTGTTCCCAAATCATTCGAGTTTGGCCAAGAGCTAAAAGAAAAACCCAGACACAGGCCAGTTGCGTCGGAATAATCAAAGCTTGGCTGAGAACATGCATTCTTTTATTCTTTCCTAATGAAATTTAAAATGGAAATGTGGATTAAGCCCCATACTGTGCAATTAATGTTTGACGGAAAGACATCTGTCCCAACATGCGTTGGACTTTGCATGCCAAATTACTTTTTGCTAGGAAACCATATTGATGGTGTTTTGTTGGGCGCGTGCCGTTGGGGTTGATTTCTCTATTGACACGCGTACGCGTGCCAAGACCATTGTTTTATTTACAAGTAAAAGAGACTACAAAGATATCTCAAAAAAATTGTCATTCGACATTGAAGTGAAATTAGACTAGTTTATTCAATAGAGTTCTGCCTGATCTAATGATATTTGGCTTTTACGTGTTTTTGCTTGGGAGACTGTTTAAACACAGCCTGTTTTTTGTGATCTATGTTTGGCCTTTTCATTGGAAGGAAACAAAAAAGAACAAAAGGGCTTTTGACGAGAGGATAAATGAAACTTGTCGGCGGCACTTGTTAAACACAGTTCTACTTCATTAGTTCAATGATTTTGCTACGCAAGCCGACTACCAGTGAAATAAGTGTTTGTTTGTGCGTAATTGTGTCCTTTGTGGTAAATGTTGTTGTCAATAGGCCAAAAATTAGCCAGTGTATAGAGACTGTGTCACTGAAACAAAGAATTCTCACGTACGCGAAACTCGCCAGCTTTGCAGGCAAGCCAAGAATGAAATCGAACTCGTAATAGTGTGAACTTGTGGCATTGAGAGAAAATTCCACCACTCACAGCAACTCTCCGAGTTTTCAGTTCAATGGTACTTTATTTTTCTTTATCTTTAGACAAGAAACTATGAAATAGTCTCTTGCTTCAGAGCAAAGGCATTTAAACTGTTGAAAAACACGGAGTGTTGTGATCTTTTTAACAGAATTAAGAGTGGACTTAGTAAGTCAGTTTCTGAGGCACCGCCGTTGTAGCCAAGCCAAAACCTTGTTGTTGGCACGTACCAAACTTTCCAAGTCTGGTCTCTTTTCACACCCAGTACGTTAATGTTACAGGTTCAGTTCTAATCCTAAAGGCCCTTTCACAAAAGAGCTAATCTGTTAAAAGAAGACGTCTCAAACAGTATTGTTACCTTGCACTAAGGATACCGGCAAACAAATTTTAATGATTTTTTTTTTCAGATACGCTTATGAACAACTTTTGCCATACTTCTGTCCGAGCAAGGTGGTTTCTGTTTGCGGCCTCCCAAATCTTAAATTCTATTAAGCTCGTCACGAAGGTTTTTCTGTTGATCTTTAGGCCTGAGTACGTGACATCACGTAGTAGCCGAGGGTGTTAATGTTAAAGGAAACATTGACAATTAGCAGTGGTCTTCTTTCCTCGCCGGTTTCACAAAACTTAACTTCACCTCAAGTTAGTTTGTCGCTTAGTTCAGCAGTAACTAACTAAAGGCATTTGCATTCTTCTCTACTGTCGGCTATTTGCAGTGGACTTACAAGTTACACTGATTATTGCGGTAGCCAACTTGATATGAATTAATGAGGAAAAGCGCTACCTCAGTAACATTTTGATTCCAATAGACGCCTTTATAAGATGGCAGTTACACACACTTTGCTAAAGATGGTTTATTTTTGATCAGCTGAAGTGACCTGAAGCAAAAAGAAACGATTTTAATTTGGATGCGACACACTGCTCCGTTTGCTCACTTTGCTGTTCGAATGTCGTTTAAAAACAGTCCTGGAGTAACATTTAATTGACCAAGACTTTGTTCTTATATCGTTTGCTTTACTCTACAATACTAAGGAGTATCAGTTGTCCTAGTGGATGGATTTATTTTGTTTTTCCTGTTTTGCATTGTTCATCCAATTCATTCATTCATTCAATCATCGTTCGTTCGTTCGTTCGTTCGTTCAATCAGTCATTCATTCACTCATTCATTTGGTGAGTCAGTCAGTCAGTGCATGAGGCAGTCGGGCAGTCATTTACTAAGTAAGTAAGTCAGAGTCAGACAGACAGACAAGAGGAGATTCAGTCATCCATTCGCTCGTTTCCCGAAATTTCAACTAGAGTAGATCTTGATTTCCATAGCAGCGTAATCAGTGACCTTAAAATCAAACCTCTCTGATCATAGTTAACTATGCTCTGATGACACTTCAGTTTGCAAAATTAAGTTTAGTGTAATTCAGCTACAAAAGAAAAAAACCTCATCTGCTTAAGTTGCCATATTGGTATGGGAAGTGTTCACTGAAATTAACTTTAGGTACAGGTAGCAGGTGAATTTCTAGTGCGTTAGATTAGGAGCGGGTTCCCTCTTATGCTCAGAACATACACACTGTATGTGTAAACCTGTCACTTTGTCCTCCTACTTTAGGGCAAATGTGGCGGGAGATTGTTCGAAGGCGGCACACAATATCAATCAAAATCATTCAATCAAAACTTTTTTATAATGTCTAGTGTTCTAGCCAGACATTGGGTCAGCTAATCCGGAGAGAACCGCTATGAAGCCCAAGTACCGCATAGGAGAGGCAGAATAACTGCACTGGATAACCACATTACAATCCCGTTAATTGCTTTCAGTTCTTCAAAATTTGATGTTTTTAACGAAATAATGGTGTAAAAAGGGCTGTCAAAACGAGAAAATGACTTACTGATTTTTCTTTGGGTCAAAAAAAACGTGGCTCTAATAACTACAATAGGTGTTCGTAAAACGGAGTTCTAATGTACTTCGACCTTCTGGTCTCTGTACTTGGGAAGTCGGGTTGTCCTAGAGTTATAATCAGCCTGGGGTACTTTGGGACTTGAGCCTGAAGTGAGCCCGGCCTCTTTACTGCTTCTGTTATCTCGTCTGTTTAAAGACAGTACAAGAAAAATAGTACGTCCAGAACATACGGCAGGTGCTTCAGCAAGGGGAAACATGCAGGTATACGTTAGCGTTTGACTTCCTTTCTTCTGACCTGGGTTCCATTTCTTCCGGGATTCATGCGTGTGTTGAGTTTGAAGTTGGTTCTCTTCCCGTCAAGGATTTTTTTCTCGAGTACTCTGGGTCTCCTCTCTTCTCAAAAACTAACTTTTCTAAATGCATTTTCGATCTATCTAGGCGAAGGACCGCATACGCACACTAAAACCAGCTACGTGTTTTTATCTCCGGAAACGCAGTAATTATTTTTAACACGCGCTAAAGCAGACGGTTTGTTTGGACACAATTCATCATGTGCCTGTCTTTATAAAGATAAGCAATAAAAAACGCTAGAACTATTGATTGTGTAAGTGCGTACAGGCTGTCTCTGCATCTCTGGTAGCCGGGCGGCAAGTGCAACTTATTATCACATCCTACCCTTCCAAAAGACCAGTCGCGCGCTTTTCCACCAGTTCATCTGCTCTCAGTCGCTCGCGTTGCCAGCACACCAAACAGGTGACCCCTCGCAGGCTAAAATATTATTCGCGAATCACATAAAATAGATCAAAGAAGCTGACGACCCGATTAAACTCTAAAGCCCATTGTCTCTTAAAAACATTTCAAAGTGCACCGCTTGCGGGGCTGCTGTGTTACCGCCACAAGGAAAACCGCTCTTATTGTATTCATAACTGACAGCAGGTAGCAAATTGAATTTAAACTGTGCCTTCTTGGCGCCATTCTTTATTCGACATTTTACAAATTAAGTTTTTCATTTCCGAAAAAAAAAAGACTCGGAAAGAAAAAAAGCCGATTTAAATTACTATAATAAGTTTAATAAGTAGTGTACCAATTCTTTAAATATTTGAGTTCGAAAATTCAGATGAGTTAGTTTTCACTTGAAAGGACGGGAAATATAACCAAGACAAATCTATTTTTACCTGTGAATGACGAGAGATTATAGTCTCTTGTGAAGGATTAGTAAAGAATAAGGAAAATTTAAAAAAATTCTCGAGAAGGTCTTTCAGAGATCGAGATTTTCGTGGTTATTGTTGTCCTCGCTCTAGCCATTCTCTTTATTTAGCTGTTCTCTTGTCCGTGAACAGTTTGAGTTGTTTTCTATCATCAATACTTCAGTTTCCAGACTAGTAGGTAAATTTTGTGTTGCACCTTGGGCCCACGTGTATTGGGGTAAACAAAACCCTTGTTTCGACTTAATTGCACCATTGTGGTATTCAAACAAAAAGGTGATTCTTTTGTCTCGTATTTTTTTTTTTTTTTATAAACGCTGCCGTTACTTTTGTCATCTAAAACAATACCCGCTCTCGTGGCTTCTTGTTAGTGTCTCGTTCTATTTTCGCTTTTATAATTTACAAGTTGTCAAAGAAGACACGTGTGACTGTTTGAAAGAACCAACGTGTGAATTTTTCTAACCAACCTCGCCTACAAGAAAATTATCTCTATAATATGACCTAAAGCGACGCTTTGTGCTAACTGTTTTAGAAATAAAATTAGCCGGTAGTAGAGGAACGGCCGGTAGCCGGTGGTGAATAACCAGCGTGTGAATTTTTCTAACCAACCTCGCCTGCAAGAAAATTATATTAATGACATGACCTAAAGCCACGCTTTCTGCTAACTGTTTTAGAAATAAAATTAGTCGGTGGTAAAGGTAAATCAATTTTTTTCCTATGGAAATTTTTTATGGATTGCCCCATAGACATTCCTGTTCCCCATCGATCAGGTCTGTTCTCGACTTATCTTTTTGCTCTAACGACCAAGATGGATTATTTAATTAAAAACGTTCTGATAAGCTTCCTTAAGTCATGACTCAGGGGCACCCAACGACCGTTTTCTCTCAAATGCTTTTAAACGCTATTTAGGCTATCTGGAGCGCTATTAAAGCTCTGTAAGTTAATTTTAGGTTGCGCCAAAAAAAAAATTATCTGTTCGGTTATTCTAGGGGAACTTGAGTATTCTCGAATTTAGTAGGGCTTTTCTGTCCATTTCCCGAAAACCTATCGTCTTATCGCCTTTCCGAAAATGATAGCTGACCTTTTTTCGGTACCCAAAATAGCTGACCTTTTTTCGGTACCCAAAACAATCCGAAAACAACAGACATTAAATTTCTCATATCACGAAAGTTCGAGGTGACAATTCTCTTAAGAAAATCCGAGGAGATTAAAGGCCTTCCGAAAAGATAATTTACCGAAAAGATCCGTTGGGTGTCCCTGACGACTGGAATTCTTTTGTTAACGATTTTTGTCAAAATAAACATTGGACTTTTGAAAATGGGAGTTTGGTTTTTGAATATGGGAGTTTGTTTTTTTGAAAGTGGGAGTTTGTTTTTTTGAAAGTGGGAGTTTGTTTTTGAATGTGGGAGTTTGTTGTTTTAGAAAATTGGAGTCTGTTTTTTGAATCTGGGAGTTTATTTTTTGAATAGGAGAATACCTTTTGAATATGGCAGGGGTTTAATATGGGAGTTCGTGTTTTGAGTTTGAGTTTTCAAAAATAAACTCCCATATTCAAACGCAAATTCCCATATTCAGAAAACAAACTCCCATTTTCAAAAGACGCAACTCCCATATTTAAAATTCCAATGTTTATTTTGACATAAATCGTTAACGAACGAATTCTCGTCATGAGTTACCAAGGGCCAAAGTAAGTTTTACTGAATTTATTTTCAATAATCTATCATGGTTGTCAAGGAAAAATATAAACCGAGAAAAGGCCTGATAAAGGAATACCGTAAGCTGTCGCTTATAAGCCCTGGGCTTATACTATTTTTTAAGGACTTTTAGATGGGCTTATAAACGGAAGTGGTTATATCCGAGGGGGCTTATAACAGGAATAAAAAGACCGTTTCGAAACGAGCCATAGCTGTGTTGATCGCAATAGGTTTTTCATTTACTTCTTTTTAATTAAGCTTTTTATAACTCATCATAATAAAACTTATTTAAAACAAAAAAAGATAGAGGGGGCTTGTATCCGGAGGGGGCTTATAACCGGATGCATTATTTGGTTTACAGGTCAGGATGGGTCTATAAACTAGGGGGTTTATAAGCGCGGTGGGGGGAGGATTGGGCGCTTATAAGCGGCAGTTAATGGTACTTTAAAAACTGAGAGCACTGTCACGCTTTCTTCTTTTCAAAGGTAACGCCAAGTGTTCTTTATTCTGTCACGCATATAGAAATTGTACGAATTGATGGATAACTTCCATTCAAACAAGACGAGAATGATAGCTCAAAACTTGTAAGGTTGTGTTCATACAAGTTGTATACATACATTTGATAAAAGTTAATTTATATAGCGCATTTGTTATTTAAAATATCCAACTGAAGCCTTGCATGCGTTAAAACCTTATAAGCATTATAGTCTTATTTAAAAGTTTTAATTAAAACTTGGTTTTCCGATTAAAATATCAAAAACATCATTTAAATGAGATGATTCATACCAGTAATGAAAGCGATTCAAATGTGCACAAAGGCGTTAGTCTGACAGGAAATGGAGTGATGACGGGAAGCTTCTCTTCTCGCTTACAATTGTGGCTATATAGATCCCTCTTCCCAGTCTCCCCACGCTTTATCTGAGGAGAGCGCTCCAGCCTTAGTAATTTAGTCGATTGAAACGTGGATTTTTGTCAAACAATGTGCTGTTCACATAAGACTTCACCTTACTAACATCGATAGGAATTGAAATTCCTGAAACTTGGATGCCCACGGTCAAAAACACAACAACGGGACTGGGGTACAACAGCGGACCGCTGAGGGAACGTCTTTTCGCCGGAACAATGTAATTGTGGAAGATCGAGATGCACCAATTACAGCCGACGTCCGTGATTTGAATATGGTATCACGTAAGCGACCTCGTCGTAATCGACCACGTAGTCGAGCTCATCGCCTGTTGAAGACCAACCCTAAGCAATCGAAAATGTTGCAATCAACATCTCAAGGAACTTTATCGTGAGACAAATGATAATATTTTACTGAATATATTTATTATTTCCTTCTTTCTACTTTTCTAGTCTCACAGGTGTTTCATTCCGTGTATTCACATTCTCGTACACGTTTTCAGACTTTTACTTATTTGTAATAATGTCAACCGAATGGGTCACGTGCTGTGCAGTTACACAAACAGCTATCTATCAGTTCAACCACGTTTCATGGGAAAGCCCTGGGAACGAGGTTGCTTTCAATAGACCGATTTCGACATATTAAAATTCAGCCTAACACAATAGACCTCAGCACGAGGCTCTGGGGAATAAACCCCAACTTACTCGTGCTGAGGTCTCTTGTTTTAGGCTGCGTTTTAATATATCGAAATTGGTCTATTAAGTGTCTGAACCCAAAAAAAAGTCTGTATTTTGTTTGAACGTCTTGGTACTTTGCTGATGCCCAATTGAAAGGATACCTCTTTCTTGTACGTTCCCGCTATCTGAAACAAAGAAGCACCCTGGAAACGAAGTTCATAGACTACGTTGCGTGACAATAAAATAAGTTGGTTTGACTGTACCTATAAAATAGAATGAAGAAGCTTTGTGAGTAGGGTACTGGGTCAAACAATTCTAGACGCACCTCAAATTATTTACTTACTCTGCTGTTTTTTATCATCCTAAATCAACAGATAAGTGAGATAGAAAAAGGTGGTACGACCAAACGCTACGCCCAGCTACGCTCTGATTATCTGGCATTTTATTCTATTTATGTCAGCTACCAACTTTTTGATATCTTTTTTTTATTTTTTATTTTTTTTTCATAACTGACGTCAGTAAAAAAGCATCCAAAAAACACTCTTTAAATTTCGTGCGACCTTATTGATGGTATTCTTAGATGGAATGAAAACTCCAACAGATAAGGGTAGAATATTGCTAAAACGGGTAATGCCCCTCGCCCCTGAGCGCTTACTTTATACTTGGTATATCCTCGGTGCGGGGGTGTGGGGGGGAGATTCCACTGGGTAGTCCCTGTAATGGGGATACGTGGAGTACCTTTCTTTGCTCATAAAAAGGTAGGGATTGGAGTCGAATTGAAGCATAGAAAACTGACATTTCTGTATTGAAATAAACAACCTTTCAAAACATTTTGATCCAAAGGTGAGCTGAAAAAGGTTGCAATGTGTCTGCAGTAGGAATGTGAGAGAGCTACTATTTGTAATGGAATGTATATGAAAGGGTCACCTTTTCTTTTGAGAATGTTGTTTACTCTATCTGCAGAGAGAATTAAACGCTCTCATTGGTTGAGAGCTACAGTCGATGAGGGTATCGATGACATAACCTCCAACTCGACGCAGAGCAACTTTCGGAAAACTTGAGAAAATGTCGCAGTACTTTCCAAAGAATCTAAACCAGCAAGTTTGTGAAATGTCAACTGGCACTTTGGGGCGGAAGTACCGACGAACTCGTCAGCTTCAAGCCAAAAAAGAGACCTTCAGTTACGAGCCGTCACAAGCTCGCGGAATAGGCCAATTCCGAGTTGCCTTTTGTCTCTTATGAAAATGAGTTTGATTTACCTGAAATAAACCTATAGGCGAAACGTATTTTCACAACAGATTGCAGCATTTGCATTAGAGTATAAGGAGAATTATTCTAAAATAGCATAACCATGGAAAAATGGTGTTTATTTGTTTAAGTGAGTAAGGGTTTAGACCGTGAGGTGGAACTTGACTTAGTCCTCTTTGCCCGTCGTGAGGCTTATGGCTTCCACCATAGCTCTCCACCGGACCCTGTTCTTTGCGGTCTTCTCGGCCGCAGCCTATGTCTTCCCGATGTTACCCAGCTCCCTTGTCACTGTCCGTCTCCACGATTAATATTGTTTTGGTCTTCCCAGTTTCCTTTTACCTTGAGGGTTTCATGTTATGCCGCCATTCTGGTGGTGTCCAATCTATTTCCATTTCCTTCGTATTTTTGTGATTGCTACGTCTTCTTGCCCCCAGTTCCTCATTCGTGATGACATCTGGCCAAAAGATGCATAGTACGTGGTGGATTCATTTATTTGCAAACGTCTGCACTTTGGAAATCAGAGCTGTATCACCCACTAATGTAATAACCAACCACTAATGTAATAAAAAAAATAATAAAAAATTAAAAAAAAAACACTAATGTAATACTAACCACTACTGTAATAAAAATCAACCACTAATGCAATAAAAAAGCTAACCAGTGATGTAATAAATTTTTAACCACTAATGTAATAAAAGAGCTAACCACTAATGTAATAAATAAGCTGCTGTAATAGGTATATTGGTGTTTGTTAAAGTTTATCTTTCCAAGTGATAAAATCTCATTTCCTCGGCAACTTGGGGTCTGATTATGGACCGGTAATAAAAAAAAAGGTAAGTTATTTAATTGCATTTTATTGCATTTTAGCAATGAGACTCGCACTAGGAGCAGTACGTCATAGGCTATAGTTTATTGAACCTTATTGTAAGAAAGATGTGATGGTTTAAGTTTTCGTTCTTCCCAAGAACTGCTAAAGATTGATGAATCAGCTCATCCCTGACATGCTTCATTACATCTTATTAGTTTAACGAGAACTTGAGAATAAGTGTAGCTAATTTTTCTTCTATTGACTATTTTATTGCTAGACATGTAAACAATTTTACTTTATATTTTGTAAGTGGTTGGTGTGTTTTCGGTGTGTTTTTGGTGTGTTGCCTAACTGGCTCTTACTGACCTAGTAATGGATGTATGTTCGCAACAGAAAATGGAAGAAAAAGTAACCAATTCATGATCAAACCTTGAGATATAGCTACAGTATTTTGTTGTTTCAAACGTTCCTGTTTGTTTTCAAAGTTCTTGGAAAGTTTGTTGAGTTTCATTAATTAATAACAGCATGGCATTCTCAGAAAATGGTAGTTACTGTAAAGACTCGGTTGATTTGTAATTTGCATTATCCAATAAATGCACTTTGTGTTTCTGATGAATAAAGAAGTACACTCCTTATTTAGAATTCAATGACAGAGTCTTTTAGCGGTTTGAGTATTGCACTTTGGTTAATCAGTATTTCTTTCAATAAACATAATTAGTTAAATTATACGATATTCTGAAAATAGCCTTTTCGTTCTAACATTAGCATCGTTTACCTCTCTGATCGTTGCCGTATTGGAGAGAATTTCTGTGGAATACACTAAACGAATTTCCTCGCTATCTACTACTCAATTTACGGTAGAAAACTCTGATTTCGAGTCATTCGCAACGACTGACAAAAATTGTTTTTGTAGTACAACTTCAGTCCTTGCACGAAATTTCACACTGGAAAAACACTTTCGGAGAACTTAACTGGTGAACTAAATGCAACTAACATAAAGTAGTTCAAAATAAATCTGTGCTTAATACATCTTTCTTTGTCTAGTTTCTGAGTTACTCGTTCGTTCGCTCGTTAGATTTTTTACGAATGGTTTGTAGACGGCGCAATGACAAAGTTGCGTAAACAAACCCACTTGTAAAACAATTTACCCCAAGATAAAAAGATAAACATGTTATTGTCCGGCTTAGGTCGGTCCGTATAGTGAAAAACTGTGACCTCGGGCTTGAAAATGCTGCCCCGTGAGGTCTGCAGCCTCGGGCAGCATTTTCAAGACCTAGGTCACGGTTTTTCACTATACGGACCTCCCAGCCGGCCAATAACATATATTTATTTAACTAATTTTGATTCGGTCATGTCACCTATGACGACATACTATGGACGGTATTGAACTTACAAACAATACGGTACTAAATGAGATAAAATATCCACTCTTTGGATATTTATTACGTTAGTGGTTAGCTCCTTTATTACATTAGTGGTTAAATTTTTTTTACATTAGTATTTAGCTTTTATATTACATTAGTGGTTGACTTTTATTACATTAGTGGTTAGTATTACATTAGTGGTTGATTTTTATTACATTTGTGGTTAGTTTTACATTAGTGATTGGTTATAACATTAGTGGTTGGTTCGAGCCCTGGCCGGGGACATTGTGTTGTGTTCTTGGGCAAGACACCTTACTCTCACAGTGCCTCTCTCCACCCAGGTGTATAAATGGGTACCGGCGAACTTAATGCCGGGGGTAACCCTGCGATGGACTAGCATCCCATCCAGGGGGGAGTAGAAATACTCCTAGTCGCTTCATGCTACAGAAACCGGGATAAGCTCCGGCCTGATGGGCCACTTGGCTCGCATGCAGACTTTACCTTACCTATTACATTAGTGGGTGATACAAGAGCTTTGAAAGCTCTCCATATAACAATACAGTACAGCATTACCCCTTCCCCTCCCTCCCAACGAGATTAATGTCAAAGGGTGTCAGGAAAGTGAATTATTATTCAGCAAGAGACATTGCTGCCTTATCAGAGAATCTCTGCTCCCAAGGATGTCCGTTAATTCTCACCAAGATAACAACAAATATTAAGAGACAAGAGAAACATCATTGAATAGTTTTATTGATATGTATAATATATATATTTATAACGCTATGTACATTTTGAGCCTACTGAAAAAAGACTCCAACAATTCGAAAAAACGCGCGAGAAACTCGAATTGTTGCTTCTTCGTTTCACCTTCGTAGTAGTATTTATCCCTCAAAGTAACCTTGTTTTACAACACGATGCGGCAATCGGAGGCTTTGTCAGGGCGTTCTCAGTCTGTATGTTTCAGTAGTCTGCCAAAAACACTATAAATAATTATACGAATAAGCTGAATAAAATCTCGAATCGACCAGCGATAGCTTTTTACAAGCATATATATATTCTCTTTTTTTTTAAATTTCTACTAGCCCATCAAAATCTTCATTGCATATGCGGCGCTTCGACTTTGTCTGTCTCTTAGGACGTAAGATTCATGTCGACTTATATGAAGTATACATTACTTATTATCTTGACTTTGAGAGAACACGTCACAGAGTTTGCGATAGAGCACATGTTAACTAGCTAGCACTATATTGGAATTTCTCATTTCCAATTAATACAGTATCAATCGGAAATTCTTTCGGTTGCGATCTTCTTTTGGAAAACTGTCTGATCGCTGATTGAACAGCATCAGTTCACGATTCTCCATGTCGTGAACGATAAACGTTCGGGTTGTTTCTCTCTCTCACCACTAAGTTTTCTGATACTATGATAATACAGCACCAATCTTGCTTTTAAACTCCTCATGCAACCCCTTCCTTGCTAAAACACAACTGAGAAACAATACGATATATAAAAGAATTTGAATCGACAATTGCTTCCTCATTGCAGCGCTATTTTATATTAAAGTGAAACAAAACGAACGTATCTAATAACAATGAAAAAATGGAAATGAAGATATTTGCAATGGTCCTGAAATCCCATTTTGTAATATCCCCTGCATTGTAAATGTCCTAACAGTAAGAATACTCGCTCGTTAACTTTTGTTCTATCCCTATAACCTTTTATAATGTTTATTTTGTAAAATGACTATTTCGATAACTAGAGGAAATTTTATTGTCCTGACGCAAAGCTCCAATGCGTGGTCAACAGTCACAAACTTTACAAGTGACACATTTCAATATTATTATTATTTGTTTTTGATTTGCACGCGATTTAAGCAATTTTCTTGGAAATATCTTTCAAACAACCAGATACTTTAAACGAAACTTCTATTTATGTTGTCTTAAATACATCTTACTGCTAAAAAGCAACTGTTCGCAATTATTTTAACGATGTCAATAACAGGGGATTAATCTACCAATCAACAACACCCCAGAAAACGAGAAATCTAAAGCTTAAAGCACTTGGCTCAAAACTTGCTTCAGCACGTGACCTAACAGGCTTGTCAAACGCGTAACCTCCACGACATCCATCTTTAATTGAATACCAATGGCATTCATTTCCCGTCATATTTGACATATAAGAAGAACAAGTGGTAGTATATTTATATTTCCCTTTCAACGCTCTCCGGCGTGTATTTCGCTTGTGATGCTTTTTAAGGGCCAATGTCTTTTGTAATGAATCGAGTTTTCTAATTCCTGTATTGTATTTATATCGTTCACCTTATGCTTTGTGTAATGTAAAGTTCTTGAATCGGACCTCGATGTAACACGAGGTCGGTTGTACAGTATGTATATAAAGTCGGACTACACAACAAATAACTTAAGAATATAAAGTGATCGGTGTGTTGGGTATATAGTCAAAGCACATCGTATAATCATATTTCTAAATAAACTGCTTAATTACTACTATTACTTGCCATAGCAGAAGAGTGTTCTGATTGCGTCAAAGCAATTCCTTAAATTACTGGTTATCACCTTATTCTATATAGAGCATCTTCATACGAGAATTATTTGTCTGTGTTCATGTCGTTCTGTGCTCCATTCCTGGCGTCCTGTCCGCTGATCCGTGCAGGTCCAATGTCGGTGTTAGATCCGAGCTTACGTTGCCGCTGGCCAGCCCGATCATGCTGGATGAGGAGACGGTAGCGGGGTAGCCGAAACTTTGTTGATTTGCTGTGCATGGTGGGTAGGTCTGGCCCACTTGGCACGATGGGTAGGCAGCTTGTGGTACGCTGTACGACGGGTACATGTGACCGTGGGCGTGTGGCGTGAGGAAACTGGATGGCATACCGCTCATTGAGTAAGGAGGTCTGGTGTATGGGCTGTATCGCATGTCCATGTGCATTGCACGTGCGCTGGGCAACTTCAAATGTGAGGGAGCTGAGCACGAGATGTCGTTAGTTGATGCCAAAATTAAAGGTTTGCTGTCTTCGGGTATGTGTAGGCTGGAAGGGCGGGTAAAATCGGTGAACTGCTGCTGCTGTTGTAGCACCTCTGGGGCAGGGAGTGCTTTTGGTACTGGGGAGGGAGAGTGGGTCAGTGTGTTTGTACAGGGACTGCCCTTGTCGACATGAATCACAGGTTTGATGTCCTCAGGAGATGACGGAATGGCTGACACGGAGTTTTCATCCAGCGATGAACCTGGAATAAACCAAAATGTATAAATGACTACTGGTCTACAAAGCTCTCAATGGAACAGCGCCTTACTACATCAGTGAATTACTTAAGTACAACACCTCTCAACGGAAATTAAGATCGTCCTCTCAACACCTTCTGGCGACCCCGAAAGCTAGACTGAAAACATATGGAGAGAGAGCATTTGCTGTGGCGGCACCGAGACTATGGAACTTGATCCCACTTGAACTAAGATCCAGTAGTTCAATTGACATTTTTAAACGGCATTTAAAACATACTTTTTAAACAAGCTTTTTAACTCTTTTAATTTTTAGATGAGTTTTTTATTTTTTATATTTTTTTTCCCTGCCTTTTTTTAGCTTTTTAAATATTTTTTTATTTAATGTAAAGCGCCATGGACAAATAGTGGATTGGCGCTATATAAATATTTTATTATTATTATTATTATTATCATTATTATTATTATTATTATTATTATTATTATTATTTAATGAAAGGGTTAAGTGATCATTGCACTACATGCCAAACGACAACTATCACGATTGCTGTAGCAGGAATATTGAACAGCGCGTGAAGGATATAGTGGAAAATACAGCGGGCTCCCGATGTCAACTGACTGATGTGTTCAAAGTACAGAACGTAGCCGGGAGAACGAGCAGATGAATTTACTTGATAGATTTCAGGGACATGGTCGGTCACTTTTGTTCATTATTATATGGCTTGAGCCTGTAGCTCGATATAACGCGCGCTCTGATTGGCCCATTCTGGGGAATTATTCTCCCGTAATGCTTATGGAGATGCAAAACCAAATCAAAAAGCCATATAATAAACAACTTATTAACTCGAACGTTCGGTCTTTACGGGAAAATCACAAACCACAGGCTTGCTGTGTTGGCCTCGCTATCGCTCGGTCAATACGGCAAGGTCTCGGTTAAAGATTTTCTCGCAATGACCGAACGTTCGGGGTTAATAATTAGTTAGTACATGTGTTATTTTCACGCGAAACTAGTCTGTCTCACTCAGACGCACATGACACATTAAATCGTAGGTGTTGCACTCTTAATTCAAGAATTCAATGCTAATCTACCTTCCTGGGTATTAGGGGATTTTAATCGCACTTTTGCGGAAGGCGAGAGCAAAACGAAAGCTTGTGAAAAAAAAGACTAATCTCTGAAAAATAATTCCGTCAAAGAACAAAGAGAGCGCCAGGAACCCGAAATGGCTCTGGTGTGCTGAGTTTCTTCGTTCAAATGATTTGGTCTTGCAAGGATATAGTAGAAATCTTTCAAAACTGGTTTAGAAACATAAAGCAATATTATGTGAGACCATCACATACGTCTAGTGAAAAGGATAGTCTTTGTCGAAACACAAACTCCATTGTTTGCACATAACAGGGTGGTTACATGTAGGTCTTTTATTCCATTGTCTTGATTTCTACGGAGCTGTCCACTGTTTAAACACGTGGAGCTTAAACGATGGAGAATCGTGTTTACTTTGTTGAACAACGCGACCCTAAGCCGTGATCGATCCTTTGGAAGGAAACAATTACATTTGCCAGGAACCGAAACCTGGAAAACAGTTTTCCCTACTTTTCATTGAAATGAGCCGTATATATTGATAAAAATACAAAATTAGTTCCCGGCCTAAAGGCGGTGGATAATAACAAACTACAATGGCTTTTACAATTTTATTGAAAACCCAAGATGCATTTAACAACATGAAACCCATCAACTTAACCAATGTTATTAGTCTTAAGGAGAAAACGTTTTGTTGATCTCGACTCGAGTTATCAATTATTCAGTGAAGGGATGAATTCATAAGCACAAATTGAATATCCTGTCCAAGTGACACGAGTCGACAAAAGAAAGGCGAGTTAGTCATCTAATTGAGCTGGTATGTTACAATCTCATCAACGAATTTCAAGGCGGAATTGAAATGTGGAGAAGTTCTGGACAAGGGAAGGGTGTAAAAATTGCATTTGCAGTCAATCCACTGCGAAATTTGGACTACTTTAAGTTTCATCCTATTAATTGTGTGCTGCAGGTGAAATATTAATTATTTGCAAAGCTTCTTTTTTTCCGGTATCTTTGTTCACTCGTTTTGCAGTTCAGCTGTGATTTCAAGGAGGTTTTCATGGAAAACAATGCAGATATCCGCGACGGAATATGATAAACAATTTTCAAGAGTTCAAACAGCGAACTAAGACCACTGATTTAACGTTGTGCTGAAATAAGGTGTAGAACAATTGAGCCACGATTTCTGATTTGACCGAAAGCTAAAAAATAGGACTGACCTAGAAGTTAAGAAAGGAGACTTCAAATCTTCCCCACGTGTGCTAGTTTACATTTAAAGTAACTCCCCTATATTGATTCTTAATTTACTGAGCGAACAAGGATTTCTGTCACTTTCAATGGCTTTGTTTCTTTTTCAGTTGAGTCGCATAATAATGAGAAAAATTCCCCGCAAATCCTAAGGACGACCTAGCAACTATAACTTTGAAAAGAAGCTTAAAACAACGGAGAGAGAATACACTAGTTAGAGGATCTAAATAATTAACAGTTCTGCATATTTAATCAAGCCACAGTTTCTTTGAGACTAAATAACGTATTTAAATATAACAAACAGCAAGTTCATCTGAGAAAAAATCTCTACCGCTTGATTTGTTTAGTCTAGTTACGAAGAAAATTATGGCCTTAGTGAAACAGTAGGTTCTGCTTGTAGAAATCGTTAAATCGACAAAAACACTTACTCTCCCCTCCATGAAAAGCGTAAATAAACGAGAATTTCTTGAACGTAAATGAGCTCATAAGCAAACTCCATCATTCAACTCAACGAGTTTTTTCATAATGATCAGAAAATATACACTTGGGTGTGACTAACTGTCAACTTTTTAAGACGGTTTCGAAAAGAAACTTGTTCGGAAAAGACGAAACACAGGTTTTATTTACATACTACAGATCCATAAACGAAATATAATAACGAAATCATGAAAGCAACCAAACAAATAATAAAGAAATTAAGCTTATCCTCAGAATACATTGAATGATGATTCCTCTCCGCGTATTTCGTTCAACATGAATGTAAAAACTACTCAAGGTGTCCAAACTTGCGCTTTGCTGCACGGTGAAAAAGATGGTAGTTTGGCGATGAAAGAAAATCTTGAATGATTTATTGCACGGCGTTACCGAGAGACAGAAACCGAATTGGCAGCTTTGCAAACAAATAAGTCCTGAACCTATTTCCTGGCGCGTGGGTTTCCTGGAAACGCGCTGTTACATCAATGAGAAAAGTAGAATCACTGATTACAAACGCAGCTCAATTCAATGAGGTATGAATTTACTCATTAGAACCAAACGCTAATCCTAAATTACTTTTTCAAGAGGTTTGGTTGAATTTTGAGAAGTTTTCCTATTCAAACAAAAACCCGAGCTTGGTTATGATGTAAAATTTAAAAGATAAAACCCTTGAGCAAATTTACTTTGTTATGACCTCGCTACTCGAAGGTGCATTAAAATAAAAGCATTTCTGGCGATGCAGTACTTCACGATAAAATTCCAACTAAAAAAACCTTTCCCAAAAATTAAGAAATATAATTCTTAGGCACGCAGATAAATAGTTTGTTACAGAACCTAAATTCCTAGCAAGCACCTGCAAGATCTGACAGATTTAAAATTCATTTAGGGGGGCGGATCGTTTTTTTCATTACGAGCGAAACAGTCCTATTGTTACTCTTCGAAAGCTTTGAAAAACACTTTTAATGGGGGGGACTTTTTATTGAGCTAAAAGGTTGTATTAAAAATGCAGAGTAACTTAGTTTGGTACTTGATACGAGAAAGGTCCCACACCTCGGCTGCAAGTGTGGTTTTATTGAAAACACAATCACTACTTCACCCTGATTATGTAAACTCAAACACACAGAAACAGAAGAAGCCACCACTGATTTCGCACGTTTTTTCTTCATTAAGTTTTGTCGTGAAATCGTTATGTTTTATTACGAATTCGCGCATCTTTGTGTTTAGGAAAAAAGTAAAAGTTACCGTGCAGTATGTATATTAATTCTGGCTTCGAGCGTGTTGATGTATTTTACCTAAAAACCTTCTGTTTCTAATAAGCTAATGAGCTCCCATTCTCAACCAGCATTTTAAAGCGCGCGTCAAATGGGTTCGTTTGGCAACAATAGGCGAACATTTTGATGACTGCTGTCTAAAAGTTTTCGTTTATTAGGGGCTAAAGCTGTCTAGATCCTGTTCAAATGGGTTGGTGAAAATTTACACTTCCGCTCAAATGCGAATTTTAATCTTATTTGCAGTTTGATTGGGGTGGGAAACGACGAGCTAAGAAATTTCAACTTCAGCTCAGTTTTGAGTTGTTCTTGGCAAAGTAGCATGAAATTATCACCCACTATTCTGGGCTTAACTTAATAACATCAGAAGGACAAACATGAAATCAGGATCACTGTACTTTGAAATGAACCATTCATTCACGTTTAAATCTGCCTTGTTTATCGTTAAGTCAAGAGCACCTTGACAATTCATAATCAAACTCGATTGTTTCAAGGGCCGTCGTACATTTGCACCTACAGTGAGTTACGAAAGGTGAACAGAATTAAGAGCTCCCAATGTTTGACACGTTGCGACGCAAACAGTAGCACCAAGTCCATATACTGGCAGAAATACGGAAATGAAATATCCTCTGGGCCATCTGCCATAGAGAAAACATTGATATTGGGAAACTCTTCTATTAAACTGATTTCCGACACTCTTTGTTCCTCGAGACGATACTCGTCCTGGTTATTTTTTTTCGAAGCGTCTCCACTCTCTTTAGCTCAGAGCAACAAAGCTCGTGAAAAAGAGCCTTGGTAAACACTCACACCAAATTCAAAGTTACCTGAAGACAGGACTCCTCTCTACCTATGTCACCTTAATATATCGCACTTTTAGTGCAGAATTCGGTGAAATATTTACGACCATGGCGAAAATTATATCTCAAGGCTAGAGAAAGCGAATGTGTTACAGGAAGTGTTTGCGTTTATAGTGCATGTCAGCTCAGTGTGACCTTTTTCACGATTTCACGCTTGTTGGGAGCAATCGAAAAACAGTAAGGACCTTACCAAAACCTTACGCGAAGGCATGAACACAAGCAGATCTTGATATTTTAACAAAAACTTTCATAGTTCCGTTTTTTAAATCAATGCTTTTGAAAACCGCATTACTGTGTGATCATTTTCGAAATGTATGCGATTTAAAACAAAGTTAAATTATATATTTGCTATTTTGGAAACGTGTTTCTTATTCACTGGCAATTTTGAAAACGAGTATCTGCCAGGAAATTGGGCCAAAAAAGGCTTCGAAAATGAGAGTCGAACTGGTGAAACAAAAGTGCTTGATTTTTCTTTCAAAAGGGTTTAGTGGGAGCTTCTAATTACGATAAAAAAGATTGCACAATTGAGGGAGCTAAAGAGCGCTTTGAACAAACCAAAAAGAAAAGAGATTGATCTGCAAAGAGACGGACAAAAAACCCGAAAATTTGATCAACTGCTTATAAATAAACCGTATACCTTCATTCAAAAACGCAGACAGACTAAAGAACTAATGAATGAACAACTATTAAGGTGGAATTTTAAAACAGTAGTGTTCCGTTTGTGTTTTTTTCTTCGTGAAATCGTTGCAGCTGTGACGGTTCACTAGAGATCATTTGTTTCATATCTTAATCTCTCTTCAGTTCTTTTTTTATCTCCAGTTTCCTAATTCCAATAAAGTTCCGAAATAGTCGAAATATGCCTCCAAGTATTCCAGTAGTAAACTCTCTATAGCACCAACGAAAACCCAGTTTAAGGTCAAATCATTGAAAACGAACTTTTAAATCGAACTTTGCAATCAAATAAATGGGTTTTAAGTGTCTAGAATTCTTTCGCATAAACGCTGATAAAAAGAGGTTCAATAGAGTTTTATTCCGCTGGAAAAGTGGAGTGTTTGAAAGCCGCAGAAGTTGCCCTGCCGCGGCCGCTGCGGCACATTTCTTTTGAGCGCGTTCGCTATTCAAAGAAGGCGGTGTCGTAAAACGAATTAAACTTACCGGTGTGAATTTCGCTTGAGGAACCTGCGGCGCCCTGTTCTTTGCTATTTTCGTCTTCATCACTGTTATTTTCATCGTCTTCGTCGTGTTGGGAATGCCCTGGGTTGCTGCGTTGCCTTCAAAATGAATACGAAGAGGTGATAAAGAAAGTGTGAAAATCGCGCACGCAGAACAAGTCATTGTGGCTTGTTCGCGGCTTTGTGTGTCAAAATAGTTGTTTTTTCATGTTTCTTTGTACCAAAAATTTGAGGCCTTCGCCTCGGGTATTAAGTAGTTGTACCCAAGGGGTCAGCGTTTAAGTGAAACAGATTAAAGTGGCACTAAGATGATAGTGAAAATGAAATTCAAACAAATTGGTGTGACACAACAGAACATGACAAAGTAGTACCTTCTTTCCAACCGCCTTCGATGGCCAGCTCCTTGTTCGCGGAAACCCTTCGCAAAAGGGTTGTTGTCGATTTTTAACTTGGTTATCTGTTGAAAAATAACATGCAAGAAATAAGATTCATTTCGCCAAACCGTTCTCTTAAATTCTCCGTTATTTAGAGTTGAGTTACAAAAGGACCAGGAATTATTTAATAATTTAAAGACCAGGTTCGGGTTTAAAGAACGATTCGCACGCAAAGCGTCGCAACCAAAGAAAAGGTTAACAATTTAATTCCTGGAGCAATTTTATTGCGAATAGTTCCAAACATAAAATGAACAGTAAACATTCACGAACAAACACAAAGTATTGAAAAACTAAGACACCTAATTTAAAAAGTTTCAATCCCGCTTTTACGCGACGGATGAACTAAACAACACAGGTTATATTTTACCAGAATATTCGATGTCGGAGAATCTTCGAGACTGATTTGACTCCTCCACGGAACAACAAAGAAAATAATAAAGAACAACGAACGAAGATAAATTTAAGCTTTTTTAATCTGACAGTTTTGTTTAAAAGTCTTTCAAAAGATGCTACCTCCTTCACCAGTTTTGTTGTTTTAGTTTGAACATTGTTAAAACTTCTGATAGTGCAAAGCCATAACGAAGATTTCAGTGAGACGTTTTGCCTCAATAAGACGAGCGTAAAAACTAATTGAACGATTTCTTTTAAAATAAATACGTTTTAGTTTTTGCAGAACTTTGTATGTTTTTGTTTTTTGTTCAGTCAAAATAAACCTGGTGTGGGTAGATCCTTTCGATGAATTGATATCGATTCAACAACAAAGCTAAAAAGCTCTCTTGAATGGAAACACAAATACTCAAAACTCCTCTTAAGCCAGATCAAATTTCATGGACACAAAATCACTTGAGAAACAAAATGAGGATTTGATATTCGACACAAGCGGGGAAAGTAATCATTAACAGTAAGTTCAACACAAACCTTTTCATTTTGGTAAGCCGTCACTCCAATGAAAGCCGTCTCGGGAAATGTGAAAGTCTTAAAATTGCTATAAGGATGTTTGTACGTATCGTCCGCTCTCACAACGTGAATTCGTGGCTGGTACTTGTGCATAGAGTTCAAAATTGTCTGAAAGAAAAACGGGATAAAGAACGAATGAATAAAGAGCTAAATCGGCCATCAACCACAATCAACAAACAAAAATAATTACAGACGTGACGGCAAATCGATAGATGTATGAAAAACGAATAAAGCGGCTAGATTTCAAAGGCTTAAAAGAAACTTACATAGCCATATTTATCTGCGATGTTGTTGGTGAGTTTCATTTTGTGAAATGAAATGGTTTTCTGCATCCACTGCGCCCCTGTGCTCGGTGAATCCGGGTGCATGTAGAGTGGTTTTGGCATCTCAGGGTCGGCCTTTCCTGCCACCATCCAGCGACAATTGTGGAACTTGTATCGGCAATCATCGGCTGGGACAATGTCCATCAGAAAGAAATATTTCGCCCGCGGGTCTAATCCGGTGACTCGCGCCTTGACCGGTGGAAACATTCGCCTGTTGAAAGAGAGCGAGAACATTTAGCCACGAGCTGATTGAAATTAACATGGGCGGTGAAATCGACAACGGTCCCTGACCGGCTTAATAGCGTTACACCTAAAGGAGTGAATGTGTTCTGGGGGGATTGTTTAGCTTTTTCGCGGACCAAATTGTCTGTTTAAACTGGCGTTTGCATTGCATCGAGATCTAGCTAGGCGTTTAATTCGACACAATCCATCGCTGCGGCTGGTCACAAGAGAATAGCTAAGTCGGCGTTATACCTTCCTGCCTTGGTGATAACCATTTCTGTCTTCTCCTCGTAGAAACTCTGCCAGAGGTCCTTGTTTTCCAGAGAAACATCGATACTCTCCTTTTCCGAATCGTGAACTGGCATGTGGACTTGTTGCGGGGGACCCGATATGGCGCCTGGCCCGAAGTGGGAAGGTTGTTTTGCCATTTGCGGTGGATGGTACGGTGAATACGGAAACGGGCCATTGGAATTTAAATTGTTCGGAATCGTTGAACTGCTTCCTGGCACTCCAGGAATAAATTGAGAACAGCCCTCGAGCAAAGAACTGACGCGAAAATCTCTCATCCTTGCCGGGTAAAACGGATAGTACGCCATACTATCGCTAGCTGTTACTACTCTTCTCTCACGCTCTCTTCGGTTGAACTCGCGATTGTTGATGAGTTTTATTCCAGCTGCGTCGGTACAAGGTAAGATGTCACAAGAACTAATGAACCCCTTCACCTGATTGGTCCAGCGTTTTCCAGCGACCAATCAGAAGCGGCGAGATTAATGCTTGATATGTGTAATTGACATGCAATCCATTGAGGAGGTGATATTTTTGTGTTCTTTTCTGAAAGAATTAGCACCTTTTTCATGTTCCTTGTCACATATTCTAATGTCAGCCAGTAGATTTCGTCGCCTAACCGATCGCCAGCCATGTCACAATATTTTTAATATAGAAACGCTTCTTCCTGCATCTGCAAGCGCGTTGATGTCCCCTACGCCAAATAGCTTCTAAAGAACGTGTCCAGGAAACCATTCCTGGTATGTGGCACACAGGAGGCTTTGCATGCCAGATTTATTTTGAAATCTCCACTTCATGCTGGGTGTGCGCTTAGCATTTTTTAAAGCGAGCTGAAATTATATCCTGTTTCCGGAGGATCAAAATATTTTTGATAAGATAGATTTCAAAATTCTCACCAAACCCGACGGGTTGGCGCCTTTCCCGTTTGAGAATCGTACACAGTTTGATGAGAAGCGCACTTCATTAAAAACATCTATCAACCGACATGACGACAAGCTAAAAGCGGAAACGAAATCCCATAGAATGCCCAGATACTAGGCTTAAAACACTTAAAAAACTCCATTACCTAGGACAATAAACCGAGTCAGTTTCGACAAGAATTGTGAAACCGGTAACAGATGGCTACCTGGTCTATTTCAGCAGGTTCTGTGGTATTTGGGCGGGTTTTACAGCATGGTAAAGTGGTTCCGTTTGTTCTACGCGACTCGCATGGTTCGTAAAAATGCAATAATTACTGGCTTTGTTTCTGGCGTGTCTCTTTCACGCGAGTCGCATCAGTCCTAATGTGTCTTAGCACTATAGCTTCCCGGAGTGTGTTAAAGAGCTCGCAAATTCTCTAAACAGTCAAACAATTTCAAACGGATAATTGGTGGCTCTTTGTCCGGGGCGCTCTTTTTGGCCGTGCACCGTGTGGGACTTGATTAAGTCTTTCTGCTTTTGTCCATCAAAGAGTTTCATGTTTTTGAAATGTATTGACTCATCTAATTAGCACATGGCACGGGCTGGATCTCAATAAGGCCAGCTATTAGCAATAAAGAAACCATTATGAAAGTCCAAAGTTTGAAAGTCTTAATTCCTTTATCAAGTTCGGGTATTTTGCTTCCAATGAACTAGCCTACTGCAAAAGTATTTGCAAAACAGAAGTCATCCTTTGAGGAGAAAACTTTGTCGAGGCCCTTGAAATTAATATTGTGTGGATGAATCGAAACGTTTAAATTTTTATGACTTTCGACCGAACAGCTGTGAATTAAAAACACCACAGCCACAAAAAATGCCAGAAATAACTACCAAGAAAATGGTGCTACTGGTTGTGTTCCAGCGATCTTCTGCTTTGGGCAAAACTTGTTCAAGTTTCTAATGTTGCCCAGCGAATTTTCAAAAATAGTAACTTCCAATTCCTCTAAGTGAAATACAAACATGGAATGAAATTGTCACTTTACTAAAATCGCCTCGACACGTCCATTGATTTAAACGTAGAAATTCCGCGCGGATGGGATTTGCTTTGCGCCTAAAAGACTTGTTATTTCGCACGCTTGGACATCGCCCGGGGCTGCTTACCATCTCGAAGAGGGAAAATAAAATGAAACTTTACGGGGTATTGGCGACATATCAACAACGACCACGTCCATGAAAAGAATAAATATAATTCGTACGTGGAATTAATTTTAATAACAAAACAAAGCCGCGAAAATGTTTCTCTTGAATGTTTGCAGGAGCGCGGCCACATATCCGGTGCGATCGCGCCAGTTCTAAATAGCCAAGGAAATTGATAAATGTTCGAAAAGAGTCCCGCCTTCGGCAGCCTTGGTTTTTACACGTGTTTGTCAGCAAGCGGATGTGAATTATTTCTGGTGTTATGCCAACGTAAAAGCGATGAACCACAAAGGCTTTCTAGCGCTTCCATAGTGAACTAGTAACTGGAACTAAAGCGATAATCCTTTCCAACTACGAGCAGGTGAAACACATCAAATATGAATGAGCCTTTTACAAGAGTTCTTGAAAAACAATCTTAATGCTCTTAAAATTCTTACGATTTCGCTTTATTGCTGTTTTGCACTTGAAGCGAAAAAATTCTTCAAGAGACAAGAGGTTTTTCTCTGTTCGGCTTGACTGATGTGAAGTTTTCTCCATTCTTGCCGTAAATTAAACTCTCTCGATCTATTCATCGTTAGAACAAACACAACTGGTACGAGGTGTCGGCTATTTTAGCACCACAACATGCTTATTCCATTCAGCCCAAATGTACTATGACACGGTCAAGTAAACACTAAAAAATATTAATCTGCAAGACCTTCAAACGATGTTTAAAATTTAAAACCTGGCAATGCTCAAAATTTCTGGCAAATTAGTGCCATATATACATCAAATTTACATTCCTAGCCCCTGGAACTACGTAGAGCAGTTAATTGCGTTCCGTCCAGGTTTACTTGATGGTAAGGTTTTTCTAGAAAAAATAAATTTTGTGAATACTCTCTGGAAATCGGCCAACACGTGTATTGTGATGTTTGTCAAGAAGATTAAACAACTTTAAGCTGCTCAATGCAGTTGAGATCCCATGCACGTGCTTCAGCGACGAGTGGGCGGCGCTGGTGCTAGAACAGATCTGAGCACCAACATTGCGAATGATGGACTGTTTTAGCTTCTAATCTCCATGCGATGTTCAAACTTTTAGAACCATGCTAACTGAACAAAAATTCCTAAACAATTCAACTGCTTTGGAGGAGAAATAAAATCGATATCATACCCCGTTTTTGAGATTTCGGTAGATACGACATTTATTTCACGTAGTACGGTATCGGTTTTCATATCAACTTGATCTGTCGCCGCTCGTTGCCAATGCAGACCACAACAAAGAACCAATCAAGTGTCAACATTTGTAAAAATCTTTATCGAACAACTATTTCTTGCCTCTGAGCAGCAGGCAGTTGTTATAAGTAAAACCTTAGTTGTAAATGAGTCACTTGGACTAATCTCGTATGCCACTGTTCACGCTAGCTCACCGTGATCACTCAAAAACATTATTTATTTATTTATTTATTTATTTTATTTATTTATTTAACATTTCTTTATACACGGTTAAAAATCATCAGGTAATACTAATATTTAAAGTTATATAAAAAAAAATTAATACTAATAAACTACTAATAAACAGTCCATGCTAACTACTAATTAATAAAAATTGAAGTAGTAAATCCTAATTTAAATATTAAACTAATCCTGTTTTCCATGAATGCCGTGTCTAACTTTGCTTTTAAATTGATTAAAGGATTTTAGCCAGCTCCTCGACTATAAACTATTGTCTTTCTTATTCACCTCTCAGCTTGTCTCCCACTTTCCTTACATTTCTGACATTTTTCAGTATTTGTTTTCTCTTCCTGACTTGTGCTGCTCCTTATGTATGGTCTAGCCCACTAACTCACTGCAGAGTGACCAGTTCCACGATGTTTTTGTGTCTTCCTCTCCTTCCTCTGACTCGCGATAGCTCTCTCGCTCCTCACTTTCTCATGCTTTTTGTGCAAAGAAATGACTTCATACAAGAAGATCAACACTTTCTTTATCTATTGTCATAAAAAAGACGTAATTCTCTTCCCGGAATTCAAATACTTTTTAACAAGCTGAAGGTAATCTTGAAGGTTAGTCCGAAGGGTTGGTGAGCTGGTGAGCTCAGTTGATCCCCGACCGGTTTTTCATTGTGCTCTTGAGAAAGGCAGTTAATTCTCACAATGCCTCTCTCCACCCATGCAGGTATATAAATCAGTTCAGGTGTAAACTGCTTCAGCGATATGGGTCACTTGGCTCGCCGCAGACGATCAAGCATATGTAGCCATAATATCGCTATTAGACATTTTTTTGATCTACTCTTCCAACCACTTATTTTAGCATTCTGTCACGTTCACCCATTCACGCACGCTTTACCCACTCACTCGCCCTATCACTAAGTTTCTTGAATTCAGTCTTTCTGATCACGTGATCAAAAGCAAATATCTCTTGCTGATCTCTATACATTTCTCATAGTCATAATTGGGAGAATTTGTTGAAATCGTGGGGTGATCATCCTCAATTACACTAGTATCAGTTATCAGTTGATCCAGACTTTTGAGGCTCAATGTGTTAACCTTTTGACGGTTCCCTTGGCACCTTGTAACAACTTTTGAAGTTGTTTTATCGGAAATATAGCGTATCGTGATAATCATCCCTAATTCAAAAGCATTACCATGGTTTAATCTTTCGGGAAGTGATTGTGTTTTAACATAAGACCGTCAATTTTAGCCAAATAGAGGCAGGGAGCTGAGAATTTTTCCAGCTATTCTTTTATGGAGTCCTTTAGACTCATTTCACAACAGCTTAACGGTCGAACAGTGCGTGTGAACTGGACAAAGCGTCTGCGTCGCTACCGCTTCAACAAATCCCATCCTACCTCGCTTCCACGTGGTCTCCATCGACGGAAGTTGCGAAAAATCCATTACAATGTCCTTGTAGAGCGGTGTATTTGGCGAATTCATCGTGGAAAAATGTTTTCAGCGCTCACACGAAACCAGTAGGACAAATTCATGGCTTTGAAGATTCACGGACAGACATTTCACACTTCTCTGTCGTGAAAATCGGCTTCATTTGATTGGTGCGTTCGCTCATTCGCATAACTGTCACGGTGTAATGCCTTCACTCTTATTGCCTTTGCTCTGGCCAGCGAGCCATCGAATCCAACCGGCGGGGTCTTTAGGCCTTAGGCGGCAGTATTTGAAGGCTATAGTCGCCTAGATTATTCTGTATTTTCCCGACCGTCTCAAAAGTGAAAGAAAACGAGCGGACGTGAAGTGAATAGCATTTCTTCAGTTATTTCTCGTAAACAGATCATTTTCGAGTTCATACCCTGATTTGCAAACACTTCCAAACTGGCTTTGAAGTTAAACTAGCTTTTCTTTCCAGTTGCTTGGTAGAGCGAGAAACCGTTCACAAATATAAGATTAAGTCTATTGCACAAGGGTCTATCGTACTTAATACTTCTATTTTGCGGAATACATTTTCTACGTTTCTTAGCTAGCGGTGCGCGTGTTGTCCCTGTTGGTGCCAAAACCAAAAAAGAGGAGAAGAAAGAAAACTCTGACTGCCTAATTTGCAAACTATCCTCTATCTAAAATGCCTTCGAATCCGTCTACTTTGTGACGAACAAGTATTGTCTGCAGACCGGCCAAGCTCTTAAAATTGGTGTGAGGTGTATAGCAAAACACTGCTGACTAAATTCAAATTTTTCAACAGGAGCTGATGCAATCTGCGTATACAATCAATGACTTAATCCCACCAGCTATCTCAATAAGGAAAGATGGCAGGTATAGACCAGATTTCTTCATCAGGCATCAAATCAGAGAGTTGAAAGTTTGTACAAATGCTATCAAAGGACTGGTTCATTGTTTGTCAGTTGCGAGTAAATTCACTCCTAAAGTGAAAAGCCTCCATTAAAATTCTCGCATTAATGATGACATTCGTACAAGCTGCCAGGTACCAGTTTTTTTCCACGACGCGTTAACATGTTTAGACTTCGCGAGGATTAACGATACAACTTTTTAAAATCAATAAGAGATTGAAATTTGCAGGGACACCATTTTAAAACAAGGCATGGTACCGTGTTTCTTAGCGCGAGCTGACATAGACTTTGAATTTATTTTGTTAGCTTATGAGTTGAGCACCATCTTAAACACCTTTTGTTTTACTCTTCATTAAAATTTCAGGATTTCAAACAATAAGTTGTAATAACCATCCATTCCAGGTGGCAATAAGTGGTCGATGGAGCTTCGAGAACAAATTGCCACCCGTCAAAATTTTCACAACGTCCCGCATTGAACTTACTGGAAGAAAAGCTGACAATGCTTTTGAAAAGTTAACTTCTTTGGCTGTTATGTAAGAATGTCAGAAGTACGCCAATTTGCTGCTTTATTTTTTATTCAATTTTTGGTTGTCTTAAAAAAAGAAAGCCAAAGAGAAAATATATGGAACTTTCTTCAAACATCTCATTGAATTATAGAACACACAATGATTGAATACCCTGACTGTCTGTTCCCAGGCTTTTAACACTCTGTGGTTAAGGCTTTTAAGTTCATTTCAGTTCTTCAGTTTTGAAACAGGTCTTTTAATATTTACACGATTATAGCTAAATTGTGATGGTCAATTCAAAAGCGAAAATGAAGGCTGCAGTTTAAATCGAATCGTACGGGATTAACTGTTTTCCGGTCTGATGTTTTATTCTCGCGAAAAACTACAAAGCCCCTCCTCTCGGGCGATATTTTAACGTTTATTGTGGCGTTTTTTAATTTCCTCCCACGGATTATCTTCATACCTTGTAAAAAACTCCGGTATCTTTAGGAACAATAGACAAATCAACTTTAGAAAACAGCCGAGCAAACAAAAGCAGTGTCCCACACTATTAAGCGCACTTAAAATGACCCAGACGACCATTCATTGTTTGTCATTAGGAAAATAACAAAAGGTTTTTAAATACGGGCTGAAATGAAGGGTCGTTTCTTAGGCCAACAAGCGAGAATTTAGCCAGCTGGTTAATTGGATAAATTCCAGACTTTTGAACATGTTGTTGTGGCGATATTTCAAAATGGGCGGTCATTCACGTTATCTTTTTCTCGGCTTTTGAACAAAACCTTATCGCGTTATTTCTGGTCATGAAGACTCCATTGTCACGTATGCTAAACTAATATTTGTTCGGTGCGGCCGTGCCGGAGACTTCAAGGAAATCACTGGCAAAGTTAAGATATGTCAGAAATTTTTCTGATGATACATCAGTTTTTCACAGTAGAACATGAACATTGAAAAGAACCCCTTTTGGCATCAAAATGAATCCTCCAGCCCAATGGCTAATCAAACAATGAAGTTTTATTTTAGCTAAGTACACGTATGAAATTAAGCAGTTTGAACTTGGTGAAGGTGGTTTCATTCACAAAGCAAACCAACTGCTCTTTAATAATTGTTATTGAGAGAAGAAATTTCTACCAACGCTCTCTACCAAATTTGCGTTTCATTTTTTTCAGCTAACAGTTTTCTTGTCGACTTGAGTGCTTCGACTGAAACAATTACAGTGAAACAAAGGCTTCCACCATGCGGTTCGAATAATGTTGTCCACTTCGAGGCGGGACATAGAACTTCGGTTAAAGAAGAACTCAGTCTTCTATTTATCAACTTGCATTGAAATTTATAAAGTTAAATTAACCACCGTAACTTGTTAGTGAATCTGACTTTTTGAGCGTTAGCCTTAGGTAAGAGAAGATACGAGCACAAAGTTCTGTGCATAACCGGCGGGTTATCAGCCAAATTAGAGTTACAAATAATCCATGTCATTTGCCTTAATTTTGACAACTCTACCGTCCACTCTTGCATCGATCCGCCTTGCTCGAGACAGCAAAATTTGCAGAACCCAGGCTGTTACAGACATACAGTAACTGAATGAAGTCCAAGAGAAATTTTATAGACAATTTACCGAAAAAAAAAAAAGGAATACAAGTCGTTTAGCCCCCAAGCCGATTAGCCGCAGGCGGTTAGCCCCCAACCGGAGGTCGATTGGCCCCAAAATACAATTTTCAAGCTTTACCGTGCATTATCGAGAGAGAGAATTGTGAACATCTCGCACCCAATCCAGTTGGCCCTTAGCATTCACTCTCGTATTTTCATATTCATGCAAAGAACGAGAAATAGTCGACTTCTGGTGATATTGGGACTAAACGAACGGATGCCAAAAAAAGTGTTAAACTATTACGGACACCAGGTCGGGCTCGATTCTGAGTTTGTTTGTTATAACGAGAGCAGACCGAGTATGAAAGCAGAAAGGACCGCAAGCAAATTGTTTCACTCTTCGAAGATGCTAATGTAAAAAGAGTACTTCAGATTGATCGAGTAGAAAGGTCATTTTAGAAAGAACTTCAGAATCGAAACCACGAGTCAAAAAGTCAAAAAGCAGTACTTTGTGATCGGAAAAACGCATTTCCTCGATTAGAATAAGAGCCGAAGAAATCACTTTTGATTAAAGGCGCTCAGTCACAGTTTGCGCATCTTGATAAGTTTAGCCTAAATTTTTCAAGGTCGTCGTTTGTAATCCGTGTTAATCTTCTCCATCCTCAGCCATCCTTGTTTCTTTATGGCTTATTATTATCTTTTTGGTGTTTTTCTATCTTAGTAAACTATTATTTTCAAGTTTTCTTCAATTTAAGGCAATTTTGTACATCGCCAAGATAACTCAAAATACTGTGGCTGAGCTCCCTTACACGGCGAAGGACGCGTTCATTATAGAGCTCTGCCGATCATCGAAAAAAAGACAAATACATGGAGCCTGTTTCAGTAACTTTGCTGTAGCTGACGATTCAAAGATGATTTTCTAACTGGATAACATTTTGATGCGACAAAAGAAGGGTGAAATTTCGAAGAGGAACAATTATTCAAGAAAACAAGATTATTTAAATTGTATTTAAATAATCAGCACGCTAATCTACAAAAAGTTGCTAAAGCGAATATCTGTTTAGATCAGCTATATTAACACAAAACTTTAATACATTGCAACAATCTTAAAAGGTAGATATATTACAAACAATGCACATCCTAACGACTGCTTTAGATATTTAATAAGCTACGTAAATTTAAAACTCTTCAAATAAAGAAAAGAAAACTAAAAAAAAATAAGAGCGTGGTACAAATATCACGAGGTCCCTTAAGGCGAAAACAGGCAGAATCTCACACTACAGGTATTTTCAACGTTCAGTTGAACAAGAAAATGTTATTTTAGGAAAATGAAGAGACAGCGTAATGTAAACACGCGAACCTCAGAGACTGGGATGTTCACCAGGTCACTCAAGTGTTTACATCACCCTGAGTTATTTAAAGTGAGGCACACACAAACCTCTATTGTTACTTTTATGTTTGAACACACCAAGAACTTTCCTATGCTTCGACTGGTTGTAAAAACTGGGTCACGTGATACAACGACCATATAAACACTCTCCCGTTAAGAGCACACGTGATACAGTAGAGAAATGCCAGCGTTTCATTTACTGTTCACGTGCTATGGACCAATGAAAAACACCGACAACTTTACCCGACCAATCAGTGAATGGAATTTGAACGCAACACGTGACAGCCTTCGGTTAACGGAATGATTCCGCCGAGAAATGGTTGTAGAAAAAATTCTTGGTGATTTCCAAAGGAATAAATTAATGCCATATTACCAGATAGCATATTTTTCAGCAAGACTCAACAGTTAAGTCCATAAATAAGTGAACATTTCAAGAGTAAATCATTGATCCTATAAATTAATTTAAATTATTATTATCTTTAAATATCCTTGTAACTCACAATGTACAGTCCCTTTATAATTCGGTCGATAAAACACTTTTCGAAAGCGGCAACAAGGCGATTTCGGGTTCCCGGCAAACAGAGACAATTATGCACAAGTTTTTACAAGCCGTCTTTTACTTTCTGGGAAGATTTCCGTTTTTGCGGTTTAGATTTTGTTGGCAATGATAACATTACAGTGTGGTCTGTATAATAAAAAAGAAGTTTCATTTATAAAATCTACCGATGTTACAAATGGGAAAAGCAAACTGAACAGAACATCCAATGATATTGCATTCGAATAACATCAAATTTATAATTAAAATTAGATTTTTTCAATTAATCACATAATTTTTTAATTAAATACATTTGTCAAAAGTACTGGACGCAGCCTAGACCACTAAAACACACCATCAGTAAAATACTCGATTGTGATTGGACCAGCCAGGTGTGATAAGTGTATACCTTAAATCTGTATCTAGATATTATTATTAAGGTATTTGTTTTAAAATTGGTATATCTGCTCTCTTCAGGAAGATCAAGTCTTCGAGAAATTTTGATTTCGTTTCTTCTCTATTATACACACAGACAACTTTCAGAGTATACTTTTTAGTTACTGATAGTTTCAACTTAAATAACGTTACCTAACTACTGGGAAAATAACGAAGGAGCACTCCGCAGTTAAAGTTCAGGAAAAACTACACCTTGTATCTACAAAAATTTACAAATGAATAACATTTACAACTAACTATTTGGTTATAGATACACTCTAAGTATTATTTACAACTGCTTGAACAAACAAGTACAGGAACATTTAGCCAAATACTCGAGAGACCGTGAGGGAAAGAAAAGGGACGAAAACTGAGAGAGAACCTAACAGTTCAGCGAGGTTACTTGGTTAGGTGTGGTGATATTGTGACAAGATTACGTGACAACGTGATAAAATGACACGAAATCTTCGCCTACTTCATGACCAGTTCGAAAACATTCTTTGCGTCGTCACGCAACCTCTTAAAAAGGAGCTACGTCACGGTTTGCGCATCTTGAAAATCTTAGCCTAAATTTTTCAAGCTTGTCGTTTGTAATCCGCGTCAATCCTCTCCACTCTTAACCATTCTTGCTCCTTTACGATTTACTAGCATCTCTTTGGTGTTTTTCTGTCTTAGTTATATATTATTTCAGGTTTCCTTCAATTTAAAGATAGTTTTGTACGCGGCCAAAATATTTCAAAATACCGTGACTGAGCTCCTTTTCAGAGAAGCGAAAATCGTTGCTGTCCCACTCTCGCCACGGTGTCTTTGTCATGCATAAATATGTTTTGACCGTTTAAAAAATAAAGATGAACTATAATTGGCAAGCCCGTGAAGACAGATACGCTTGCTTTAAGAGCCCCTAATTAGTTTATTCTGATTCATAAACGTCATTTGGGATGTCACGCAACATTTCAGTGAGCGAAGTGTCGCATGACGTTGGCGGCCTCGAAAGAAAAATTATTAATTAAGTTCCTGTCATATAAAAGGTTAGCCGTTTTTTGCCAAACACAAGTAAAGAGGCTGTTTAACAGTTTGAAAACAGCAGTGGTTTCTTCACCCACCTCGCGCGACAGGCGAACGACACGCGCGTTACCCGCGGGCCAACATCTTGTTTTTCTCCCGCCTCAGAAAACCATGACGCACATCCTAATAAGGAAGAAAAACTATCTTAAACTACACGCATCGATTCTCTAGATTCAATGCTAAAGTGGAACATTTCTTACCAACAAAGATACCTTGAAAAGCTATTGTTCATCAAACTTGCTCACAGATCGCCCCTTAGTGTATCTAAAGGAAGAGTAATTGAATGTTCCCGATAAGGTTGACGAGCACTCTTTATCGGAATCAGGTGAGGGCCTGTCTGAAATAGAACGTTTGATCTTGTGTCTCGTCTTGGACGCACGCGAGGGTAGGCCGAAACAACCTCGCCTGAGAATCAAACGAGAATTTCCCACAGCAGGTCTGGAGATTGTTTCACTAGAAAGTGCGGTTAGATGAGCTGCATAGCCATCCTTTAAGAACTGAAAACAACAACAAAAAATGGTTGATTGAGATTCATAATCTTTTCAGCAGTTAAAGTATGTTCTAGTCCAATGCACTGGACGAAGCAACTGCGCTTTCTGTGGCATTGCGCGACTATAGCCCATTGCAAGTAAACGTTTAGGATTCTGTCGAGTTGCTTCAACAGTTCGCCAGTACTCCTTTACGCTTTTGCATAGAGAGGATTATTGTAAGAACAAAGTGTTTTGCCGCACAACACAACACATCGACCACGAGCTCAAACCCACACCACTCGATCCGAGATTCAGCGCACTAACCATCAAGCCATGGCGCCTCCAGTAACTTCTAAACTTACTCTAAGTCGATCATTTGGGTTTCTGGTTTGAAATGCTAACTTTACGCGCGAGCAAAGTCTAAATGGATGTAAGCCCTGCGCACTCGTGTAACTCTAGTGTTCCAACCGGAAATCAAAGACAGCTACCATTGAGAGGTACGTTCTTGTTCGATTTTCCTAGTATCTCGGGGATACAATACTTCAAGACCTCCTTTTACCCGAATTTGAACAGCTCAAAAGAGACGCCAACACTTACCTGAGCTTGTTTTGCGTATTTCCTTGGATGGTGTTTTCCCACGGTGTATATCTGATGCGGCTTGACACAAACAGATGCATACACTGATATGTCTTTCACTGATCCGTACGCTGCGTGGATCAGCACTTGACACTAAGAATAAACAAACAAGTATTTAATAGAAAACAACAGTGTATCCCTAATTCTACAATGGGAGCAAGATTGTGGTTCCGTCCATTTCATTATCTATGTCTTATATTTATTATTCACTATTATATCTCCAAACTCGTTTTCCGTAAACTCTTGTCAAGCATCAGTTGACAAGATTTCAAACTCCCGCTTTCGTGTTGCTCAGAGCTCTCGTGTTGCTCTGAGCTCTCGTGTTGCTCTGACTCTCGTGTGACTTTCGTGAGCTCTCGGGGACTCCCATCGAATTTTCGCAGACTCTCGTGCGCTACCGGTGACTCTCGTCGACTCTCGTGCGCTTGCGTGGAATATAAACCTACTCAAATTTGCCTTGAAAGCTATCGAGAGTTTTATCTCGCTTCACCCATGCTCACGAGGAGTTGGAGGGCAATCACAGTACACTCATCGTTCAAACCTTCGTCTAGACCGCGCTTTATACACTAACAAATTACTTACATCGTTGACTAGATAACGAAGAAACTCGGTTTTATGTCTCTGAAGATCCTTTGAGATGCCATTACCAAACGTAACAAGCCCATAGGGGAAGTTATGCTCAGCAAGCCAAGCCATAACCTTCATCTTTTGAAAATCAGGTCTACTTGTGACGTACACGATCAAGAATCCTAACTCCTGCCAATGCCTATAAGGAAAGAAAACTTGACTGAGGAGGGGACGGCAAGGAAGTAAAATAATCTTACCACAACAGGGTTTGGAGGGGGAGGAGTGGTACGTTTAAATATCATAACAAGAAGGGAGCGTTTCTTTCTACAGGAATTTCCTTTCCAAATACCCTGCTATACTGATGATTTATCACCATAACACGCTTTCCTCGTACAGCATAAAAGGAACTGAAATGCTGCTTTTTCTGTCTTATTTTGTTGTGACAAGTTCGCGATGTGAGGGACGTTTACCACCCTTTTCGTAGCTGAGTTGTACGACAACACAAAACAGAGTACTTGCCAGAACTTACCTTACGACATCCACGGCACCTGCACGGACTTTTGGGTCTTTTCCACGAATGGAGACGCTGGCCGCAAATGAGCCGTCGATACTGAATACCACCGCCTCTGTCTTGGGCGGTAAAACGGCCAGGTTGCTGTCTACCCAAGTATGATCGCCTCTGAAAACAGAAAGCTTGAAATATTAATTCTCGTTACTAAATGTCACACGATTGTTCTCAGAATCAAGACGATAGCAGTTCAATACTTTTCCTTCTGGTAACCTGTCTACTTGGCAATGTACAATAAGTGCGGAGATTACCCTTCACCTTAGCACCAAGTAGACACAAACACGGCCTCAAAAGGTTTGGGGTTAGAGCGACCACATGACTTTTTAGATGGGATATATGACTTCTTTTTGTGCGGCTTACAGCATACAAAACTATCTTTTGATGACGATAAAACATGACAAGATAAAGACAACGGGACAGAAAGAAGTCATAAACGAACGCAGATGCTTTAATATTACCACGTATTATAGTACGGTTGAAAACAACGGTTTTCAATGAAGTGCCCTAAAACCAAAACCAAAGTAATCAGTCTGGCCAATCACAAAGGACACAGACAATCCAGTTACTTTCAACACTCAAGTGAAAAGCGCTCTAAAACGTGTTCAGTGTCAACCTTATGACCAATGGCTCAAATTCAACATCTTCGGGAGTTAGGAATGCTCCCAGCAAGGAGTCTCATACGGGTTACACTAATTTTTTTAGTGTTTGCTGAGGCGAGTTAAGTTTGACGCGTTACATACCTTACAACCAACTTGACAGGGTAAATCCCTACCGGAAGCTTCTTCTCTTCAGCAATGGTACACGATAATCTTCCTCCACTTCCGGTGACTACGGTGTCAAACAAAACGTACTCACCCGAGGGGGGCTGGGTCATGACGTAAATATCAACCTAAAACAGATCAATGTCAATAAACCATTAAGCAATAGACCACAAGTTTTTATGGTTTATAAGCTGATAAACCACGCGGGATGTTGGAAGAACACTCGAAGAATTCTTCGAGCGTTCTTCCAACACCTCAAGTGGTTTATCTGCCTCTAAACCATAGAAACCTGTGGTCTATTGCTTTTACATAATAATTCAGAAGACACACAAAATTTCCATGAGTTTACTGGCACAATAAACCATAGCTGATTGACCAATCAGAGCGCGCGCATTCATTATTATGTAAAACTGAATATCCAACCCAAGTTGCTAGGAGCCATTTACGTAGGGGCTAAGAGAAAGGTTCATTACCTTCTCGTTACTAAGAGACACCATGTCCAGAGGTCCATACATGAACCTTGCTGAGAGACACTGGTCAACACCTTCAAGTATAACCCGGTCATTAGCTCTATGATTGGCGTTCAGGTTCTGTCGAGAAAATAAAAAGCAATATGAGCATTATTTAGCATTCTTGTTGGTCAGAAGTCTTGAGCTGATATATAGCAATGCAATTCTTGTCAAAATAATTCCCATTTTGATTCTTATAGCAGCTGGAAGTATTCATGTGTTGCTCTTGATGAAACTCTTATTCGAAAACTTTTTTTACTCTTTTACTCTTTACTACAACTCTTTCAAGTGTAACCTTTCAAACAAAAACTGGCGTAATTGTGAATCTTAGGGGTAACATTTAACACAAAAGTTTGCTCCTTTTTGTTTCGCCTCTAGTTTTTTTTTCGTTTTGAAAAGCTTTTTTTACTTTCTTATATACCAGATTCCCAGATATTCCACAAAACTGGACAACTGGGCTGTGCAATAAGTTTAAATTTCGCTCGCAAAGTTCGTTGGCGAGAAAGTAAAAATTGACCTGCTGTTACTTCCAGAAGGTTACTCAAGAGAATAATATAACATCAGCACGAGACTTGTGTTACATGCCTCACTTTTCTAGAAATAGAGCGAGATATCAACGCACTCTACAAACGGAAGGGTTTTTTTTTTCATATACCACCATTAGGAACATCTAATAGAACCAAAATACCTTGATTTTGATGGCAGTTCTTCGTTTTAACCACTTCTCTCTGGGCTCGGAAGGACTAAACGTTTGGATTCTTTTATTGGGAGACGAAACACTTGAAATGTCCCACTCCCCATGAAGAATCTGTGTGAAAGAACAGCAGAAAACTGCATTGACAAAAACGTAATGTAACGAGTGGAATACCTTTAGCAACACTTGTTACTCTAGGATTTCGCGGTCTTTTCGTGTCGCTATATTCCGAGGGTCGTAACCTTACGGATAGCTAAAACGTATACCATATTTCAACACATCCAAGGTTGATAAATCATGTAAGAATGTTTTTAACATATAGAGAGTCAAAAATGATTAAAACTTGTTCAAAACTGAGCTTATGCTACGTCAAAACAGAACAAAACTTTTTATTGCCTTTGCAATAGGTATAATCTGAAATAAATGTCATGGAGATCGTTTTGTTGTAGCTAGTTGCACTCGCCATCTTCTTTTCTCTTCAAATTGCGTTTGACGTCGCTACTTTTCGGAGTTTTACTGACGATACTTTTAAAAACAACTTCCATTTTACAATACAGTTCGATCTCTTTCATACAGACACCAAGGGGCAAAAACTGAGCATCCGTGTTATGAAGCTGTCCGTATAGAAGTAAAGATATGAATTCTGGTTTCTCTGGGTTCACGTAAACTTTCCGTAATATAGACGTGTTCGTATCACGGAGGTGTCCGTAAAAAGACTGATTCGACTGTCAGTTGGAGCGGTATCTTAGGCCACGAATACACTAAAGCGGCGTTTTCACTCTGAAAACGCATCAAATGTTTTCTGTATACAGTGCGCCGGAGAAATTTGAAAACGCAACAATGACCAGTCGTTTTTGGATTTGTGTTTGAGGAAAACTCGGTCACGGAATATCACATGATGATCGTGACGTCATTGTTTTCGAAAAGCTCCGTTTTCAAAATGTTTTCCGTCCACACTATAACGGAAAGCCGACGTTTTCAAATTCCTCCAGTTTGAAGACTTAACGTGTTCGAAAAGCTCCGTTTTCATGACGGATTAGTGTGGAGGGTACGCCTAACCGTAGAAATAAAGCTGCGTTTTCAAACTTCTCCGACGTAGTATGGATGGGGCCTTTTGGTCGCATCGAAGGTGACTTTCGTATTAGATCAAATGCTATGGAGTTCTGACGACAAGTTCAAGCCAGAGTGAAACCGGTTTTTCTCTAACCTGTCTGACGACAAATGCAGCCACGTCACTGGACTCCCAGTAGCTGACATGGAAGAGAGGCGAGAGGACAGCTGTGGGAAACTGCTGAAGTCCCTCGGGACAATACAGAGCATAGTCTACTCGCTTGGTGCCCCACCAATTCTGGGTCGCTGAAAAAAATGAAAAAGAAAAAGCATTAACTAAGATTGTGCAAAACTCGAACAAGATTACACAGACAGTGATGAAAGAACCCCTCATACTTGGAAAAGCGTTGGGTTGTAAACTGTGGTATAAATATAAAGCAAACTCATTCGTATTCTTTAAAGAAGACATTGAAAGACAAATGTAGATCAGATGGAACAAAGCTGGACTGAAAATAAAATCCGTTGTTGAGGGGAGGTGTCCAGTACAGCCAAAGAAATTTCACGCAATCTATCGTGATCACAAATCTAAGTATTTGTCTTAAAACGTTCAATGCGAGTTTCAAGTTCACTCTTTCCGTCCTGTTTGGTTCGATTAAGTTGGGCTTAAGGTCAACTCTCGTAAAACCTACGCTATTAAAGAAACAGCAACATTCAGTCAAAAGTTTGTAAAAAGCGTGTTGTGAGGTATGTAGTGTGTATGTGTACTAAAATAAATAAGATAAGTTAGAAAATAGTAAGTTTGAAAGAGTGTATGATAATGTACTGTATTATTGTAATGAAAAGGGAAAAAGTGCTAAATAAACGAATCGGGAGAAAATTGAAAACAAGTTATTCACTGAAAAAATTAGATCAGAACAGCCAAGGATCGAATGAAACTAAAGGATACACATACCTATATCCAGGTCCGTGCCACCAGAACTGTCACTAGACACCAGGCTTGTTGTGCTTAGATTGCTGTCTCCTCGTCTAACCATGCCCGGGCGGGACCTGGCACCAGGAGTCAAGGGCGGCTGCGCCACAAACAACTCTGGATAAGCACCGATGACGTTATTAAGGAGATGTGATTGGCCATCACCTAATGGAAACCGGTGGTAACGAGGTACGCTTACGGTCGGGATTTGATTAAACTGGCTCATGATCAAAGGTTCGATTCGGGACGCCGACGGGTCGAAGGGGTGAAACAGGTTGTAGACTTGGTTACAAGCAGGCTTTGGTGGCACAGCTGGGGAACAAGAAGTAAATGGTTAGAATGACTTGCAAGGGTCTTCAGAACCACCTTGAACAACATTTTAAACAGCACTACACGAACAGCTTATATTTCAATCGTCATAAGCTGGGGTTCATCCACAGACTCGAAAATGGGAGCGACCCTATACAGTTCATGAAAACACAGCTAAATATATTGCACTTGAATGACCAATCACTAGAGTTTTATCATCCATAGACTTGCAAAAAGTTAAGAACACCTTGTGCAGCATAACAAACAGTACCACATGAAAATACTGCTCTGTTGCTTTCACTTGAATAGTTACACACGAAGGTTTAATCATCCACAGACTTGAAAAAAGTTAGAACCAACTTGCGGAGAGTAATTAACAGTACCATATGAAGGTATTGCTCAATATCTTTCATTTGAATGGTCACAGTAGGGTTTCATCATCCAAAGACCACAGAACCACATTGTGGAGCGTTATAAACGGTACCACATGAAAGCACTGCTCAATAGCTCTCATTTGAATGGTCACACACTAGGGTATTATCGACAGACACTTAAAACAGAAGAAAAACGTTAAATGTAAATTGACTTGAGCTTTGACTTAACGAGAGTCAGGGTTTCGAAAACAAAAATTAATATTACATAACAGAAAAAGAAAACTAATCGACTGACAATCAATTCTCACCGAGACTTCCTCGATCTCTATCCTCTCCATTCAAGAACCTACGATAAGCTAACACAAGTCCAATAGGCGAACCAAACGCGAAAAATTTGCACACTTCAAAATCAAACATAACTTGATCCACTGAATCAACGGAGAGCGACATGGTCTCGAAACTAAACGTCTGCAGTCTGGCCGCCTTGCTTAGAGGACGCGGTGAGTTCATAACGTTGTCCTCCATCTCTTCAACCGGAGGCGAAGTGATCATTTCGTCTCTTTCAGGGTCGACGTTTTCTCGGATGTTTCCACTGCTTAGACTGAGTCGAAGGTTGTGTGAGTTCTCCAGGTTGCTTTTACTTGGCGGCGTGTGACTGCTGATGCGCCGAGGTTTTCTTGGCACGCCGCCGTTTGTCTCTGCCGTGTTTTGCGGCGCGGACGAGGCAGCGTTTGGGGAAAGCATAGCCGTATTCGAGAGGAAACTCTGAGTCCTACTTCGTAAATTGTTCACACTCAAGGTTAGAGCATCGTACGCGAGCAGGGCGCCCATACAGTCACCAAGAAGACAAACCTGAGATAGAGACATAAAACAGCGCATAAGAAACGTCAACTGAGCGAAACTCCATATGTAGATGGTAACTCTCAAACGCCGATTTACCTTAAAAAAGTACCACTTTAATGGCAAAATATCAGGGTTCCAAGACAACTGACTCGACAAATTTTGTCATTCATCTGAGGTAAATGGCAGCTAACCGCGAAGTTTGACCCCTCGTTCAAAGACTTCCATGAAAGTAAAATCGGAACAATCCACTTGAAGAGCCAATGACAGTGCTACCAAAGCGGAATGAGCCAATCACATCTGGAAACACGATGTACAATCCGCAATAAGGGCGGGAACATAACGTAAGACAAATGAGTCTTAGGTTTACTCCCTTGATTGGCTGGTGAAACAGGATGTTCTTCTGATTGGTTGACACAAGGTGCACGAGTCTTGCGCCCCGTGATGTTGCGCGCGCTTTCTGGTCAAGCCAAAAAACTTAACGAAACCAAAACCACAGCACACAACTTTAAAAACGTTCAAGAGTCAAACCGAACGTAACAACGCCAGAGTTAACAACAATGGACATCATGGACATCAGGATGACAATTTACACTAGAAGCCATGTCTAATGTTTGTACCCACCTCTCCTCTAAACCCTTGGCCTTCGTCAGATCTAAGAAATTCCTTATAAGCCATGTTTGTGGCGACTACCATGGAATTTACCGCCTCGTCATAAAATGGCGAGGAAGAAACCATGAGAGAAATTGCGCTCAGAGGAAAACTACTGGAAACTGGAGTGAAACCGCTGTTGACACTAGCCACATCTGAAAACCAGAAAATCAAAAGAAGAAACATTAATTAATTTTTATCTTATTTCACTGACACTGAAATTTTCAGAATATTCAACATAAGATTTCAAGGCCCATCACTATGGAATTCCATCGATGAAGATATGAAACCAGCTTCATTGTCTTGGTTTTTAAAAAGAAAATGAAACAACACTTAATCAGAGATTATTAGATATTTGTACATCGCTCCTCTTGGATAAAAACACTGATTTGCAATATAAGAACTTAAGTCTACTGGTAGTTAGCTTACAATTGTTTATTTCTATTTATTTGTGTCTATGTTTGTTTGTTTGTTTGTTTGTTTATTTGGGCCTCTGACCTAAACATGTAAAATATCTCTTCTTTTCACTAGCTGCCTGGCATTTTTAACTCTTAGGCTATTTCGCGCAGCCACCACCCCTATCATTTTTGTTTTTACAATACAATATTGTACTCTCTAACTCTAAAGTAAAATAAGATTTTTGTTGTTGTTGTTAATGTTGACTGTTTCACGGAATTCACCTCCTTACCTGAATCACTCTCCGAATAAGGACACAGCTGAGACAACAGATTAAGTGCCTTGGAGCAAATAGCAGGGCACTCCACAAGTCTCAACGCAATTTTTCCCACCGCCCCTTTGTAATGAGAATTTATCACGGCCTCGAATGCATCATGGAGTAGTTTGAAATCCATGTCACGTGATGTGGGGTCCAGTCCCGTGTCTATTTGAGTGCCTCCGTGGATGACAAGGATTAAGGTTGTGATGCGAGAGCATGGTAACGAGCACGTGGAGGTATCACTGACTTTCTTACATAGCTTCTGTTTCCGGATGAGGCGAGGAGACTGCAAGGAAAAGTATTTTGAAAAAGAAATGAGGTTAGCTTCGCAGAGAAATCTAACATACAACAGGTCAACTCAACCTCGCAACTCTAGTTTCTTTAACCAATCAACTGGCAGAACATCAATGACGTGCCATCAAATTGGCGCCGTTTTTCACTTCCGCAATGCAGAAGCATCTTCAGATTAAACAATCAGCGCTTAGAACTTCAACGACGCGTCAAAACCTTCGCGCCTTTTCTCGTATCTTTAAACACATGCAAAACGAATCCACATTAAAGGCTACAGAAACAACTACAATCCTGAGGCGAAAAATTTCTTCAGCATTTAGGTCGTTTTACAAGCAGAACACAGGGCCTCAAACGTATGCAGGAAACAAGAAAATAGATCAAAAAGCTAAAAGTGTCTCGGTAAAGAACTGAATTGTAAGAGTGAGAGTTAGCTGTAGGTGTAGGTACAATTGGTGCACGTTACTTGACGCTCTTGATCTTACCAAGCTCTGGTCGTCAACAACAGAAGATGCCAATGAATCTAAAGACTCTCCACTACCCCGAGAGGAATCCGTGTCCAACTCTAGACTCTTAAAACTGTTACTGAGCTCCACGTTACGTATGGACAGCAGATTCGTGTTGAAAGGGTTCTCTTCGAGCTCCTCTGCAATAAGCACCAAACAAAAATGAACCTTTAGTATGAAGGCAGCAAAGAAGGTTAACAAGACGATTACCGTAGGTTCTGTGTTACTTTCCGAGATGAAGATATGATCTCCATTGGCAAATTAAGGGGAGAAAGCCATTCGAGAGCGAATAATCTAATATTGTTTTAGTATAAGAAACGAAAAGAAGCGGCCGTCATTTTGTTAACAAGCGCACACTGCTAGGCTACTCACTATCTACAATGGTATAGATATAGTGAGTAGCGTAGCCAATACGACAACGGCATTCTGTCCTGATAGAACGCAAGTGGACTTGTGCTAAATTATCAAGAGATGTTAAAGGAGCTCAGTCACGGTTTGCGCATATTGAAAAGTTTAGCCTCAATTTTTCAAATTCGTCGTTTGTAATCCGTGTCAATCTTCTCCATCCTTAGCCATCCTTGTTCCTTTATGGTTTATCATTATCTCCTTGGTGTTTTTCTATCTTATTAAATTGTTATTTTCAGGTTTCCTACCATTTAAATGTGATTTTGTATGTGGTAAAAATAACTCAAAATACCGTGACTGATCCCCTTTAAGATCACAAGAATCTCTATATTTTTTCGAAAAGCTTGTCTTTGCTGTATTCGAAACAACAAAGTTCGCGCAGACTGATCTCCACACAAAAGGAATTTCACTGATCTTTTACTGAGACTATTGACTGAAAAAATCAAAGTCGAAGTACATATGGACTAGGAAAAACACACATTTGTGTTCATGGTATCTCTGATAAAACGAGAAACTAGAGCTGACAACAAACATGAGACCGTAAACGTATTAAGACAGGAAAATGGAGGGAAAGGGAGTTTAGACTTCACTCTTCTTGTAAATCGAAGGGAGACGTAACTTTTGGTCAAGATTATCAACTTTCCTGCACTTTTTTTTTTTTAAATTAAATCAAGAGTGAAATGTTTTAACAAAATTTAATATGTACACTATGCACCAATAGCTGAAAGTTCAAAAACCTTTATCAACATTGAAGTTCTATTCCAAAACTGAACGAAAAAAGTTACAGGCATAGTTTCCTTAAGACACTGCTATACTGTGGCGACGAGAAAGTGAAACAGTTTACTAACTTGATTAAGTTTACCTGTGACTATACACTGGCAACTTAATCGCCATTCCAAATTCGAAAGACTGAGATTTCGTGGGTTGGTCCTTCGCTAGAGCGTATGGGGAGATCGAGTGTCGAATACATGGTCGTGCGAAACAAAATTAAGAGTAAACTGAGAGGGGGGAGGTTAATCGAGTTCTACTTTTTAAAGAGCAAGGATATACAGTGCGACAAATTTCAAGTAATATCTTACCTTGCGCGTCGAAAAACTCGTCATTCTCGGAATCTGATCCATTAGCTTCTATCGTACTCATGTGCCAACCTTTTACTATATCCGCACGTGACAGTCGCCTCCCCGCAGAAGTATCCGCCGTAGAACTCAAGTCTCTCTGGCCTAAGCCATTGCATTCGAACCCGTACGAGTTTTTGCTAGGTTCATCTTTATCAAATCCGAATTTTTCCACTGTTATCGCGACGGGTGAGGGAGATACAATTCCCTCGTTTTCGTCTAGTGAAGTTTTAGAAATCAGTTCTAGTTTGGTGCTGTTGTTGTTTTCTTGTACGTAAACTACACTTCCCCGCCCTTTGTCATTTGCGAAGCCCACTTCTTGATCGCTCTCTCGATCCGAAGGAGTGTTGTTGATAACGTGGTCAGAAAGTTTTCCCATTTTTTTGGCTAATACTCTCTGTGTCTCTTCCTCCAGATGTCTTATATCGTCGATTGTGAGCCCGTACCACTCATCCTGCCACACCCATGCTTGTCTGTGGCCCATTAACATCGGGCGACGCAGACCCGAGTGAATGAAATGTTCAATTTTATTCTGAAAAAGGGAAAGGAAAAAGTGTTGGTTCTCAACTATTCAGACTCCCGGCGTTCTTATGCAAGTTGCAAGCTTAGAGCAAGTTTCTTAACCATCAGTGTTGTTATCGCTTTTGTAAACTTCCTCGCAATTTCTGTAACCAGATATAGAACACAAGAGACGGCGTTTCTTCACATTTCCAAACGCGACTCAAGAAGAGAGTTGAAATATAACCCTTAGCGCCCTTTTTTGCAACCCTGAATACAACCATAAGATCAGAAAAATCAAGAGATCACAATTACCTGATTAAAAACTGTCATATAGTGCGCACTTTCTGAGAATAAGCAAACAGACTTGGTTTAGACTTGGTTTAGCAGTGGATTTCTCTGCGCACTTAAACAAGTGACACGAGGCAAGCTAAAAGGAACTTTTGACTGACAAGTTTCGAAGTGTTTGGAAATGTGATAAAACTCTCTGGAGTGCTTGATATGTCTTTTCAATCCTAAAAAAACTACGACAAAATGAACAAATAAAATCGTATAAATATATCTGTGCTAATTGACAACACATTTCCGAACACTGTCACAGTTGTGATATCTTTGTTTCAAAGTCGTTTGCCAATTTAACGGAGTTAACAACAAGGAGCGCAAGTCTTGCCTTTGCGGTCAGCGGCGTTTAGATCTGTGCATGCGCCAGGATTCCCCGTGTTCTTGGGCCACATGGCGTTGAAGAAGTTTCACGTTGTCAGCGTTTTCCTTGAGTGTCTGTTTCTGGCGTGGGGAATTTTCTTCGAGGTTTTTTCCCCTCCCCTGACCCTCCCCTTTCTTTCCGCTGTTTAATTAGTGCGGCGGGTGCCTGTTTGTTCTCCCTTCAGGAGGGGGACTCATGGCTGGGTTGCCAGGATTTGCCAGCCATGGGAACAGTCTGCATCTAGGAGCTGGCTGCCAATGGTGGAAGCTCCTGGATGCCTCGGGCACCCAACAGGGAACCTCCACTTTGTGAGGCAGTTGTTAGTTGTCTTGTAACTTAACAAGAGCCTGCCAACAGTGAGTTCAAAAAAACACTTGTGAAACTTTTCTATACTAACCTGCATTCCCCAATATCTAAACTCGACCTTTATAAGCTTGTACGCACACATGACATCAGAGGGTGGCTTATCTACTCTGTAGTATTCAAGCCAGTCTTCCTTCATGGGGCCCCGCCCTGTTTTTGTGGACTTGTATAACAAAGGATCTTCTTCTTCAAGGTAGTCTGAGTAGGATACTGGGTCCTTGATTGGGTCAATTACATCTGCAAGTCACAAACAATGTCAATTCAATATATTTACACTGGTGGAGATATTAAGGTGTGGAAACTGTTCTTTTTATACCTGTACATCTTGAGGGGGAGCTTTCCTCAAATCAAGGTGTCCCATTAGCAATCCGGACAGCACAGCTGCACTTAAATATATGTCTTTGTTTCAATGTGAAAATTACTACAACAACCTGCAACAATCTTGGAAACACCAACAGCTCACCAGACTGGGGTAATATGCTTGGTATACAATGTAACTCCCAGTGGAACAAGTAAAGGCACCTACAGGGTATTATTAAAAACTGGATCTTTGGATAATGCAATTCAAGAGTTTTCATTGGCTTAGAAATCATGTGTTTTGAGCCACTATAATATGCTCTACAAATATGGTAAGCGTTTGCGTGATTTTTTGGAACACTTTTAGTTTTATTTTAGTTTTTTTTTTTTATATTTTGGGGGTGTTTTTAATAAAACTATTTCTCCATTCGCGCTTGTTGGATATGAGATGATTATAGCTAACTCATATCCTGCACATGTAGTGCAGTGAAGCACAACAGCCCTGCAAATCTCCTGTGGACCGCCCTGCAGGTCATGTACTGTCAAAGTAGAAACCACTAGCTCCATTGGTTCGAGTCTAACTTTGCCTAAATTATATTTAGCCACATTAAATAATTGGAATGATTGTTTATTATTCATTGAAGAATAACAACTAAGAGATGTACCATTGACACAAGTTAAACATCATTCCAAGCTTAATCCACAACTTGGCATCTTAATAAACAACATGTGCAACAAAGAGGTAACTAACACCTACTTTCCAGACAGTATCACTTCTGAAATTAATAACCCAGAGAAATAAACTCACCAACTTCCCTTCCTTGGAGGTCAACTGGTGATAAATTAAATACATTTTCCTGCAAGGACAACCAATAACGCTTATTTGTAACAAGATAAACTGCACCACTAGCGGCAGTAGGTCTGGCTTGCGGCTATCTTATCCCACTAAGACATAAATAATACATAACATGGAGGCAACGTGGTCAAGTAGGGCACTAGACTTGAAATCAAGAGGTCACATGTTTATGTCCAGCTCTGACCACTACTGACAATGGAATTGTTTCTCAGTAGACCCTAGTTCAATTCCTCAGTCATGCTTGTAAATAACCAACTGGTGTGCCTCCTGCCCATTGGGATTTTTAAGTCTATCAATAATGTTTGTTTATCTGTCTGTTTGTTTGTATGTTTAATGTTTGTCCACTTTGTGTGCCATGTCTGAGAACTACCATCATGTACACTGTAGGTTTTGTTCCAAGCACACTGACCACTATAAACATTTTTTTTTTTACATTTACGTGTACCTGCTGTCCTGCATCAGGGTAATAGTACGTTTCTACATCAACAAAAAATTTCTCTACAAATGGACATGTGGTCCTCATCTTGGTATATGGATAGGCATTCCAAGCCTCCTCTTCTACTCTCAGTGCTGCCTTGGGTAGGATAGCTTTCAGCCAGCTTGGTAAATGGTTTCCAATGTGGTAGATTTTCTTTGTGTACTGTCCATTACCTCCTGGCCCATTTGTGTAAGGAGTATTTTCAAGAATCTCTACTCCACTTCCCTCTCCAACACTATCCAGTCGACTCTTTTTCTAAAAGAGCAATTGGCCAAGTTAATCAACTGATTACAGTTCAACCCCAATCAAACAGCCACCCTCGGGGAAATGGATAGTGGCCACTTAAAGGAGGTTGGCCACTTAACAGAAGTAAAAACAATAGAAAAGCCTTCATCGGCACTTTGATTACTGGCTGCTATATAGGGGTGGTAGCTGTTTCATAGGTGGCCACTTTATAGGGGTTCAACTGTAATTGAGTTTAACTGTACATTCCAGCTCTTGGTGCATGTGATCAATAGGTCACAATACTTTTTTTTGTAAGCCACAGCTCACTCTTAAGTTCTTTGTTTAGAACTACATGTATAGAATTACAGAAAAACGTTTCTCAACACAAGCTCTCTTACAGGGTGTTTTATAATAAGATGAAAATATTTTACTGTACACGTGGGTGTATCCTTTCTCCATAACAGCCAATCAAACTTCATTTCATAAGTGGCTTCAATTCAACTGCTAATTACAGGTCACTTTTTTTAATTAATTATTAAACTTTGTTTTGTTGTTTCTCCAACCTCTAAAAGTACATTTCTTCTGTATTTTATTTCATTTGTCCAACCTCCAACAGTATGCTAATTTAAATACAAATTCCACATTATAATTTCACTTACTGATCGCACAAACTTAAAACCTACATGAACCACCAGTCAGTTATTTAAAACATTCCTGTTAAGTTGTACTTCATTTAAGAAAAGAATTCAATTAGTAATAATTTATAAAGCAAGGTAAACAAAATCCTTTTCACATATTTTCAACACATAAAATTTATGAAGTTCTTTTTCACTTTTTTCAAATAGATGTAATAATTCAAAATATTTACAATGTTCTGACAACATTTTCTTGTTACACATTTTGTTTCGGAAATGGGTAGCAATTACAGTCTTCACTTTATTAAGAACTGGAACAGACAAGTCAGAGCTAAAACATGCATAGAGTCATATCCCCATAACAGATGGTGCTTTATATTCACAGCTGTGTTTACAGAATTCATGTTGGTTTTTTAGAACATAAATTTTATTTTTCTTTTAGCAGAATATAACATTGCAAAACAATTTGCTGATGTGATTGTATTTGTCTCAAAAACATGTTAAATTGAAGTTAACAAAGAGGATTTTGGTACATGGAACAATCTATAATCTGCTGCTGCTGTTTCTCATAGAAAACAAAAAACCTCAATGAACTTTATGAATAAGTAATGCATGAAAATAAGACTAAATACATGTAAGTACAACTACAGTTGAATCGCGCTATTTCGAACTCTCAGGGGAAATGAAAAATTGTTTGAAATAGTGAGAGTTTGAAATGGCCAGTAGTATTGATGACTGAAAGGTAAATACAAGGGAAATGGTTTTGAGTTTGAAATAATGGGGAATTCAAAATAAGTTTGAATTAGCTAGGGGAGTCCAACTGTACATGCACTCACAGGATAAATCATAAAAGTCGTAAATAATTTAAGATTTTGTTTCTGGATCTCGATGCAAAACTGTTCGCCCTAGTTTCATCAAAATCACTTTAAATTTTCATTTTGCTGTAAAAGAAAAAACCTCTCGCTGTCTGAATACCAGATGAATGATCAATTGGTGTTATATCAAAAATTTAACAATCAATTCCATTTGACTTTTATTAGAAATATCTAGCACCAGGCAAAAAACTTTTCCATGAATGATGCAATTTTATATAGCATGTAAAATTATTTAATGTAACATTTTCACTTTACTGTGCCTTTCAATAACTCACATGTGAATTTTGCTCAGTCAACGATTGTAATTTTTTCTGTCATTAGTTGCAGACCTCTCAGAAAATGTGTTGATTACCATTGTAATCATTGTTCACAGCTTAAAGATGCAACTGTTAGTTGGGTTTTAAAACTAGTTCACATGTCATTGAAAGGCACTGTAACTTGATGTTAAGTGACTAATGTCCAGCTGAACTTATCCCATTCTATTTTAAAGAATTCCTCCTGTTTGACTTCAATATACATGTATCTCTATCTTGCAGGAGTGAGAAATGGTATAATCTGAGACATGCCAAAATACTGTATACATGTACTGGGTTATTGACCAAGCGTGAGGTCAAGATGGCTGGATATTGCCCAAGTTCTTTTTTTCCGTGTTTATGGACCAAGATGGAGTTGAGGTCTACACACACAAAAAAAAAGATTGAGGCTAATATCAAGCCTTCTTGAACAAACAAGCTTGTCAGTACAGGATTTATTATATGGTTACTCGTTTGAGAGTAAAAATTCTTTTGAATTACCAACTCAAAAATGAGGTTAGTCAGGCTAATTTTAATATTTACAAAAGAATTTATAATTGGCAGCCATTTATGAAAAGGGTCTATGAAACCACAAAAACAAGTGCATTTTTCATATTTCACATGTGAAGAAAGCAATATGACATCCAAGGACTATAGCTCATCATAGGCTACATATGATCTATAGTGTACACAGTGTCTAGAACCGTACAACTCGTAGAAACACTTTACTAAAGATATTTGGTTTGCTGTTTCTGATTTTCTTTTCTGAGGGATATCATAACTGCTTCCAAATCTGAAGTCAAGACTTACTTTCAACCATAAGTCCTAATATTAACACCATAACCTTAGATTTAGATTTAGCTCTTAAAGAAAGATATTAACACCCTTCAATCATACATCCCCTATTGTTCACTAGAACTTTTAAAATTGTATTTGATGTCATTGTACAACATGCTCAAATATTTGTGATGTTTATGTAACCCTTTCAGTCCCAAGTTCAAAATGTAAATTCTTCTTACTGAGAGTCATACAAATCTTTTAATACCAGTTCTGAGAATTTGGCAGTACATCAAGATGACTACTTAATTTAATTTAATTTTGCTTACTTAAGTTTCTTTATTCTCATCACCTGTTTTCTCGATAATGTCTGGTATTGCGTTGAGAAATTACACTTTGATCACTCCTGGGGATTTATAGGGTAACTAAAGGTAACTGAATCTCCTGTGCCTGAATTTTATCTCATTATACATGTATACTTACATGTATGTGAACCAAACATAAAAGGCCACACAATATTTAGAAATTCAAATATCCTTTTAATAATAATATTGTACCCCACCTCCACCCTCTTGATGTGTAGTTCCAGAAAATATCCATACCTCCCCCATGGAAGGGATTTTTTTCAAGACCTCCCCACCCCTCTGGAAATACCAGTTAAGCTTCATACATCTCTCTAAATTTTTTGGTCTTGCAGAACCCCCACTTCCCAGGAAATTCCAATCCCTTCCAAGGGGGGAGCATGGACATTTTCTGGAACTGCCCAATAAGTCCTTACCAAATAGGCTCACCAACATTCACCAATCCCGAAGCATACTACCAGAGTGTTACATACATGTACTATCTCAAGATAAGCACTTTTGAAATCCTTATGAGAAGTGTTTCTGGGAAACCTTGAAAGAGTTTTGACTTACAGATATATCATAATACATATATATAAGACATATTTAAATACCATGTTTCTATCAAGTTGTAGTATAAATCTACTAGCGTTCTATCACAAATGACATTCTCTGATTGGCTATGCTACTCACTATCTATTCTGTGTCACATAGTGAGTAGTGTAGCAGTGTGCCCTTGCTAACAAAATGACGGCTGCTTCTTGATTATCTTGAAATGTCTGTGAAGAGGATTTAGAGAAAAGTCTAGAACGACTAGTAGATTTACACTAAAACAAATATATCATTCACTCTCGATTTCTATTCGCTTTTGATTCTGTGTGCATGATAGTTGACTCTGGCTGCGCCCTCGTCAACTATCACCCACACAGAAATGTTGAGCTCATAATCTAATTGTTTCATAGAAACATGTGTTGAAGTGTGGGAGAATGAGAAATGCTGTGGGAACACAAGCCGACAGGTGAGTGTTTACACAGCATTATTGAGTTCTCCCAAATTTTCACGAGTGTTTCATTAACGCGATAGGAACATGGAGAACATGTCTTTTCTTATTTCAAGTCTGGGAAGCTGTTATTTCAAGTATTGGCCCTTGGTCAGAGCAATTAATTACGTCATGTATGTATGTTGCAACATTAAATACATGTACAGCACTGGGGCTTTTACTGGACATGTTCGAATACTGTAGGAAGCTTGCACTAAAATTTAGAATTTGGAAAACCTGGTGCAACAATCTACACATCCTAAAAGCCTACTGATTCATACAGTTAGGTGTAAAAGTATTAAATGTATGGTCATTTTCCTTTGGAGGGTCCTATGTCAGCATCTGGTTAGGATCAGAAGCATGCCCACTCCACTGATCCACCCTAACTCAGTCAAAATGAGTATTCTATCACACCACTTTTACTGATTTTCTTGGATAGTTGTGAAATTGTCTCAAGGTAATTGTGCATAATAGCTTTGTTCACATTAGAGGACAACAAACCTGTCTGACAAGCTTTACGTGATACTATACCATGAATTTGCCATGCAGCACTTGTCTTCTCTTGCCTTCCCTAGTGGGAAGTGCTGTGGCCTCATGGTTAGTGCACTTGACTCTGGATCAAAAGGTCCAGGTTTGAGCCCTGGCTGGGGACATTGTGTTGTGTTCTTGGGTAAGACACATAATTCTCACAGTATCTCTCTCCACATAGGTGTATAGATGGGTACCAGCAAATTTAATGCTGTGGAGTAACCCTGCGATGGACTAGCATCCCATCAAGGGTGGAGTAGAATTATGCCTAGTTGCTTCATGCCACTGAAACCAGAGATATTAGTGCTGGCCTGCTGGGCCTCCAGGCTTGTATGCAGACTTTACCTTACTTGCCTACTCTTAATTACCTTCATAACCTCACATTACCACAGGTTAGATGCCACTTTCAGGCCCTGTCTTGTTATACCACATATTTAGTGCTTATCTTTTGTCTTACATGTAGTTACAGTCTTTTTGGTGGAATTTTGTTCGAAACTATGTTCAGTTAACTGTCTAAGAGTAAATTTGAGAACGATTTTAACAAGTTTCCCATATAGTAGGAACAAAAACTCATTGATTCAGATGGATATTAAGAAAATGGCTAAATTTGAACTAGTTTCCCATCAAAACCATATCTCGATCATCCTGTTTTACATCTGTTCACATCACAGATGAAAGCCTGTCTCGGACAAGTTTCTCATCTCTAGTGTGAATTAATTAAGTCAGTGAACTAAGTGGACAAAATCCGTTTAGTAGGAGAAATAACTCTGGCTAGTACTGTTTAGGAACAACTGTAAATTTTTGCTGGGAATTAAAAGAACTCTGAATTGCAAGACATACGAAAATTACTGAGAAATAAGTATTATAGGCAATTGATCACATGAATGGGATCGAGTGCAATCAAGAATTAACACCATCTGTGACATTCTCTCAAAGAGCCTTTAGGCAAGTGCAATTTGAAAGAATTTTCAAATATCATGAGGAGTGTAAATCCTTAATAGCAAGAGCTTTCACGCGATTACTTATTCCAAATTACAAACGCATGTGTATAAATTTGCACTTCAGTGCAAATTAAAATTAACAATAAATTGGCATGCTCTCAGCTAATTACAATGATCACATTTTCTCAGTTATATGTATAATTTAACGAATAATTTACAAAAGTCATGTACAGTGTATATTAAAGACATTTAGAAAATACTGGGAACAAACATTAATTAAGAGAAAGGCTAAGAACATTTGTCATTATTTATCACCGTCACTGCATGTCATTATTTTGCTCCCTCCCTCCACTCCCCAGTGTCTATTGAGCTTGTCATAAACTAAATATGGTATAAAGACTAAACTTGTTTCCTGAGAATTTTTACCTTGGCATTCACTCCCATGATTTACATTATTTATACTCTACATGTAATTTTTATTTACATCATACAAAATTATTTTTTGCATCGAAAATAAGTAATAGTATTAATTTGCTGAATTCTGCTTCTTGGCAATTTGGAAAATAAATAAAAAATGAAATAATATAAAGAGCTTATTGCTAACATAAAATGGACTGAAACTGCATGAAAACAACACTCTGCAAAAAAAAAACAAAACAAAAAAACAGCACACTGCCAGAAAATACTTGCGTTTCCAAGGTGCAAAAAAATTGGCACTTTCATTCAGAATATATTGTTCCTCAACTTAAATCTATATCCATTCACCTGTTCTTACTTAAAAACAGAAGAGTATAGATAACTCCATTTAATGAATATTCTGTGGATTTTCAATTTTGAGGTTCAGACGAGCATATTAAAGTACTTAATTGAACCAAGAGGTGCACCACAATAATTAGAGGCAAACACTTGCTTTGTAATTGTGACTAGTCTATGGCACTGCTGTAGAAACCAAACAAGCTAGCCTATTATGTCACTTTATAATGACCCATGTTACACACATTAATTGACAGTGTTCAAAATGAAATGCTATGACTTTATAACCGCAGAACAGGTGAGAGGTATATTTCAATCCTGACTTTACTTTTTTATTCCATCAGAAAATGTCAGAATTCACTATCTATTGGGCAAGGAAAAATAATTCCTTGAATCAAATGTCATAATTAAAATCATGAATCCAATTACATTAGGTAGAAATCTGCCTCCAGGGATTTTATTCCTTTGAAGTTAAAAAAATTCAGAAAGGCTGTGACAAAGGCAATAAAATCGAAACTCAGTTCCTCACAGTTTGAAAGTCGTTTTTGAAACCATAGATCACAGTTTCATCATAAATATCACATCAAGCATCTAACGGTTTAAGGCCACGCATGTAAAGACAAACATGGAAAACAGAGAGGTGGTTTGGAATTCAAAAAAGAAGGAAAATTTGACTTCAAGCCAAAAACATGTGCGTCCGCCCACGCGAAGTTAAGATGTGTCAACTCCACAGACAATTTGACATGCAAATGTGCATTTCACTTCGATTTGACAAACTCTCGCAAACTGGGCAAACAAGTACATCACGAAAACATCCCCAAATATGAATAATCCACTCACATATCTTGACTTTTGATCCCGATTTCGAACCAAAAGCCTAAGTGATCCTAAACCATTTCAGGTCTTTGATCGTATGATTCATCTTGTTTTAGTTAAAGTTCGATTCGTATGCATAGAACAACTGACTCTGTCAACTCCTGTCACGAAAGGAGATGCACCAAAAATGAACTTGGAACAAATTGACTTTTCCCAGCGAAGCACGATTTTTCAGCGCGTTCCAAAGCAGAAAACCCCGTTCAAAACGATAAATGGCATCAGCGACCTGACATTTACCTTGTAAATATATATAAGCTTATCAGGGGGAAGAAAAAAAAATTCGATCCTTCGTCGGCCTGTTCAGTGCGCCGTACATAAGCTTAAGCTTGACTTAGACAACTGTGTACATCGTACACACACTACGCCGCACCAAACAGACCGTGAAGGTGGTAAGCAAAGTTGCAGTGGCAACGAAATATGATGGAACCTCCGAGACGGTTAGAAAATACAAGGTAATAATCAGACATAAGGATTACCTGAATCATATACAACTGCGCTATCCTGTACTCATCCACAGTCATTGGCAGAGGAATTCTGTATTCCTTGATCAACATTTTCCACACCAAGGCAACTGCGACTCAAAGGGTTGCTGATCCGATCGTGAAATACTGGAAGGCCCTGTATCAAACAAAGGCCGTAAACTCTGGTCTCACATTAAAGCGAAATGTACAAGAGTCGAACAGCTTGCAAGCTGTCCACTGAAAATAAACACAACTTCACTCTACCGGCCGGAAGCCATCTTGAATGACGTCACACGGCGTCGTCGAAACAGATGGCTAGCCTCACTTTCAGAATATTGTTTCACTCCCAGACCGTCGAGTAAGCAAGAAGTGAATCGCGGTTTGAAAGGCTTGTTTGCTAGATGTTTTTGTATTAGATCCATAAGCCATCTTCATGATTACTGCCTCTTGAACTCAGAGATCTTCTGACCAAAGATTAATCTGCTTGTGGACGTCAGATAGGCACAAGCTCATCCTCAGAGCCCGCGCGTTTCACTACTCTCGCGCGCGATACTTGTAATCTACTTAGTGGAGTGGCCTATTTATTTGATCCGTCTCTCAGTTCAGCTATAATATTTATTTTTATAAAGGAAAGACTGATTCAAGTGATGTTTAATCCATTAGTGCGATTTCGTTCTTCAAACCCGCATAGCTGGTCCTTTTACCAGCCGTCCCCTCCTACAACGCACGCCACTTCCGAATAATTCCAATACTTTCTTCTTTTTTTCACCGTACTCGCCCTAATTCCCTCACGAAGTTCATCTAACACTAAATTCCCCCGATACTAAATAAGACTTGAACTTAAAATTAAAAAATAAAAACATACGACTGTTCATAAGTGAAGATGGATAGTTGGCTCAACTCCGCGATTTTCTTTCAAAACGAGGGCAAGTCTTTCACGAAAGACCCGTTTACTTTTACATAGCTATAGTTAGAAAATCTTCTCTGTACCTACATAAAAATATTGGTTGAATCGCCTAAAATTGCTTCTTGTAATGGGCTTCTTCGTTTATTTTGGTATACATGACTTTGCACGTCGACTTATTTTAAGTGTTGACATTTTGATTTGATATTTCCGTTCTTAAAAGGCCGGAAACGCCACTTAAGAGACGCTTGTCTATTTTTGACCAAAAAGTTTTCATTGTTACAACACAAAGGGGTAAGCGAGTGCGCTTCTCATTCACCAATAAAAGTCAGTTTTCATTGCAAACTCATTAATAAAGATATTCCTTTACCATTTACTTGAACTAATTTGTGTTACTTAACTCGAGAACAGTATTTTTGACTTTCGAACAAGGAGCTAGTAAACCGGAATATCTCCGAAGAGTAAGATATTGAGGACTATTAAGATATGAGTTATTTTTGCATTTTGGCTTTGGAGGGAATATTACACGGTTGCTTGAAGATGTGGGCACGAGAAAATAAAATTCATATCTTCAAGTCACCGTGTAATTTTTTTGCACTAACAAACGTGAAAAGCAGGAAATGACGTCATTAATATCTTCACTACATGGAAAATACGTCACGCGGGTCCCGGACTTAGCTCTCGCGTGAATTTCACGGGTGGTATATTTTCCAGTAAAACAATCATGTCTATATAATGAATCCAAATAAGCTAGCCTACATGACAGACAGTCGTTCAACACCGGTATAGACTAAGGGTTTTGTAACATGCATGTCCGGCTGCACCGCTGGCTAAGATAAGCAAGCTGTTTGTAGGAAGTTGGTTGGGATTAGCGTGCGCTTCATTCAATGAGCTCCAAGTTTCATTTTAAGTTTACATGTGATTCTTGCTGGTATACTTCCATTCTCAAGATCAGTCGAAGATACATCAGTCCAGGCTCTTTTCTATTCCCGACTATAGTGTTTTCTGTCAACCAATATGATTCAGGTTTGATTGGTGCGTCAGTCAAGTGCAAGTGACGTCAAAATGGTTGCCGGATATTGTTAAAGTTCTTTTTTTAGCATGTTTATGACGCAATTGGGATTCATAACCACAGGGAAAATAGAGCGAAGTAAATATCCAGCCATCGTGACCAAGCAAACTTGGTAAATACAACATCTAATATACCGCGTGATAAATCCCGAACGGACAACATAGCCATATTATGCTCGCTGGAGTAGCACAGATCACAACACAGTATTTAGTTTATCTTCACTGCTCTCGAATCTAGCCATATAAATGGAGATAATTGATCTGTTTGGACCCGCAATGTTGATCAGTGCATATTAAGTGTGATGACTCTTCAGTATTCTATATAATGCCTTGAACAAAACGGCATAAGCAGATTATACCCTCAAGACATTACTGATCATCGCAGTTACGCACTCAGGCTAGTTGTGAAAATAACGCGTGAACAAAATTCAGGCTTTAACGGGACTCGAACACATGACCTCGGCGATACCGGCGTAGTGCTCTATTAACTGAGCTATCAGGCCAACTGGGAGCTAGTCAAGTTGTGAGACCGTAATATACTTTTAGAACTGCGAAGAAATTTGATATTTCAACTTTGAACTGTTGAGAAAAAATGAATTTTTTTCGGGCGTTACGTAACTGCGATGATCTTCTTTCTCAGCACTACTGGGAAAAAGAGCTCAGTCGCTGGTTCACCTCACCTCTAATATGCTTTTTACACTGAATTTTCGCAATCGTCTCCCCCATTTCTTTTCCATATCTATGTGCACCGTAGTTTCACTCTCAAAACTCATCGAAATGTTTTCCGTTCACACTACGCCGGAGGAGGTTAAAAACGCAACGATCACAGGTCATTTTGGATTTGTGTTTGAGGAAAACTCGGTTAGGGAAATCACATAGTAATCGTGACGCCATCGTTTTCGAAATGAAAGCTTCGGTTTTCAAAATGTTTTCAGTCCACACGAAAACGCAAAGCCAGCGTGAGCGTTTTCGAAAAGCTCCGTTTTCGTGACAGATTAGTGTGGGCGGTAGGCCTAACCGTAGAAGTAAAGCTGCGTTTTCAAAATTCTCCGGCGTAGTGTGAACGCTTAAAAAAAAAAACGCAATAAAGTGACCTTATATATATACGTGGTTGCTTTCACAAATGTCAGTCAACCTTGGTCGCAAGATATATTCTGCGAAAATTTCTCGGAATCCCCGTTCTTTATTTCGGACTTATCCCCTCCCCGCCCTTCGGGAAATATAATTCAAAAAAGTTATCTGGTTAAGTGAAACTGCTGCACTCACACTCAGCAGGGTAACAGCCTGTTCTCATGGCTCTTCGTTAGGATAAAACTAATTTGCAACCAAATCACGAGATATCCTCAAAAAGTTCACGTTAACACACAATGTAGCAATGTAAATTTTCATGTAACATGACATGTTCCAGTTAAAGATATCACAGGAGATAGATTCGGTTGCTGATTGTTGTCTTTAATGAGCAGCACCGCTATTGCCGTCGCCTCCATCGTGGCCAAAGGGTGGTCCAAATGATCCCCCTTCTCCTTTTCCTCTCCCCTTGCCACCTTTACGCCCAGCTGTGTTTCTGTCAATTCGAATGAACATCACTGGAGTACCAGGCCTTGCTTGCAAAACATTGGCTTCTTGACCACCCAAGGGGAAGTTCGTATTATTGTTGTGACATTGCAAATGATTATTATTACCACAACACGTTGGCATAAGCACCATGTATTCTATTTGATGGTTTGGTGTTTGGCTTGTTAGGTAAACATGGGCTGTAGCACCTGCATGTTGAGGATGCACTGAACAGTCACGGTTAATATTGGTACAGTTGCTAACAGCACAGGGATTTGAGCCGATAGGGCTTCCTGTACACGTTTGCCACAATGCGCCTGCGCCACTTGCTTGCACAGGTTGTTGAGTTGCTGTGTTGATCGCTATAGTTGTTGGGTGATCGTTGGTTGTCAACACTGCATGGACAAAATCAAAGCCCTGGGTGGCAATGAACGTCCCATTTCCTTGATCTTGAAAAGTTGCAAATTGCTCATCACTCATTCCAAAGTGTTGGTGAAAACCTTCTGCGTGGGTCATGGATAATCCTGGTCGTTCACCCATTCCTGAGCCCCCCGCTCCTCCTGGCCCTCCTGGCCCTCCCGGTCCTCCTGATCCTCTGCCAGCTTTGAGCGCTTGATTTGCTTTTGGCGGTCTAAGAAGATTAGGCTTGGCAACTGAAGCTGGTCGCGGCTTACCAGCTTTTGGCGCAAAACGTTTTCCAGCCTTAATTCCACCGAGTGCATCAAAAGCAGGAGTTACAAGAACACCAATAACTCCATCGATGATCTCATCGTCGGTCTTTGCGTTTGCAAGGGCGTCCCATGCAGCTATTTGGCCATGCGGACGCCACTCTTTGTGAACGGCAGAATCAGCACCAGATATAATAGCGTCCGCTGCTGCACCTCCTGCGATTCCTCCAGCTACAGCACCCACGGGGCCACCTACGACAAAACCACCAGCACCACCAGCAATCACTCCGACAGTCCTGGAAGCGGATTTCATGGCTTTGTCGCCGCCGATTTCATCTCCAACAAGGTAATGGATGGCTCCTTTAGCGTGACCTACACCAGGAACCCCGTCGACAGCATCGTTAAGGGTACTCGCCGTCGCTTTGGCCGCTGCTTTTGAACTTTCCACAGTGCCTTAAGCGCATGTTACCACGGCTTCATTAAGCGCATCGACTTGGCCAAAAGTGACGCCTGCTGCAACTGCGGTGGCTGCTGTGGCAACTCCCTTTCCTGCTGTTTCACCAATATGGCGTACAGACGTTTCCATAAATGATTTACCGGTGTACTTTGCACATGATTCTACGGCACCATTGAGTTTTTTCACTTGCCCGAAGTTAACACCAGCTAATGTTGCTGTACCAACAGTTGCGAAAGCACCGGCCAAAGTGCTTATTTCTTTTGCCATTTTCTACCGAATGTACGAAATTCACTGAGAGATAAAATGGAATTCGTGTTAGGTTCGTCTAAAGCTCGACTGCGTAGTTCAGTCATATACACCTTATTCATATACACCTGTTACACCCCACTGGTTAAATTTAATGGGTTAAAATGATCAAAGGGGTTCAAGTGCCGGTGGCTTTTAGCCGCTTTTAAGACAAACAAACCGCCGGCCTTCAATGTTTAGCGATCTATTTCTTCTACATTGATGATGCTGCAGTTAAAGATCAATTTTTCTCACTGCAACCCAGTACCGACAACCCAGTACTGTCATTGATTTATTGAATTAGAACCTATACAAACAACCAACATTTGAACATAACCAGTTACACCAAATAAAAACCAATATCAAGAATGTCAGGAATTGTCTTCCTGTTTTGATCATGCTGGTCATAACAGGAATCTAACATTTATCATACTTGTAATGGCGGCTTATGTATGGAATAATAAATCCTGCCAGATTTATTCCTTGTTTAACGCTCAGGCATTCGAATCTTATTATTTTCATAGATTGTCCAGTGAAGAGTTCTTCCATAACATCAAGTAAGAACGCACTGAATGATGACATTGATCAGAGACGAAACAATTTCTTAGCATCGTCATGCTTCATAAGCCATCCGCCCTCCCCCTTCCCTTTCCCCACCTCCCCGGCCCCCTCTTTCTCTCTCTGTATGGCCGGGGCGTTCGATCTGTTCTAGTCTGAAATATGGATTTTGCCTCTTAGTCACTTCCAACAAATCTGTGATTTAACTCGGAGCCACGAGACCGTGGAATCTAAATATGTGCCTCATCGTTGCCATTGTTATAGGCGAAAATAGAGGATGAAATAGAATAGAAGGTCGTAGAAGTCTACTACCCTTTTATGGAAGTAGAATGATGATCGTCACTCCTGCCTAGTTGCCACAGTGGAAATGTTTGGGCCTTTCACTTTTTATGGCATACCAACACCTGCGAGGTAACCATGACAAAAAAACACTGACTCAAGACATGAAATGAGGTTAATTGTAATTAGCTCTTTTTTTTTAGGAAACTAATTGCTCTCATAGTTGAGATCGTTTCATGTAAACTTTGGATTTCTATTTTCACATGACACTTGTGATACAGATATGAAGTAATCGCTTAAAAGACCTTTTTGGTCTACTCTTCTTACTGTAAGTCTGAGGCGAATCTTAAACAGATAGCTCTCGCTAATCCTTAGCTTCATACTAAGACCTACTGAGAGTTATTTTATTCGTGGTAAACAAGGCTTTGTCTGCTAAATCACGTATGAATAACCCACTGAGTTGAAAGATGTGGGTTAAATATTTTAGAGCAAAAAAGAGGTTTGAAGTATAATTACGATGGCCATCCATGATTTTTTACCTTCATTAGTAGGATCAAACATGCGTTATTCATATACACCTGTTACACCCCACTGGTTAAATTCGATGGGTGAAAATGCTCAAAGGGGTTCAAGTGCCGGTGGCTTTTAGCTGCTTTTAAGACAAACAAGCCGCCGGCCTTTAATGTTTAGCGATCTATTTCTTCTACATTGATGATGCTGCAGTTAAAGATCAATTTTTTTCACTGCAACCCAGTAACGACCACCCAGCACTGTCATTGATTTATTGAATTAGAACCTATACAAACAACCAACATTTGAACATAACCAGTTACACCAAATAAAAACCAATATCAAGAATGTCAGGAATTGTCTTCCTGTTTTGGTCATGCTGGTCATAACAGGAATCTAACATCTATCATACTTGTAATGGCGGCTTATGCATGGAATAATAAATCCTGCCAGATTTATTCCTTGTATAACGCTCGGGCATTAAAATCTTATTAGTTTCATACATTGTCCAGTGAAGAGTTCTTCCATAACATCAAGTAAGAACGCACTGAATGATGACATTGATCAGAGACGAAACAATTTCTTAGCACCGTCATGCTTCATAAGCCATCCGCCCTCCCCTTCCCCCTCCCCACCCCCCCCCCCCCTGGCCCCCTCTTTCTCTCTGTATGGCCGGGGCGTTCGATCTGTTCTAGTCTGAAATATGGATTTTGCCTCTTGGTCACTTCCAACAAATCTGTGATTTAACTCGGAGCCACGAGACCGTGGAATCTAAATATGTGCCTCATCGTTGCTATTGTTATAGGCGAAAATAGAGGATGAAATAGAATAGAAGGTCGTAGAAGTTTACAACCCTTTTATGGAAGTAGAATGATGATCGTCACTTCTACCTAGTTGCCACAGTGGAAATGTTTGGGCCTTTCACTTTTTATGGCATACCAACACCTGCGAGGTAACCATGACAAAAAAACACTGACTCAAGACATGAAATGAGGTTAATTGCAATTAGCTCTTTTTTTTAGGAAACTAATTGCTCTCATAGTTGAGATCGTTTCATGTAAACTTTGGATTTCTATTTTCACATGACACTTGTGATACAGATATGAAGTAATCGCTTAAAAGACCTTTTTGGTCTACTCTTCTTACTGTAAGTCTGAGGCGAATCTTAAACAGATAGCTCTCGCTAATCCTTAACTTCATGCTAAGACCTACTGAGAGTTATTTTATTCGTGGTAAACAAGGCTTTGTCTGCTAAATCACGTATGAATAACCCACTGAGTTGAAAGATGTGGGTTAAATATTTTAGAGCAAAAAAGGGGCTTGAAGTATAATTACGATGGTCATCCATGATTTTTTACCTTCATTAGTAGGATCAAACATGCGTTATTCATATACACCTGTTACACCCCACTGGTTAAATTCGATGGGTGAAAATGCTCAAAGGGGTTCAAGTGCCGGTGGCTTTTAGCTGCTTTTAAGACAAACAAGCCGCCGGCCTTTAATGTTTAGCGATCTATTTCTTCTACATTGATGATGCTGCAGTTAAAGATCAATTTTTTTCACTGCAACCCAGTAACGACCACCCAGCACTGTCATTGATTTATTGAATTAGAACCTATACAAACAACCAACATTTGAACATAACCAGTTACACCAAATAAAAACCAATATCAAGAATGTCAGGAATTGTCTTCCTGTTTTGGTCATGCTGGTCATAACTGGAATCTAACATCTATCATACTTGTAATGGCGGCTTATGCATGGAATAATAAATCCTGCCAGATTTATTCCTTGTATAACGCTCGGGCATTAAAATCTTATTAGTTTCATACATTGTCCAGTGAAGAGTTCTTCCATAACATCAAGTAAGAACGCACTGAATGATGACATTGATCAGAGACGAAACAATTTCTTAGCACCGTCATGCTTCATAAGCCATCCGCCCTCCCCTTCCCCCTCCCCACCCCCCCCCCCCTGGTCCCCTCTTTCTCTCTGTATGGCCGGGGCGTTCGATCTGTTCTAGTCTGAAATATGGATTTTGCCTCTTGGTCACTTCCAACAAATCTGTGATTTAACTCGGAGCCACGAGACCGTGGAATCTAAATATGTGCCTCATCGTTGCTATTGTTATAGGCGAAAATAGAGGATGAAATAGAATAGAAGGTCGTAGAAGTTTACAACCCTTTTATGGAAGTAGAATGATGATCGTCACTCCTGCCTAGTTGCCACAGTGGAAATGTTTGGGCCTTTCACTTTTTATGGCATACCAACACCTGCGAGGTAACCATGACAAAAAAACACTGACTCAAGACATGAAATGAGGTTAATTGTAATTAGCTCTTTTTTTTTAGGAAACTAACTGCTCTCATAGTTGAGATCGTTTCATGTAAACTTTGGATTTCTATTTTCACATGACACTTGTGATACAGATATGAAGTAATCGCTTAAAAGACCTTTTTGGTCTACTCTTCTTACTGTAAGTCTGAGGCGAATCTTAAACAGATAGCTCTCGCTAATCCTTAGCTTCATACTAAGACCTACTGAGAGTTATTTTATTCGTGGTAAACAATGCTTTGTCTGCTAAATCACGTATGAATAACCCACTGAGTTGAAAGATGTGGGTTAAATATTTTAGAGCAAAAAAGGGGCTTGAAGTATAATTACGATGGTCATCCATGATTTTTTACCTTCATTAGTAGGATCAAACATGCGTTATTCATATACACCTGTTACACCCCACTGGTTAAATTCGATGGGTAAAAATGCTCAAAGGGGTTCAAGTGCCGGTGGCTTTTAGCTGCTTTTAAGACAAACAAGCCGCCGGCCTTTAATGTTTAGCGATCTATTTCTTCTACATTGATGATGCTGCAGTTAAAGATCAATTTTTTTCACTGCAACCCAGTACCGACAACCCAGTACTGTCATTGATTTATTGAATTAGAACCTATACAAACAACCAACATATGAACATAACCAGTTACACCAAATAAAAACCAATATCAAGAATGTCAGGAATTGTCTTCCTGTTTTGATCATGCTGGTCATAACTGGAATCTAACATTTATCATACTTGTAATGGCGGTTTATACATGGAATAATAAATCCTGCCAGATTTATTCCTTGTATAACGCTCAGGCATTCGAATCTTATTATTTTCATAGATTGTCCAGTGAAGAGTTCTTCCATAACATCAAGTAAGAACGCACTGAATGATGACATTGATCAGAGACGAAACAATTTCTTAGCACCGTCATGCTTCATAAGCCATCCGCCCTCCCCCTTCCCCCTCCCCACCCCCCCGCCCCTGGTCCCCTCTTTCTCTCTCTGTATGGCCGGGGCGTTCGATCTGTTCTAGTCTGAAATATGGATTTTGCCTCTTAGTCACTTCCAACAAATCTGTGATTTAACTCGGAGCCACGAGACCGTGGAATCTAAATATGTGCCTCATCGTTGCTATTGTTATAGGCGAAAATAGAGGATGAAATAGAATAGAAGGTCGTAGAAGTTTACAACTCTTTTAGGGAAGTAGAATGATGATCGTCACTCCTGCCTAGTTGCCACAGTGGAAATGTTTGGGCCTTTCACTTTTTATGGCATACCAACACCTGCGAGGTAACCATGACAAAAAAACACTGACTCAAGACATGAAATGAGGTTAATTGCAATTAGCTCTTTTTTTTAGGAAACTAATTGCTCTCATAGTTGAGATCGTTTCATGTAAACTTTGGATTTCTATTTTCACATGACACTTGTGATACAGATATGAAGTAATCGCTTAAAAGACCTTTTTGGTCTACTCTTCTTGCTGCTAGTCTGAGGTGAATCTTAAACAGATAGCTCTCGCTAATCCTTAGCTTCATACTAAGACCTACTGAGAGTTATTTTATTCGTGATAAACAAGGCTTTGTTTGCTAAATCACGTATGAATAACCCACTGAGTTGAAAGATGTGGGTTAAATATTTTAGAGCAACAAAGGGGCTTGAAGTATAATTACGATGGTCATCCATGATTTTTTACCTTCATTAGTAGGATCAAACATGCGATGTACTTAACTTTAAATAAACCGATCTCTTAGAACCTCCTTAGGTAGCGAACTTTGCTTGACTTAGTTACTGTTTACCACTGAGTAGGTTACAACGTAATTAGCTGCTAATCTACCCATCTGCAAAGAACATCGATTCGAGAGAAATAAGACAATAACTCGTTTTTACTGTGATAAAACAAACATTAAAAGCTCGCGAAACAATAAAGCAATCTTCTAAAATAGCCATGAGTTAATGCAAAGTACCGACTTCGATTCCGCAAAAAAATTGACAGACATCCATACAAGGCTATCCTGGGAGTAAACGTGGGGCCGCGCGTGACATTCGCTTGACCTGATAGCTATGTAACCAAGCTTCAACTAGTGAACATTCTCTTCCGGATTTCAACATGGCTGGCTTTTGCAAGGCTCTAACTACAGCCCTTTTTGAGTACGATACAAGCAAAGTGGTCCACATTCAAAGCAAGACAATCGGTATCATCAACAGACTAATTCAACTCACTATAATCTGCTACGTCATCATGTAAGTAGCGAAAACTCTTCTGCCGAGGCTTGTGTACAGAAGGGCATATGATCACGCACTCATGTGATGTCTTCAGTTAAAATTATGCTGACATACTTCGATTATGCTCACATCCCTTTGCCGATTTAAAGTAATCCACACTGTTGTTCACGATTTAGCTTGTCTTCGGCTTGCATTCTAAATTAAAACTGAACACGCGTAAATTTGTTGTTGAAGCCATAAGAAAAGTTAAAAGTTTTAATCAGTTCTCTTTTGGGTGAAAAAAGAAGAAATGACTGAAGGAAGAAAAGCCGGCAGGGCAAGTAAAACAAAACCGACCCCCGACCCCCCCCCCCCCCCCTAGCTCAAAGTCTGGCTCCCCCACTGTTAATACACACCTTATTTGGATAGTTGGATTCACAAATATTCATCAAGTATAAATAAAGTATTTTTAAAATCCATAGACTTCTTCCTCTAAATAAAATTAAAATGTGAAACTAAACTCGAAACTGAAGATTACAAGCTGTACATAAAATGATCACAGGATTTACAGCTATTGTGAAATTAAAACTCCACATTTAAATACACAAATTTGGAAGGGAAGAAACAACTTTACAGATGTACCTTGTGATGGTTTGTTGTTGATGTAAACCTTTTTCTCAACATGAGGGAATTCTTCACCAACTTTAATCATGCTCTCACCTAATAGGGTTTATTACACAAAATTTTGTGTTTTTTATTTAACAGATTTTTCTTAGAAATTTCAAGATAAAGAACAGCCTCTGTATTATTCACTACCCGTCATGTCCAATATCCATAATAATGATAATGAAATGATAATGATAATGATAATGATAATGATAATGATAATGATAATAATACATAATAATAATATACGTAATGATTATAACTTTTTAACAACAACAACAGTAATAATAGTAAATCAAACTGTTCTCGCATTTTGGTTGGTTCTTACTTTTGATCAGACAGGACAGATATATCAATATTATTTACGCCATTAACATTTTTTCTGTTTCCCTATGATATGATATAAACAGATAGATTGTAAACAGATAAATTCCATGGGCTGTTCAGTGATATAGCATTGAAGACATCGAAATGTGGTAAGAACATCAGTGACACACTCGGCTATCACCTCATGTGCCACTCTTTTGTTCTTACTGCATATTGACTTCACCTGTGATCCATTACTGAACATACCAATTTTACAGCAATTGTTTCACATCACATAAAGAAATTTTGTCGTTCAGAAAGCGAGGCCAAAGCGAAATCCTTACATTCATCTTGGTCTGCTTTCTTGGACATTTATTATCAATAAGTAATTTGAAATAAATTTTTTTCAGCTATGTTATAATATACCAGAAAGGTTACCAAGACACAGAGATACCGTACAGTTCTGTGACCACAAAAGTGAAAGGAACATCTCTTACAAACTTGACTAATGTTTCGAACCAAAGTTTTCCACTGTATGGCGGCATTCATTTATGGGATTCAGAAGAATACATTATTCCACCAGAGGTAGACTACTTATTAATCTGAAGTTCATCTTCTCTCATACTTGACAATTTTTACTTGCAATTTTAAACTAAAATTATTTTTTCTTTTAATTGCTGTCCTTTCATTCTTATGTTTGTTCTAATTTGTGGTAACATCTACAAAGACAACATCAATTATCTAGAAATTGTGTCATTCCAGAAAATATCCATTTCCCTACTATGAAAGGTTTTTAGTTTGAGCTCCCCACCCCTGGGAATTGCAGCTTTGCTTCATACTCTCCTCTATAAATTTTGGCTTTTGAAACCCCACTCCCCCTTGGAATTTCTTGTAATATTCCTTGAGGCAGATATGGATATTTTCTGTAGCTGCAAATTCTTCTTTATGTCAAATACAATCACTTATTACTACACTTGATGCACTGAAACTTTCAAGGATAAGGAAGAGAATGGATCAGCGATCTTTTTTGTGTGTGGGGGGGGGGAGCATTCAGTGTGATAGATTTAAAGGTTAGTTGGTCAGGGGGGATGAGTGTGAAGATCATTGGCTAGGGAACAGGGTATGTGGGTCAGTGGGATCTGAGATGTATCAGCTCAGTGGTACAGTGGAACCCTGTTAAACCGGCCACCAATGGGCCACAAAAATCTGGCTGTATTAACGGGGTGGCCATATTGAGCTTTTGTTTGGATCAGAATAAATTGACCGTATTAACAAGGTGGCCGTAGGGCGGGGTTCCACTGTATAAACCTGTAGGTGTGGAAGCATATGGAATGGAAGTGAATTTCAGTAGTTTAGTCAGTGATTAGTACAATCACAAAGTGGGACGACAAAGGGATTTGGTGGGACGGGTGTGAGAGTGGATAGGGTAGGTGTGAGAGAATATGAAAGGGGTGTGGAAGTTGGTGTCCACAGGCAAGTGGTCAGATTGATCAGTGGTGTGAATGTCAGTGGGATGCATGAGGGTTTGGCAGTTTAAGTAGGTGGAATGGGTGTGGAAATCAGCTGGTTGGTGGAATGGGTGTTGGGAACAGTGGGATAGAAGGCAAAGGGATTCAGTAGGATTGGCATGGAAGGCAGTTGGATGAGTGTAAAAGTCAGTGGGATGAGTGTTGAACACAGTGGATTGTGTGTACAGGTTAGTGGGATAGGTTTGGGAGTAAGATAGGTGACATGCATGGTGCACATGCAAGCCAGGATTTCTATCCCCAATAAAATGGCTCACCACTTGCTACCTAGGCTAAGTAAGGCTAAACAGAGTGCTATTTAATGGGCTATTAGGAGTGTTATTTAGGCTAACAGCAAGCAAGCCATGCCAGCCAGTAATCCATACTGGCTCTAAGGCTAACTGCAAGCTAACTACATGTAATGACAACTTTTTTCCAGGGGTTGGGGAGGGGGGTAATTCAGGTTCTTTTTAGGCTAACTAGACTGTTACTGAGGCTAACCATGGATGGGTGTGAGATGAGATCTCTTACCCATATTATTGGCAGAGATCCCTCTGCCAATCTCATCTCACTGAAATGAGATTGGCAGATCCAATGGTATGAGAGAGGGTTCAATACCATTGCTGTACAAGTCAAGCACAGACAGGATTAGATTCAATGTCATTTAAAACTTGACAAAGGCACACCTTTATGAATTTGTCATTTCCTAGAAGTTGTCAAAATGTAACTGACTATTTCTTCTCATAGGAAAATGGAGCTTTTTTTGTGATGACAAACATGATCATTACACCTGATCAGACACAAGGTACATGTCCAGAAGACCCTGAACTCTCTGATGTGAAGTGTATTAACGACAGTGATTGTACGGCCATGGAACCAGTCAAATATGGACATGGTAAGTTGTTCCACAAACAGAGATGCAAACCTAAAATGATCAAAATCTTGGAGTTATCCAATTTTGAAACTTCTCAGCCCAAAAGTAGCATTCCACCAATTCAACCTTTCCAAAGATTTTCTCCTGAAATTGTCACAAACTGGCGACATTTAGTTTGTAATAATGATTATTATGTACTTTCAGCCCTTTCCTTCATATCCGGAACATTTGCTGCATCCAATATGATAGTGTATTGTGTAGTTCCGAAAATATCCATACCTCCACCACGGAGGGAATTGGAAATTCCAAAGGGGCGGAGGCTAAAAGACCCAAGAAATTCCGGAGGGGTGGGGGTTGGATGGTCAATTTATTTTCCAGATGTCCTTCGATCATTTCCATACAGATTCAATCTAGCTGTTCAAAAATCCTTTCTTACCTACTAAGTAGATCTTGCACATGAAAAAATAGTGGCCTGAATACTTGTATTTGAATCACATTAAATTTGAAATAAGTTTTCTTTCTTCAAAAAGCAATTTGGAAGCTAACAATTGGGAAGAACCTTCTGTTTCATGGACATGGTTTCCATTTCATGTTACCAGTCTACATGAAGTCACCTTATGGACCAAAAAGTACTGGTGACTAGCCTAGTTCTTTTCACATCAATCGAGTGGCGATCAATTTCCTTCATGAAAATTAGTTTTTTTTATTAAGGTAGAAATGCTGTTACTGCAAAGCATGTTTAATAAATTGTTGTATGTTTTCTTAGTACATATCCTCAGATGTTACAATCAATAGGGGTGGCGAATGGTACCCAGAAAATTGTGGATCTCGGAAATTTTTGATGCGTTCTCGAAATCTTGGAAGTTTTCCTGACGAGTCACGAAGTCTCGTTTTTCATGTGTTTCTTTTGGTCTCGGAGTCTCAAATTTTTTTCGCAAGGTCTCGGAGTCTCAGATTTGCCTTTTTAGCAGAGGTTCTCTGGGTAGGTATCGCGTTGAGCAAGCAGTCAGTGTTGCTGAGATTAAGCATGGCGTTTACGCTAACGGCGGGAAATACGGAACTTTTACTTTTCTTTACTTTGCTTCTCTTATTATATTCACTCAGCCTGTGCACATGCTCATTTGATCAGGTTTCTGCTGACAATAACCATGTACACGCTTTGATGCTGAAATCGCACGAAAACATGGTCAGTGGACTGTATTTTTAGCCAATTAAGTCAAAGAATTCAAGTAACTTGATTTAGATTTTATAAGTGGTTAGCCTAAGGACGTGCGATTGTAGTCTAGAATATACCGGCATGTCTAAGACGGTGTATTCTAAGCTATTGTAGAAAACCATTTCGCAAAACAAACACAATATTTTATTTTTAATTTGCTTTACTTACATTATGTAGTGTTCTTACCATGTGTTTGGTAATCCAACGTTTTGCTCTCCTCGTCCTTTGCGGTAAGTTACTTCACATTCGTGAGTCGTGTGTGGTGTCACCTTCTAGAGCAAGCTAAACACTAGTCTTTACTTTCATAGCAGTTGACCTGCACCTCTTTAGAACCTCTATTTTGATTCATTCTTGTTAATCTGCTACTCTTTTGTTCTTTGGGCAAGGGGTATTGTTTGTGTTGTTAACCTGTTGTTAATTTTTTTATTGTTTCATTTGGCCCATTATAAAGAACCTTGTAAACGGTGCAGATCACCACTTTCACAGTGCCTCTCTCTACCCAGGAGTATAAATGGGTATCTGCCAACTGTCAGGGAACTTTACAAAATGCTCAGTAGGGGTTAACACGTGTCAAACTCCTCGTCCTTGCATGTTATGCCACTTGACACGTGAAGACTTCACTTTTATACCACATTTTACATGCAGTGAGCTTCCCTTAGCACATAGACCTGTCAGTTGAACAAACGATGCAGTTTTTTTGCAGCCATCTGCTTATTTTCAGTGGTGCTGCCTGCTCATCTACAAAAGCTTACAAACACTAGTCAAACGTCTTCCAGTATTGAGCCTAGGTTTTTATCCATTTCGTGGATGCTTACGAATAGCAAAAGTTAGTCAAGATACATCTTTTTTTTCTGAAGACACGAGAATAATAAGCCTTGGCATCTTCATGAATAATCATGTATGAATAATTACAAAGTTAACAGTTTACTTACATTTGCGTTTTTGCTGTTTCTTATTCTCCACCCTCTCCTCGTCCATAATGAGTTATATCAACCAGTACGGAAGGTCAAACAATATTTAGCAGCTGAAGTTAGATTGCGTAGTAAGCTCAAGAGACTAACGGATGATCGCCGATGAGAAGCTTTGTGATTTTTGAAGCTAGCTGACTGGAAGTTGATGACAGCGCATGACTTCGAAAGTAGTTGAAAGTCGGGTCATGATAGGCCGTAAAAAGATCGAAATGTTAATGCATAACTAAATAGTTAGCGTTTATCCCTGACTGCTATTTTGGTAGTTCAAATAAACTACAAGTTATTGATTGTATATTAGGTTTGACTACTTCCCTAAATGAGATCCAGTTTCAAGCAACCAAGAGCGCACGAATCTCACGTCTCAGGCTCGGAGTTTTGTATAGTTAAGGTCTCGGGCTCGGTTTTCTCTGCACTGAGTCTTGGGCTCGGATTTTTCAAAATCGTGTAAGTCTCGGTCTTGAATTTTTAAACAACGGTCTCGGCGTCTCAGCAAGTCTCGGATTTTACCATTCGCCACCCCCTAATCAATCGAGAATACTGTAGACAGGAGTGATGTACAACGCACTCTGACAGCCTTGCATTTGGAGTGTTTACTTTAACTTTAACACACTTTCTTGCCAAAATGAAATTTTCCAGAGGGTATGGGGGGTGTTGATAATACTCTTGGAAATTCCTAAGTAGGCTAGATTTCCACTGTTCTCTCATGTCTGGTCAGCGTTCCTCCCCATGCAGAGACAGCTGGATGCGGGAGCAACAAAGCATGTCTGTGATGTAACTTCATAATTTAATTCATGCGGCACTCCTGGTCTCCAGAAATGACATCTGATTACAACCTGGACAGGCCAGCATGACACCTTCCACTTTTAAAAAAATTTGATCTCAACCTATTTTATTAGATATCAATGCCACAGAAGGGCATTAATGCTGTGTTCTAAGAAAAAGTTTGCCTTTTATGTAGAGCAGAGCCCTTTGACTGTTTTGTAGCAAACATCATGTCAAAGGTCATATCTAGGTCTGCATGGTTTCTGCTGCTAAGTTGACACCTTGTAATTTGCCAGGTAGTTTTGGTTTGTGTTGGCCTTGAAAATTTATTTTTGTTAGGCGTCACCAGACTGTGTCGCTTTCCTTCACAAGACTTTACATCAACAAGACATCCATTTGACTTTTGCCTCTTGAGCTCAATCATGTATATGTTTATCTTTCTCTTTGTTGATTTTATTCGTTATCTGACATTCTGGCACCATATGATTCAAATTTTCCCAACCCTGTTGGCTGAATACAGAACACATCTTGGTCATTGATTAAGTTTTTTAGGGCTTCCCTTTTTAATTATTTTGAACTTTCAATCTTACTGTAAATGTTTCTAAAGTTCTCTTGTATGGCACATTGATTAATTCCACATCGTCTGCCATTGATCTGACAAGATAATTTATGCCCGACAAAAATCTGCCGGCAGGTATCTGATTGGCCAAAACTAACAAAAGAATCCTGATGTGTCCAACCATGGCTTTGGGGAGGAGTGTGGGCTCCTTTCCCTTAATTGAGCCTAATTCTGAAGGGGTGGGGAGGTTATTTTTGAGTTGAGAAAGTGGAAATTCCGGGGAGGCGAAGGTTCTCACGTGAAATTTCCTCCGTGGTGGGGGTATGGATATTTACTGGAACTACATAGTTCAGTTTTAATCCTGTACCTGTACAGTTTCTGTAACTTGAAGGGTCACTATGTATTTCTGCATCCCTGGATTGGACATTGGCGAGTCCATCTGCCATATATCACACATTTCTTCCAGTATTTTGTCAGGTATATCAACCAGATGTTTCCCAATGCCCTTGGTAGGATCAAAAGACGTCTGTGGAGCAACTCAAAATTTCTGTTATTGAAGTGGTAACCCATGTTGTCAACCAGTAGCGATTTAATAGATCCCATTCACATAAAATTTAATACACGTGTAAGAGTTTAATGTGCAAATTGTTTCAGAAGATATCCATACCCCTCCCTTTGTGGGGATTTTTGGTTTGAACCTCCCAACCTTCTGGAAATTCCAGTTTGGCTCATACTTGAGTTTAAAAGTTTTGGCTTTTGAGACCACCTCCCCCTTGGAATATGGAGTAAACCCTTCTAGGGTGGGGACATTTTCTGGAACCACTCAATGTGTATTAATTGAGTGATCAAGTTAGGGCTCAAGAATTTTTTCATTTATGACATTAGGTATCAAGACAGGAAAATGTGTCAACACTTCAAAAGCGCAAGATGACCCTAATCAAAAAGTTTGTGAGATTTATGCCTGGTGTCCAGTGGAAATTGACATAACACCGATGCCCAACTTTAACCTCAGGCAAGCTACTCTTATACGATCTATGCAGTGATTTGCACTAGACATTCTTCAAGCTTAAATATTAAAGTTAAGCTTGCATCCGTTTCCAGAGAGGTAAGGGTTGAGGAACATTTTCACAACTCCATTCCAAAACGTTTGTAAGAAACTTCTTATAGATGGAAGGGGTGACTTTGTTAACAGAAAATCTCAGATTGAAGCCTTTGTTGATGAGTCACACCAAATGGTTGTTCCTGTTTACAATCTCTGACTTCTTAGTCTTGAATTTTCAAAGAAGGATCATGGCATCTCAGCTACTCTCAGATTTTACATGTCATCCTGTACACACCCACACTTGAGCAGAGCCTTACAGTGATACACTGTGTGATAAATAGACTTTAGTCAAATGGAGACCGTTGTGTTTTTATCGTCCTTCAGATGTTTTCCTCAGCACACGCAGTTTTGAAGATTGGGGAATATCACTTGGATATTCCCTGGTTTTATATAGCTGAGGCATACTTAGTCATATGATAGTTTAGACCAATCATGTGAGGGCAAAAAAGTATTTGATGGATTGTAATACTTACTATATTGTTTTCTTTCTATAATAGAGTGCATCTAATTATCTACATTATAATTTTCCTTCCAGCCATGGTGTTCCGCTTTTAGAAACTGAGAACTTTACAGTATTAATAAAGAACAATGTTCAGTTTCCAAAGTTTAAAGAGTCTGGGTAAGTATGCATAAAGCACTATCTTAGTTCCCTAAGGAATAAATTGTTATGGAATATTCATCATTAAAATACATCACAACAAATCCTCACCTCTTTAACTAGACAGAAACACAGAATCAGCAGAGCTTTAAATGTAATGATGGTGTGAGTAAAGTGAGTAGTTTGAATGATTTTCTTTTCTTTGTCCCGTAGTGCTCTCTAAAAGAAGTCAAAAGCACTTTCTCTGTGTTTCTATTGACTTAATACAAACTTGAATGTGGAAGTTTGGAAGAATTTGAAAAAGTTATATGGTCATGAGCCCCAATTGTGGCTCTTGTTCCCAGAACTTCTCTTTGTGTTCCATTTTCAGTTTTAGAGCACCAAGTGCTAAAATTGATATATTAAGCAATAATGGCAAGAGCAGCAACATATCTCCTCTGTAAATCGTAATGCTTTGCATTTTAATTGGTAATGGAATATTATAACTGATAATGTGTGCAAGGAGAAGGACACCTCTAATCCACACTCCTGATGCTTAATATATAATGTCCATCATCTTTCCCATCTCAGTTTCCCCCCTTTTTGAGTCCTTATAGCTTAGCAGAATGAAGTGATGGTAATACTTACCTATTTATATCATACCAGTAGTGACTCTAAGGGAATTCCCCCTAAGTACCCCTTTCTTTTTCTCAAAAGAATTTCTGCTGAAAGACCATTTCCTACCCCCACCTTCCCATTTTAAACCTTCATTCTAGTTCACCTCCACCCTCACACACACACAACCCAGCCCCACCCTTTGGAGCTTGACTGGATTTATCACTGCATACATGAAGTACACCTGTAGCATTTTACCTGATTATGTATTGTTAAATATTGAATTTGTTCTTTTTCCTATAGACGAAACATTCAATCTGATCTGAAGACCTGTGTTTATGACCCAGACAAAGACCCTCTCTGTCCCATTATCAAACTGGGAACCATTGTAAAACAAGCAGGACAAGATTATAATAAACTAGCTTTTAAGGTAAAAATACCCTCTTCTATTACCAAGCAATCATAAGCGTGCTATTCATGCAGATGGCGCAAGGAATTTGTTTTAGCCCTTTGCGTGTTTTGCAGGCCTATAGTACGGGCTAATTGCTTTTCCATGAGGACATGTGAATCTTAATAACCAGTAGGTTGCTAAGAGTTGATTAAAAAATCATCGCATATTTAACAACACAAACAGGATTTTTTGGGTTACTGAGCCTTTCAGTAACACACAAATTCTGAACTTCAAAACCTAACTAATCATGATATTGGATTTTTATCAGTGAATACTTGAAAGATCATATATTTGAACTGCCAAGAAAGATATGAAGACATGATTGATCATCACAGTTGTGAAATTACAGCCCCCAAAAAATTCTGGCTTGAAAGGGATTCACACCCGTGATGTCTATGATACCACTTCAGTGCTCTACCAACTGAGCTATCAAGCCAACTGGGGGCTGGTCAGGTTGTGAGTTTGTATTGTACCTGTAGATATCCCAAGGTGTAACACGAGAAAGCATTACATACCTTTTTTGCATAAGGATGATTTGTTTGAGTGATGTGTGTGCTTTATTTTTGATTTTGTTCTCTCTGGCAGGGTGGTGTAATGGCCATCATTATCAACTGGGACTGTGATTTTGATCCTTTAACTCATTCTTGTCAGCCCAAGTATTCCTTCAGGAGGTAAATAAATGCAGTCAATATTGATCTTCTAACCTCTCCCTGAACAGGAGACTAGTCTTACCAGCCATTCTGCAAAATGGGCATCCATTTCCATTCATGAGAGTTTGTAAAATGTTTGTTAGTCAGAAGATAAATCACTGATGTCCACTATCAGGAGATGTTTGTTAGCAGAAGTCCAGGTGTAGATCCAGGTGTAGACAATTTCTCTCGGATTTGTCACAACAATTTACAGTATTATTAGACTAGTGGTTAACTGTCCTTCAAAAGTGAATTGTTCAACTGTCAAATGTTTTGTTTCTTATTCTGAGATAATTTTCTCCTGACTTCTTTTCAGACTAGATGATGCTGAATCTCCAATTGCACCAGGATATAATTTCAGGTAACTTTATTAAGATATTAGTCAGAAATTGGCTGACCTTGTGTGATAGTTTAACCTTGGTATCCCCAGTTACTGTTATTTCAGAATTTTTAGTGACTTTCAATATAATCATGTCTGGGTATCAGAAAAAATGCCTACCTCATGACTCAGTCAGAACTGACAAAAAAATCCTGTAGTGGGAATACATGTATGCAACTGTTGCTAAGTTTTGGAAAACATTTTCTGGTGCAAAGCATTGGAAAAGGTGTAACCATATTTGCCAAGTATGGGAAAACTTGTAACAGATGCAAAACGTAGGAAAACTAAGTTGCTTGATTTATTTTGATCCTGTTTGGCATCTGGTCTGGTTTTGATTAAAGTACTAGTATCTCTTATGTGGGTACCATACCCCCGTCTTGCACCCATGTCCACCTCTTTGGTCCATCTGAAATCTCCCACTGCCCCCCGCCCCCTCTTCCCCCCCCCCCCCCCCACCTACTTGCCAACACTTACCCAGTGATATTTGCAAAGTAATAAAGTTTCTTTGTTTAATACAGATTTGCCAGGTTTTATGAGAAGGATGGAAAAATACACAGAACCTTATTCAAAGCTTATGGTATTCGCTACGTGGTGTTAGTATATGGTCAGGTATGTTAAGCCTAGTTCACACCAGCGACATATCGACATCTCGACATAAACATAACGACATAAGGATGTTATGTCGTTATGTTTGCAGTGTGAACATCCTGGTATACCGTAAATCCTCGAATTAGCGCCCGGGGCGCTTATTTCAAATTTAGGAGAAGACGGGGGCGCTTATTCGAGGGGGACGCTTATTTAATTTTTCCCAAATCGTGGGATCATGATCTTTTTTTTTTTTTAAATACATCATCTGCGCGTCAACAACAACATAAGCTGTTTATTGACATAAAAAGCTGATCGTAAAGTTTAAATCGCGGCACCGTTAGTGTTCAACTTATTCACTTAACATCTAAGTACTACATGACAAAAACGATACATCCTTTGTTGTCTCATTAAACGCCCACAAACTGGGGGGTTGGGGGCGCTTATTCGAGGGGGGGCGCTAATTCGAGGATTTACGGTAGTGACTTAAAAGCAACATGATGGCATGAACATAAAGACATAAGGAAAAAAACTGATCTTTACGTCGATGTTCACTTTACCGACATAAGTGATTATGTCGTTTTCTCGTTATGTCCCTAATGTTAACCAAGCCTTACCAACATGCTTAAGAAGCCACTACAGTGGACCCTTTCTTATTGCTGCTTGTGTTTATTTAAGTCGTTGTTTACGTTTCTTTCAGGGTGGAAAATTCAGCGTCGTCCCTCTATTTCTCAATTTAGGTTCGGGTCTTGCTCTTCTTGGAATTGTAAGTTGACACTTTGGGTTAACACAGTAATTATCCTGTATTTTTTCAATTTCATTGCATGGTGAAGAGGAACAGCGACGAGAGTGTAGAAAATATTCCACTCGTGAAATTATCTACATCTAACATCAAATTCTCAGTAGTGACGTTAAAGCGTTATGTTGCGGTCAGTAAGGAGAATTGAAGGTTTGAGCTTGGAATGGAAAAGGTTAATGAAATGGAGTGGTTTATTGTCTGGGAGGAGAAAAATAATAAACCACAGTTGAAAGCGTAGTACCTTACGTGAAAGACACATCGTTCTTAACCTATCAGTTTAATAAAAACTGTGAAATGTTAAGTGTTTTTAAGAGTTTTTTTCTCACAAAATTGCCGTCGCGATATTTTAAGGCATTTTCTCTGGTGAACAAAATTGCCTTCAAATTGAAGCAAACCTCAAAATATATTTTTTGTAAGGTAGAAAAACATCAAAGTAGTAAAAATAAGTCAAGGTAGGGGCGGAAAGGCGAGCGAAGAGAGCCATACGAAGAATTTCTCTCGGTCCCCACCCCCTACCCTGTCAAGTCTCCCGTTTTGCGCTCGCGTCCAATCCTCTCGCGATTCTATCCGCGCGTTGAACGATCGAATAAACATACGAGAAAATAGGGGGCTGTCAACAGTCTAGTAGTATTGTGTGACAGTGTTGTGTGACAAGTATACTTCTCTTCCCTTTGCAGGCAACAGTGTTGTGTGACGTAGTTGTTTTGTACATCGTTAAACGCAAGTCATATTACAGAACGAAAAAATATCAGTATGTGAACGATCCAGAGGAAGAGGTAAGTGATCAAGTCATTGAAATACGTGAAATTATCAAGGGGTTGAAAGATAACGAGATGATGTTTGTGAGTGATTTTACAAGCCAGCAACTCTGTTGACGGAATACAAGCATCTTCGCACCATTACAGCAACTTGATCAGTTGCAAAGCAAGCTTAAAACATATTCAGGCTTAAAAGGGAAGGATCTTGTTTTCTTGTTTATTACGACAAAAGAGATAGTTCTCTTCTTATAGGAGACCAGGTCGAAAGTTGAGTTCTTATTTTTTTTTTTTTTCCTTCCTCTCCCTCCCTCCACCCCCCCCCCCCCCCTCCCTTCCTTTACCGTTTATAGTAACCTCGAGTTTCTAAATATTTTGTTCTTCTGTTTAGGAAAGGTGACTTTGTTTTGTACGGTTTGAACAGGCATAGAAAAGTCTATAAATTAAATTCTATTAAGTTACGTTTTCCTTTGAAAATGTAGAGGCGCTTGAAAGTCCTTGAAAAGCCCTTTCATGCCAGTATTAACCGTGTTCAACTCAATTGTTTTGCAGAAGGGACATTTGCTCTACACAGACGACAACCATTAACGGACAGGCTAATAATCTAGAATACTATTGACAATTCCATCTTCACAAGTACACCTGGATAGACTGGAGCTCCTAATGGAGATGCCATGAACAAGCAGTTTGTGGTCGAAATTGATGTCTAACGTTAGTTCTCTTATCTTTCGCTGATGCCCACAGACAACAAAAACGAAATAAATTTTTTACAATAACAGAAATAATACTGTAGGTGTACCAGCGCATGAAGCATTTCTCTCCCGTGGAATATAATCTTATCTGACGACATCTGTAGTTGATTTAACACTTCTGAACTCAACATCAACTTTCCTTACAAATTGTTGTTTATTTTCTTTAATAGAGCGGTTTTCAATTGAGTGTCGTAAAACCAAAACCTAAGAAATCGCTCTAGCCAATCACAAAGGACATAAACAATACAGTGAACCAATCAAAACTCGAAGTAATTACACGTAGCTGACGCAAAGCGCGGGAAAACGTGTGCGAACGAATCACGATTGGTTTTAGTTTTACTTCTGATTGGATAAAAAATTGGCGCAAGTTTTTTTAAGCCAATCGTGTACCGTAGTAAGGGTTAACTTGGAAATTCAAGGACCGAGCTTGTAATTCTCATGTAGATAAGAACAAAATTTTTAGAAACAAGTATTTTATTTAACAAATAAAGAAGCCTAAGCCGTGTATTACACTGTGATAAAACACAACGGGCATGTGAGAACACGAGGGAAATGTAGAAAACACGAACCGCAGGCGAGTGTTTTCTACAATTCTCGAGTGTTCTCAAATGTCCGAAGTGTTTTATCACAGTGTAACACACGGCTTAGGCTTCTTCATTTACCTTATGATATAGAGGTAATGTGACGAAAAACAATAAAACACGCTTTTTCTATGTTTTATACTCTGATAAAACATGGGTTTTGACCAATCAGAGTGCGCGCAGGGTCCTATCTATATCGTAAAGAATTTTATTTACCGCTTTGTTTTATTCTCAATTTTCTTAGTATCAAAAGGTAGAATCGATTTTTAAAAGTATATTATAATAGAGGTATTTTCAATGGCACATTCATAGAATATCTTTTCGTCCACTGAAGTAGAATGCAGCATATATACTATTTGGAGGCTCAATCGATATTTACTAAGACTGAACAATTCTTTTCCTCGTGAAGAGAGGGAAACAAATGGCCGGTGGAAGCTGGAGCGAGTCGCGTCGAGTTTCCGCGCTCTCATGCAATAATCCGCGAAGCAAAGGAAAAGTAAGACCTATTTGTGGTCTCGTATTTACATATTTTTATTGAAATAGATATAAAGAAAATTGAGTCAGTTAAATTGAGTTAGTTAAATGCCTGAACTGTATGCGTGTCAACAAAGCTGTAGACAGAGTAACTGAAAATGTTTAGAAAAATCTCAAACAAAGTGTTGCATGTTTGTAACATTAAAAGTCCAGTTATTTATTTGGAGCTGTTTTTTAAGTTAATACACGGTCGGTTGAGTGTCCTTGTTGACAAGAACAAGACCTTAACGACTGAATATAGTAACAACATAACAACACATGGTGAGTGTCAGTTCTGCTTAATTTTGAATTTATTCCCAGCCCATTTAACACTTGCTTAAAAACCGTATGTCTTTCCCACCGATTTTACATCTTTTTGTTTTCAGCTGTGGGTGCTCTATGCTCTTTCGTGACTGGGTCTGATGAAACGCGTTTTGCTACACCGATAATGGTTTTATTGGCTGCATCATTAAGACAAGATTTTATGAACCATTGAATTACCTGAAGTTCCTAATAAAGAATCAGCTATTTTTTTTACAATGCCCAGTTCTCTCTCTTAGACGCACCCGCAGGGAGGGAATCATGGTAGTTGCATCATTAAATACAACTACCGTAAGGTGTGTTTGGAGAGGGAACTGGGCACTGTTGAGCAATCACCGAAATCAAAGGAACAATATTTTAAAGACTTCTGCCTGTAGCTTCAAAGACGGGTCCGTAATTTCAAAAATGAGAAGACGTTATTTGAAATTAAACTCTATCATAAAATTGACCTTCAGCTTCGTTATCTTCATTTTGGGCGTCGCCTTTCTTTAAACAAAATGGGAGAACTTAGATCTTTCACTATTAGATTCTTTGTAAATTGTCCCGCAAGGCCGTTTTGTTGCTGGTTCACGAGAACTGGCGGTGCTGTGTCATGATTTAAGGAAAAAAAAACAGTTTACCCACAGTCGTTCACTGGTTATTTGAGAGAAGTTAAGCCATTGGTCACGGTTTTTTGATCTGAATTGCAAATTTTCCCACCTCATTATTCATGTTTTACCATCACCTACACGTGCTGAAAGATGAAGAAGCGTGTTAAACGTTTGATACAACGGGAACGTTTTTCTATTTTCTTTCCAAGTTTAAGGTCTTTCTGTTAGGGTTAAGGTTAGGAAAGAACACCATCGTTTCCGTGAAGTCTGCCGCGAAACTCGCAGCGGCAACTCGTCCATAAGCTTTGCTTTGAAGAGGAATTTGCAGCAGTGTTGACTCGGTCCACAAACCATGATGGCGGATGTTGTGAATTCTCTACTGCTTGCGAAGGTAATTGTCAATATTGTAATGTTGTGGAAGGTAGTTCGTTCGTAAAAACTTGTCGTGTTCCCTAAGACAAGAATCTTCTGATACTTGATTTGCGCTAAATTTCGAGACGGAATCGAGCAGAAATGACGAGTGCTGTGTTGTGCACAATCGTTGTGCACAATCGTTTTCCCGGCCATAATCCTGTTGTTGAATTTTCATCCCAATGTAGCTTATGGTAAAAAGTATTTCATTGAATCATTTCAAACGGTGCTGCCAAAATATCTTTGCCTGTTGGAATCAGTGACCTAGGGAGAGGTGCTGTGGAAATAAGTTCTTGAAATGACATAAGAATGCTTTCCACCCCAGTAACACTCAGTGATTCACATATTAGTACAGATTTGGTGGTTTATTTTAAAGTCCTAGGAACTCAAATTTTAGCCTCGTCATAGATGTTTTAGTAATGTTATTATGCTTGTTAGATTAACGGTAAACTAATACGGCTGTGTTTTAATTGATTTCTTCATTAGAATCATTCCTAAAGGAGAAAAGGACCAAGGAGTATAAGCTCAAGAAGGCTTCCGTAAAAGGTGAGCGAGAAGCAGTGTTCAGTTCTAATGTTTATTCCTGTATCTACCGTAAGATCAACTTTTTATTTCAGAAGAGTTTGTTTTGTTTTGAGACAAGATTTATGAGAAGAACTCCAAAATGGCCGTTTTGATCTTGCATGAACCTTTCTTTCACTGCCTCGACATTAAAAGGCCCCGGAACTACATGGGAAAGAATTGTTTTGTACCTTCTATATCTGCGATTTCTGATCGAGCAATGTTCATCAAAAACTACTTCAATTTATTTACGAGGATTTTCCGAAAATGGCAGTTGAATTAGCGATTATAGGGATTCTCGATCCATGAACAGTTTCTTCTTCAAAACAAATACAGTCATCTTCAGAGTCAAGAGGAAAATATAGAGACGCCGCATTTTTTAGAAGAACAACTTCATACATTGCCCAATGCTATTATCTAATCAGTTAATTTTTTCCTTTCTCAGGACTAATGCCTTGGTCAACTCATCATCCTTCTGGCGAGCCACGAGGACAAGCAAAAGGATCGAAATCAAACTTATTCCTTGTAAAGGTAGAATAAATAGCTTTAAAAGACGAATTCGGAATTTTTGAAGGTGCACTATAAACATAGGAATTACGCTCGGAAAAAACATTCAGCTTTGACAATGTTAGGGCGCAGAATAATCCTCTTCATAAAGAGAAAGGCAAGCAAAGATTAACTTCAATTTTATTTCAATTTTATTTCTGTATTCCCAAACTAAAATGGTTGAGCGGACAGGACGTGCAAGCCAGCAAAACATGTTTTTTCCCTTGATGAAAATGATTGGAAGTTTAACATCTACAATCTGTACTTTCGATTCATTCATTTAAGGGTGTCGTGTTTTTCTTTAAATTTATTCGCCAGACGATGTTTTTTTGTTTTGTTTTTTCATTTTTTATTTGTTTCCAGTTGTTTCCAGTTTTGAAATCATACGCGATCAATTTCTTACATAATTCTTTTTCGGACAAGGCGATTTCTCTTTTCAGAAAATTAGTGATATTTCAAAATTCCCTTTCAAAGGGTGCAATTATGACACAAAAATCATAACAGTGTTCAGTTTTGCGTCAAATAATTTCAAAAGTCTTTGATTCCCGAATATGCACAATGTGCAAATATAATTAAAGTTCAAGACATATGATACCAATTAAATTTCAGTGATGGAAGCACACAGTTTCATTTTACTCTGAAAATGTTTTCGCCGAATTTGGACTCGTGCAGTATTTCAAGCAATGTCATTAGAAACTAAAACACGAAAGCTCAATTTCAATCTAAACTATTAAAATTTTATCAGGAGATCTTTTTGTTGAGTATCTTGAATTACTAGGCGTACATATTTTTAAAATGGAGACTTACGAATTTTATTGGACATCATATTCTCATCCAATCACTGTAATTTGGCACTATGTTTGTACCGTTTTCTCATCAAAGTCTAATTTCTCTCTTACCAATCAAGATACTTAAAATAATCAACTACTATTCGAGGACATTGTCTTGATTTTCCAGCAAATTCTCAGAACTACGAACGAAATTCACATATGGCAATCAAGAACGAGAATTAATATTTCAAGTTTGTAAGGGTTAATTCTGAATAACGTTCAAAAACAACCATTTTAATTATTCCATCGGTATTTATATTCACAAGGAAATTTTTCGCGTGTTCATCTTGTATCACAAAAGAATTAGTCCAGAGGGAAATGTAAACATTGTTTGCTATGAGACAAATGCAAATTTGTGAATCCTGTTCTTGCTTGTCACGATGTCAACAGAACTGTTTAACGGACGATTTGTGAGTCAGAAATTGTATTTTTTCCGTACAAAATCTTTGAGATGATGTTCAATTTTGTTGTTACGTTTCTTGAAATAAAGTCATTGAAACCTGCGAAAGCAACAGACGTTTTGTTGTAGAATGTTCGTACAAATACTTTGACGATTTCGTTAGAAGATTTCGTGTGGAGTGAAAACGTAAGACCACGCTTGTGTTTGCAATTTCAAACTTACAAAAATTAGAAGACTCTCTGCTGAGATTTACTAGCAATGTTTATAGTGCACCTTCCCGCAAAGAGTTTTTTTGAAGTGAAAGAGATTTTTTTAGCTTTGACATGATTTCGTTTAGGGTAGAAACCGGCTACAGAAAACAAAACCCGTGAAACAAAATTGAAGCTAGACGGTATTTAGTGATCCAAGTTTATTTAAGGAAACCAGGTGATTCTAATTGTCTAGATTTTTCACGGGTTTCATAACAAAATTGAACTACTTTCAGAAATTTTATAAGCCAAATTTTTTAGTTTTTTTTTTTTTTCGTCGGAGACTGGCAATCTCGATCTCTATATAGTTGAGGCTAATTGTAAGACTTTTACCAAATTTCTTAAAGCATTAGTTTTCATTTTTCTTAAGAATTATATCTAATAAAGTTTCAAAAAAAATTTTGTCAAAATTATTGTCTTCTAAACCGCTGTTCAAATTTTTTCAATTTTCCCGCCAAAAAACTTAGAAAAAATACGGGCGCTCAAAATACGCATGCGCCGTTTTTTTTAAAAAATTTTTCGCTATAGTTACTGTAAGTAAGTTCTGTTTAAAACGTTTTCATTTTCCCGCCAAAAGACTTAGAAAAAATACGGCGCCCAAAATACGCATGCGCCAATTTTTTTTAAAAAAAAAATTGAATTTCAAAATTCAAGTCTCGTCTACTTTGTAGTTAGCTATATCCTTTAATAAAATTGAAATTGTTGTCTGCAGCTTTATTCATATTTATGAATAATATGAAGTCACAATAAAATACCACCAACATACAGTTTCCTTTGTCATCTTTATTAGTAATTTTAAGTCTATATTTCAATAACAACAACCAAACAAGTGCTTTTTGTCTTTTAAATTAACTTTATTCATCTCTAATAACCTTTAATTAGTTAATTGAAATTACATTAAATCAATTAAAAAGATGTCAAGAAAAAATGTTCCCTCCATATACTAAGACTTTTGGCGGGAAAATTTGAACCAATTTGCACAGCGTTTCCCCTGACAACAATTTTGGCAAAAAATTCAAAATGGCTGCCCTTAAAATTTCCCGCCAAAAAACTCTTAAACATAACCTCGTACAAAAAACCGTCACAAAAAATTTGACTGCAAGTCTATGTTAAAATCTTGGCCAATTTTTAACGACTGCATTTTGTGTTTCTTGTACGAGTTTATGTCAAGTAAACCAATTCGGCCATTTTGCGCGAGGCACAAACATGGCAGAAAATACAGAGTTTGTATGAGAATATGTTGTCAAATAATTTCTGTAAAATTTTATTTCTGAAATATCTACGGTCTGTAAATCCAAGACAACTGACATAAGATTTCACTGATCAATTTAGAACGACGAAGCTTTGCTTTAAAGTGCACAGTTGTGTTGTCAGTCTTTCATTCATTTGTCTTTCCAAAACCCGAATCAAAAATCACGAGAAATTTTTAAACAAATGGTAACTGAAATACTACTGCACACTTTCCAGCAAATCTACATCCCTCAAACTTAACCAGTAAAACCGTTTGCCAGTAATCTGAAGAACACAAACCGTTTATATTTCAGAAATGAAATTTTACAGAAATTATTCGACATCAGATTCCACACACAAAGACTATTTCATGCAACGTTTGCAACTCGTTCAAAATGACAGAAACAATTACACGAACTGGACCAACCCTTGAACAACATGGCAAGCTACGACCTCAACGATGAAGAATAAAGATAATCTAAAGCTACGCCAATTTATGTCATATCCGGTACTTTTGAATAAAATCTCGCCAAACAAACTTAATTTTGATTTAGTTTTAACCTTCGACTCTGCAAAGCTCGCCATGTTACTCAAGAGTTGTTAAAAAAGCTACACGCTACGAGTGAAAGAACCAAAACATCTTTCGAGTTCACATTAAAATGTTTTTACTGCGTGCAAATTTTTGAGAATTGGTCCGTACCAACGTCTATAAATACTCGAAATAATTTGATTGTCAGCAGCCAAGTCAAATTCCTATTATTTAGTCCGCGAATACCGAAATGAAATGATTGCGGTTGATTCGAAAAGATGCTTTGCTCCTTTCCCTTCCACTGTGTAACAATTTACAGTACTCAAACGTTCAATGCCTGGTTCTCAGGTCGGTTCACCTTCCAAACTTTAATCTTATTTACAAGTCGAACAATAGATGCGATTAATTTGGCAAATAAAATCAAAATTCTGTTGATGCAGATCTTTGAAATCAAGTTTTTTGTACATAATACAACCCTTTATTAACTTTTCACATCAAACAAGTAAGTTTGAAAGTGAATAAGCACACCTATACATCGTGAGATAAACACATGAAAGCGTGTTGAATACAAAAGCCAAAAGTTTCAGAATTTGCATCCTTACAACTTGTCTAACAAACACCAAATCTTGCTCGTAAAATTTTACAATTTGAATACAAAATTCAGGTATCTTAAACAGAAGGCGCACTGTAAAATGAAGTTTTAACATTGAGACCAACTCAAAATGTATAAAAATGCAATTTTAAGATAACTCTTTTCTCAAGAACGTTTGCTCCTTTCTTTCAATTTGTATTTGTATTTTTTATTTCTCCACTTCAGTGACAATTCTTTGACTACTTCACAAGATACCTTGGTTTGTTTACAAAGAATAGAACATTGAATTTCGATTGACCATTTTCTCTGATGTTTCACAACGTTGGAAAAAACGCCAAATTCAAATTTACATAAGCTTCGATATATTTCGCGAACGAAATTCTATCATGCAATATCAAATTTGAATAGGAATTAATTCACACATTGTTGACAAAGCTTCACATAAGTGTGTAGACATTTGGATCGTGGAAAATTATAAAGGAAAAACAAAAGTTTTCGATGAAATTTATGAAAACAAAACGCAAATTTAAAAGATTGATAAATTCCAAATCAGATGATGTCAAAGGGAAGATGAGCCCTGCTGTGTTTATAGTGCGCTACCCTCTTGTTTAAGATTAAGCCAAAACTTTGAAATCGAAAACGATGTTTTGTATAGTTCAATTTATTTTTTTCGGAACGAAATGCTGATATATTGCACCGAGAATTTGACACGTAAACTCGATAACGATTGAACCAGGCATTGCTTATGAGTACTAAACTTAAAATACTAAGAGAACAGAACATGGTTTTCTGAAAATTTGCTATTTGTGTCACGTCAAAACCGACTTATACTGGAAAGAAAAAAATCACCCTACCCCCGTCCATTTTTGACTGTTCCAAGACAATTAGGGTGTACATTTTCAAAAGAAAATTTTGGTAAATTTTGCTGGACCCCATTAAACGAAAATGTGCCATTTCTGCTTCCTCAAAACCGATTAATACTGGAAAGAAAAACTATAAATATTTTCATGACCCAATCTTCGACTAATTTTGGTCCTTTCCAAGACAATTACAAAACGCGTTTTTCTGAAAGTTTGCTATTTGTGGTAATACTGGAAAGAGAAAGTTTAAATATGTAGCATCGCCCAATTTTGGCCTCTTCCAAGACAATAAGATTATATATTTACGTGAGACGAAAAGTTTCTTTGGCAACTTTTGCTAGACCCCATTAAATAAACCAATGTTCTGTTCTCGACAACTAAATTAAATACAGTAATGCAATTTTAAAGTAGCACTAGAGAAAGTCTGGCAAGAAAAATGCCGGTATTTTGATGACTCTGTTAGCCGATCGACGAATTGAGATAAGCTAGGAGGGAAAATTCAACCTTTATTTGCGAGCACTGATCTAGATTTTCAATTTGGACCAATTTGTATTGCCACTTTAAAACAGCATTGAACTTTGGGTCAAACCACAACACTCTCAAATTTCTGAACGTATTTCGAATCCTTTAGAACACCCCCTTATCTCGACCACTAGAAAATAAATATATGTACTCGAACCTCCGTGAACTTGAAACAAAACGAAACAAAACTCAATACCACGAAAAATGAAATGATCGTTTTGCAAATTGAGAGTGAATTTGGATGACCCATAGTTATTTAGCGTTTTTTAAATATATACTCGGCTTATCTTCGCGACGCTCCTCTAATCCTTGATAATCCATCGAGTGGATTCCGGTCTTGTCGGCCCTTCCTTCCAGAATTATCAGTCTGTAAATCAAATAGAAAAACAGAAATTTAGCTACAGAGAAAAGTAGTTTCAAAGTTCTTGTTTAGCATTTAACATTGCTCTCTTATTTCTGCAAATCTGATGTCCTACTCCAAAGACCATTTAGGTGTGGATGCTTTGGAAAGAATTCGAGTTCACCTTTAGCGGCGAAGAAAAGAAAATTACTTCCAAATTTTTTTCTTCAGATGGTGTTTAAACTTACTTCTCTCTTTCTTTTGATTTCTTTTTGAGGCAAAGGAAACTTACTGAGCGAGCGAAAATCAACTCCCAAAGCGAAACATCGAAGCCACGTGGAAGTTGTAACGGCGCTTTGAACTCGTTTCTTCCAGCTTAGAGACTGAATTTGGAGCAAAATCGGAAGAATTTGTGGTTGCTTACCTTTGCTATAAATAATATTAACTTTTGACGACGTACATCTACGGTTTCTTCATTCCTTCGTCACAAGGATTGTCATCAGATTCTCCAGCACTCGGTGGACGTCTTCACACGGCCACGAACTGTTTGAAATGAAGCAAATTACAATTTGTCATGAATATGGATTAACAATTGAAGCCAATCGCGGCCAAACACGTCACAGCTTTTGGTGCGAACTATATTCTCACGCTTTTCGACGCACTTTTGTTGAATTTGTTATTGAGAAAGCATTTTTTTGGAATATTACTGGCGAATTATTCGCACTTTGCAGTCACGTTCAGAACAGGACGGTTTTTTTAATGACAATAATCTGCATTTTCCATGTAGCTTGGAAAATAAGCCATTTTTTTAATATTGAAATTCTAACTTGACAAAATAAATCACACCGAGGTTGAGGCATGAATAATTTATTTATTTGTTTTGTTTTATTCCCTCAAGCCTCAAAGCCAAGTTAGAATTTTAAAATATCGAAAATAGCCTATTGACATGTTTTCCTTGCTACCGTCCACAAGGCCGTTTTTGTGTTGTTTTTCGCTGGGTGTCTTAAGTGTGCGTAATTTACTTTTTTTGACCTGCCCCATCGAATGAAATCTGAAAAAGACTAAACAACGAAACAACATTGAAATTAAACTCCTTGGCAAGTTCATTGGTCAGGAATACCAACATTAAAGTGTGTTGTTTTATTAAACCTTAATTTTTACCAGTGATTTGTAAAATTTTCGCAATAATTAACAAGGATACTACAAACTAAACCTTCCTATAACGTATTTGGGATAGAATCAATAATTTGATCAAATTTGTTCAGCTTGTGATACAGTCAAGCTCCGTTGGTCAATACCAAACCTGCTTATTTGCCAGCTCCAAACCACAAATTGTGCTTAAGAGCAGATAAGACTAGAAATGTTAAAACGGCTATGATTTATTTATTTATTTATTTATTTATTTATTTATTTATTTATTTATTTTAGGATTCGTACAAGTACAGGTGCTTAACAATAGGACATAAGTCCCCTACTTGGTTAATATACCCACACCCAACCCCCTAAAAAATATCCCGAAAAAACCCTTCCCTGACCCGACTAAACTACAAATCAAATAATCTAAATAACACAAATACAATCTAAAATATACTAATCAACTTAACAAGTACAGACAAAGAAAATATTAACACGGCGACACTTAGGACAAATTCATTTAAAAGAACGAAACTTGTCACCATCAAAAACATTTAAAAGTCTAGTAAAATAAATGACTTAAGTTTACTTTTAAAAGAGCTTATAGTGTCTGAATCCTTGATATTTTCAGGTAAACTGTTCCATATCAAAGTTATTCTGTTGAAGTAAAAGTCTCGGAAGGAAGACGTATGACAAGCGTTAGTCTTTAAATGCAGCCCTGATGAAGCACGGCGCGTGTTGCCCTTTAGAAAAGAAAAATAATAACTAAATTCACGAGTGAAATCTATATGCCCATGAAGGCACTTAAAAAAGAAAACTAAGTCAAGATATTCTAACCAGTAATTAGGCGGTAATAACTTAAGCTTGATTAGACGAACCTTATAACATAGGTTACTATTCCTTAATATAAAACGAGTAGCTCTCCTTTGTATGTTCTCTACAAGTAATAAATTGCTGATAATTGACTGAGGGGCCCATAACTGAGAGCAAAAACAAAAGACGCAAGTAGTAAAGGTAGTAAAGACGCAAAAGCGCTGTACTACCAACAATACCTACGCAGTTTCTTTTGAGAAAACCAAGCATCCTATTAGCTTTAGCTACAATCATAACTATGTGATCTTTCCAAGAGATGTCATTTGCAATCACAACACCTAAATTTTTTTCAGATATGACAACTTCCACATTAATACCATTTAAACTATAGCTACGAGGTGGACTAAGGCGTTTCCTAGAAATGCGCAGATTACTGCACTTAGTAGGCTGAAAAAACAACTCATTTCGCAACGACCAATTTGAAAGCGCATCTAAATCCTGCTGTAGTTGCAAGTAATCAGAATGATGATTAGTAACCTTGTAACATTTTGAGTCATCTGCAAACATAGCCAGCGTCGCACTGGTAACTACATTAGGCATGTCATTAACAAATAATAAGAACAGTATTGGTCCCAATTGTGACCCTTGCGGGACACCTGACCCTACATCGGTCCATCTAGAGAACGTTCCATTTACCACCACTTTCTGACTCCTCCCAGTTAGATTCGAGTGAAACCAAGATAGTAAAGGATCTTTAATTCCAAAGGTTGATAGCTTGGAAACCAGCTTAGCGGGACATACGGAGTCAAAAGCCTTGGCAAAGTCGAGATAGATAATATCAGTTTCAATCCCACGGTCCAGCGCGCCACCAATATCATAAAAAGCTTCTACGAGCGGCGTGACACAAGACCTTCCTTTTTGAAAACCGTGTTGGAATGGATACAGTAACTCCTTCACGTGTGGGACGAGACGCGAAGCCACGCAACGTTCTTGGACTTTGGAAATAACTGGTAGTGGAGACACAGGACGATAATTGTCAACAAGATCTTTCTTACCTTTTTTAAAAACTAGAGGAACATTTGCTCTCTTCCAATCAGATAGCTGAAAGCCATGACTTAGACTGAAATTTATAATCGCTGTTATAGAGGGTGCTAGAGACTGCACATTCTTTCAATACCATCGTAGGTAGTTTATCGTGACCGATAGCTTTATGAGTGTCTAGTGAGCGTCGTATATCCTCAATTTCGTCAACTGACACTATAATGTGAGCTAAAAAGTTTTTTACTCCTGGAAGTATAGGCACGTCGACATTTACTTCACAGTCAGAATGATCTTTGTATATAGATTTGAAAAAGTCATTAAAAGTCTCTGCACGTCCTCGGTCATCAGAAAAGACAGCATTATTGTAAGTCACCTTTTCAGGAATCGGTTTCTTTTTGCTTTTAAAAGGTAATACTGTTATTTAGACTACGATTTACAATTAAAAACTACGAGCAAACGAAGCGATTGCGATTTGTGTTCTGTTACACCACGTGCATTCCCTGTGTTTACCCTCGTGCATCTCCACGTTCGTTCGCTCTTGCATTCTCCATGCATTTGGTGTGCGTTCCCTCCACACTGAACAACCCAGTTTGCTCCCCAATGGATTCCTTCCTCTGTTCCCCGAGCGTTACTTCGGGCTTCCCCATGCATATCGTCTCTCGCGTTCTCCATGCATTTTCCGAGATTTCCCTAGCGTTTCCCTTGGGTTTGGTACTTAAGTATGCCCGTCGGTTTTCTGCTAGTTTCTCCGAGCACGCAGTACGGTGAAATGGACTAGCTAACGCATGAGGGAACCCACAAGTAATGCTCTTTCTATTTAGCGTTCTCTGCGCGTTTCGTTGTCTCCCGTTTGTTCTGCATCGCCTTTCACCGTGATCTATGTACAAGCAACCATGCTTTTCCAGTGGTTTAATCCCCCTCCCCCCAGCTAAGTCCCCTCTGCTACTTTTGTCAGTTTTCGCAAGCGCATTTCCTCGTGCGTTTCTTGTGCATTCGCCGTGTTACCTTACGCTTCCCATGCGTCCTGTTATGTCTGATCCCTGTGCGCTCCTGATGGGGCCTTCCTACATACCCCTTCCCTTCCTCCTTCGCATATGTTTTTTTGCTCCCCTTTAAACCACGGGTTTCTCCTTGTGTCCCGTTAGATGCAAAGATCTTCGGAATCATCTCAGAAGGCGGCAAAAATTGTTGACGTAATCGTTTTTGCCGTCAGCTTAGACTTGAGGGTCTTTCGAATTAAACAAATATATTTTGTCGACAGTTGTCAAATTCAACTCCGCAATTCTTTAAAGGGTACAGCGGAACATAGCTACTTAAACCAAACTTTTTAACATTCCTTCAACATATAGGTATCACGCCATGCTTTCAAGATTTCTAAAGTTTCACCCTTCTTACATTTTTGTACCGCGAATTTTTTTCGGGCAAGAAGGTCGCCACCCCAAGCCAGAAGGTGTCCGTACGCCTTCGACAGATGGTGTCGAAAGCTTCTGCTGTCATCATTTCAAATTTGGAATATCGATAGGGAAAAGCCACTTGTTAAACTTTACGTTCAATCACTGAGGACACCAAGAAAAATATGATTTTCTTTTTAATCTCATTGTAAACCGGAAAGAAGCACTGGAAAGCGGGGTGGAAAAACACACAAAACGGATTGGACCAGTGTCAAGGGGTCATATCTTCGCGAAGGCAAAAAAACTTTTAACGCAGATAACGAGTAACAAATTGACACTTCGATGCTCTTAGTTTAAATTTCTTTAATTCAGAGTAATAGCTCGAGACAGCAAGTCAATAAATAAATTAGTTTAATGGTACAGCAAATAACACCATTCTTGATTGGGCACACTTTGAAACCAAACTGTTCTTTCATATGACGATATTCCTCTTCCACTGTGGCTGAATGAAATTATTTCAAGCGCCGTCAAATCACCAAGGGAATATTTTCATCCTTCCTCTTCTTTTCTCTTCGTAAAATTCAAAACTGAGTGGCTTGCCTTGTCCTCTCGCTCAGTACATAGGTACCAGTGCTAATCTGGCAAAGTAGAATGTGTCATGTCAGACTGTTCTATCTCTGCATTGTAGGTGTCATCTTCAGTTTCCGTATTCTTGCGTAATTCTCCAAAAACATCCTGTAAGATCTTGACAACAGTGCTGCAAGGCTCAAGTTCCTCGTGTACTCGCCTGTGAGCTCCACGTACAGTGGATACTAAACAGCAACAGAGAGAACATTGTGTTAGCCGACTTGAATTATAAAACATAATCCAGGACGAAACGGTCAGCGAAACAAGCAAACTGTACCAGTTGATGGCGACTTCCTGTTTCCGAGAATGGACCGAGCCCGCGATCTCATCACCAATGTTGCTTAGCAACAAGACCTATCTTCGTTGTGTCACACATGTGTGATCATTTTCGAAGTATTCACGAGTCCTCACGCTGATGTTTGATTGGATAATAAGAATAGGAAACTATTCCAGTGCTTCAACGAAAATTTGCCGAGAACAGCACTTTCACACTACCATGAAAACTTTGACGAGATCCTAATCAATTAAACAACAGATTGACTTACATTTTTCACCAGCTGTTTTCTCGTCCGTCTGATCTTCGACTGGGGACTCCTAGAGAAAATAGCAGTAAGGTAAGTGTTTAGTAGCACATTCTCACAACTGTTTCCATACATTTGACATCATTTCCCTTGGGAGAATTGTGTTTTAAGTCACGACACTTTTCCTGAGATGATAAGCTATTGAGTTCCCAAACTGAAAAGATTCTTCCACGACCGCAGAGAAACCCTGTTCAGCCATATTTGGATGACAGATGTTCCGTGAATAACAAGAAAGAGTGAAGAAACAAAGTGGAGGGAAAACAAATGAGAAATGGTTACCTCTCGCTTGGATCGTAGCAGGCCAAAGTACATAGCGGCGCAGGGATACAAGAATAAGGGGAGGGAAAGAAGAGTCCTGCGCAGTGAGATATCGGGATGGAGGGAAGGGAGGGGGGGGGGGGGGTCGATTGGGAGGGAAGAAGAAGGCCGGAAGGCGAAGAGGGCTAAAGCAAATGGAAGGAATCAATTCTTCTCACCTGAGCACTAAGTTGCCGAACATAATTTCTGATGTATTCTTTGTAAGTATCGTGGTTTTCCCCCAACACAGTGCCCAAAGAAACAGCGTCTTCTGCTGTCATCAAGCTCGTCATGTGACACAAAGAATTGCACAGCTATCAAAACAAAACGGAGTTTAGTAACAATCATACACGGTAGCGACGCAATTACACCCACCCCCGCCCCCTCCCCCCCCAGTACAAAAGCCCAGTACAGTTTCCCCAGGAAGTTGAACACACGGGGGATCGTATTTAAGTCTATGTAAAGAACATGGACTCCTACCTGCTGCCTCAGAGTATCCCTGTACTTGAATTCACAAAACTCGGTCACGTTCTCGGTTCCTTTCAATGCGTCAATCAACGTTGCGTATACGTGACTATAAAGAGTCACGTCACCAAAGTAACGCCTCTCTGGGGGAACTGATAACGGTATGACAGCATTGATGCGCACCTAGAATCAAACACAAGTGTTTCCAGCGTGTTGCAGTGTTGGTTTTGCTTTCCTACTGCTATTGAACCTAACCATTACTCAACAATTCACTTAACCGCCCACACAGATCAGGGCTCATCACACGTTCCCTCCCCACGAAGGAACGCGTGACGAGCCCCAAGAGCGTCTGCGTGGGAGGCTACACATCGCTTTAACTCACCTTGAAGTTCTTACAATCGCGAATGACATTTTCCAATCCGCTGTAAATTTCAGTCTACAAAGAAAAACAGAAAGTAGTAAGCTTCATTTTTCTTTCCAATGAAACATTGTTATTCCAACATAAAATTTAAAATGATCAATTCATTTGCTCAGACGAATTATAAATAGCTTGCTTTCAGCTGAGGGCGGAAAGAGATGATAATCAGGACACAGGGAAAAGAAGCTTTCTTATAAACACCCGACCAATCAGAACGCTGTGATTCTCCCAATAATCTGATCACAAAATCCTGAGTGGTAGTGCATCCTCCTAGGCAGGAAACGTCTGAAGACTTGTAAACAAGTCATCGCTAGGCAAGTCAAGGTATTATTTCACTAGTGATAAAATTAACTGAAAGACACTTGAATAATATTCCTTTTCTTTCCTTTTCAACTAATTCACAACCTAGATTGAAACGTCAATTCTCCCCACTAATTGTCACACATTTCTTTTAATGTTGGTTCTGAGAACTTGGTAGTTCATCAAGATAACGTCCTCTAGTTGATGATTTTCTTTATTCTGCCTACCCGCATGCTTGGCCACGCATTGATATTGTAAGGAGAATACAAATATTGAAAAATAAATACTAACCGTCCAAGGCGCTGTACCAGTTGGTAAGAAAGGATTCCGGAACACGTTGCCGATCGCATAACAAGCGTTCCAGCGAACCTGTCAACAGAACATCATACACGGCGTGTCAACTGTGTTTGTATCCTTAACAATTCGACGGAAACGGAAGAGAATATAGCAAGGGTTTCCGTATCTACTGAGAAATGTGTTGGTCAATGGCCTATACCAAACACCCGGGTCGCGGTAGCATGTATTGCAAATGTTTCTTCAAGGCCCAAGCAAATGGGATAAGATCGAGTATTGTCTAAATTGCACCATGAATCCATTCCTAAAAAGGTTGCACGACTCTGTGCACTGTTACGGAAATAACATCCCTTCTGTAAGAAGATCAAGTTCCATATAACTAGATAGATCAGTAAGGGTCGAGGATACGTCATGTAACCTGTCACAAAAACAGTCAGTCAGTTTGACCGAAATCACTACTTCACCTTCATAAGACCAGAGCCCACGTTCCTAACCAGTGCTTGAACCGCTTTCTCCACTGCTTCCATAAAACCAGCTTTGTCTGAAACAAGAAACCAACAAAACCCCTGTCTACGTAACAAATATAAAACAAGCTCCAAATATAATGGCTCTTCCCACCACATCTTAGATTAAAAATATTTCCCACAACTAGCTGCCTCTTCTCCAAAAATAGCTTCTCAAAAACAGAATACATACGTAAACAACAGACAAACAAACAAAGGCAAATGCATGCCAGAATCCTTTTCAATCAGTTATACAAGTTCCATTTAAATTAAGCTATTCCATCTTAACCCAGTTTATTAAAAGACTCGTACTATTTGCAAATATATGGGCCTGACGTTTTAGATCTTCACTTCAGATTCTCGCACCCTTAACAATAGCAGAACCAGCCTGCTTTGTTTTTATTCCGACTTGCAAAGGTATTAGATCCCTTAGACGCAAACTCCTATCGAACCACAAGTGCAACTATTTGAACGATGGAAACAAGTGTATTTTAAACCTTGAAGCTCTAAACACGTTCACACGCCGTTCCAAGTGGCTAGCTCAACAACAGTGTCTTTTTGTCCCTCACCTAGAGATGACGTTCTAGTGTAACGAAGAAAGTTCCCCAAGGCTCTTACAGCATTTGATTTCACCTGAAACAAGCATGGCATAATAAATATCAGATGAACTGACTCAACATTATCCAAGGAGGTAGGAACAGAGCAAATAACAAAAAAGGCGGGTTTAAAACCAGCTCATATTAGAAACAGAGGGAAAACAATTGCTGGTTTATGCGCGTAAATGCGGACTGAAAATCTCAAGGCCCTGATTCTTCAGAGGAGGCCAAAATTAATGTCATACTAAAACATCAAACTGTAATGTAAATTGAGCAATAGGAAACGCTTTTTAAAAATATTAGCAAAGTATAACGAAGTTCTTTTGTCTAAAGGAACAAGTTGATAACAAAAAGTCCCAAGTACGCCAATATAGAGAATAAAACGAGTCATAAAAAGAGATTTCTACGAAAATCCCTCATACAAATAAAACCCCTATCTTGGGTTTGAATCATCTTGCAAAGCTTTGTAAACACAAACCTTTTCATTATCGTCGGCCGCTGTGATCGAAGTGTTCAACAGCTTCAACAGTAACATGTCGGAAAAATCCTCCATAAAACCTGAGTCTCCACAAGACCTGTCCAACGCAACATCATCCATAAGAAAAGGAAATAAACTCAACTCAACGTCGTTTGTCAAATACTAGTAAAGTACACGCTCTTAGAGGTGTTTTATCACTTTTCAATAATAAAGTAAGTTTGTCTTTTTTGGACGCTTAAGTGTCTTTTTTAGACGTTAAGGTAAAAAAAAAAGGTAAAGTCTGCATGCGAGCCAAGTGGCCCATCAGGTCGGAGCTTATCCCGGTTTCTGTAGCATGAAGCGACTAGGAGTATTTCTACTCCCTCCTGGATGGGATGCTAGTCCATCGCAGGGTTACCCCCAGCATTAAGTTCGCCGGTACCCATTTATACACCTGGGTGGAGAGAGGCACTGTGAGAGTAAAGTGTCTTGTCCAAGAACACAACACAATGTCCCCGGGCAGGGCTCGAACCCGGACGTTAAAATGTCAGAATGTGATATTAGGTCACAGAACTTAGGTCAGAATGCAATATTTTATTTTCGCTAAGAAATAAGGACTACTCCATTTTTACGATTAAGGAATACATCTAACAATGTGATAAGTTTGCAGGAAGCCACATTGTTATTTTCAGTATGTTCAACGCGGAAGACTTTCCGACTATTATTGTCCAATCAGAACACAGAAGGAGCACTCGCAAGTACTCCGAAACGTTCCCCGTTCGGTGTGTGGCCTTTGAGATACGTCATTGTTACTTAGCAACAGTGTACAACAGCTGTAAGTTAATTCTCACAGACACATTCCGACGATAAAATAAAGCCCGAGAAGTCAGTCATGACGCGCAGATTTGCAGGTTGTCTGAATTGTACCCTGTACCTTTCAATTTTTTCCTCTGAGAGCAAAGCACTAACTAACTAACTGCGGAGGGGAGGGGAAGGGGGAAATTGGAGATATTCTTCTTGTTAACATCAAAACGTGTTTGCGAGACCGCGTCAGAAATGTATTGGCGTGGCCACGTCGACTGAAAGTACTGCACACAATGTCATTTGCTTCCAATTATATAATATTACAGTGTGACCTGCCTGTAGAAGTCCAGTTTAAGGATTCACTTTCGGATTTAATATAGTGTTTGTTGACTCACATATTGGTCACCAGGGAGTCACTGAGATTGGCTAGAGCCCAGGCCGCCTTCATCCTAACCATAATCTTTGCGTCTGTCATGGCAGTGAGCACGGCATTGGCTGTGTCCGCTACAAACAGTAGGTCATCTCTGAGGCAGGGATACAGAACAAATACGCCTAGGGCACGAATTGACGACGCCTAGATGAAGAAACAAAGAAAACAATGGCTGTCCATTAGTACTCTGCACTGAAGACAGTTTATACACGTTCAGTCTTATGACTGTTGAATATACAAGGGTGCACAAACCTACCGAAGTAAAAGCAAGTCACAGACGAACACCTTACTCCGCTATATGTAACAGAGAGTTCACTTAGTTGGTCCACAAGAAACCAGAATTCTTGTAATCCCTACCTCTTACAATACAAGCACCTCTATAATACAGACACTACTTTCCGCCGTTTTGGTATTCGTAGAGCAGTTAGAACACTCAAACCACCAACACTGTATTTTTTATGATTACCCAATGCCATGGGGGATCTTCTTGTAAGCCAAAGGACTAGCGTTTCTCTCGCTATAAAACAGCTAATTCTTTGGCTTTTATGAAGGGTTTTCAGTGAATAATCATCAAGAAAATGCACCAAAAAAAATTCAAGTGTTCACGGTTTACCGGAACATCCTCACTGTAAAGAGGTTTGACAAACAAAGGACGATGAAGTTGTGTAAATTTACCTTGACATTCTTGTCTTCATCATTTGACAAACCAAGGAGAAGAGTGATGCAAAGAATACGTCTGTGTACCTAAAGAAGAAAGACAGAGATGAACTACGACAAACAACAGCAACGACGAAGACAGCACGATAAGAAAATACAAGTTAGTACTCACAGGTAGTTCGTTTAAGATAACAGCTCCAATGTTTGACAAACAGTCAACAGCAGCGCTGCATGATGGGGCAGAAACAGAGCTTCCTTCTTGTATCATACTGATCAATGGACCATCTAACAGTTTCAGCCAGAACTGTAAAATCTAACAAATGCAATGAAAGCGACAATCATTGGAAACAAGAAGCTACAGAGAATGAAAAACGCTTCAACGGTGATTTTTTTTTTACGCACAACTGTAAATGAACTGCCTGCTTCACAGTATTTTAATTTGATTAGCAAAGTTTTTGACTTCACGGGCTCTGAAAGGTTCAGGAAACAGCTTTTAGTGAGAATTATTTCCTGTCCAAACATTATTTTGCACCATGTTTACCCAATTTCAACATGGTGGATTTCACCACATACAGGTCAACTCCAGACTCCTCAAGTCGAGGTTAACACGAGGTTTTCTACTGGAAGAAGTAACTTAGACGCTTGTCTTTAATTCTTAGTCAAATAAAAGCCTGCACAACATAATGTGTCTAAGGTGTGGTGGCTTAGCAGTCATTTATTTCCATGTTGCCTGGCAACTGAAGCCGACTTTGTATGACATGACACGTTGTCACGCAACATGGCACATTTATGTGACATTTGGGATGCCTGGCAGGGCACTAACTGTGACGCCAGCAAAGATAATTGCTTGTCCACAAAACTGTTCCGAGACATCACATCTAAAAACAGGCTCGTATGTGAGAAACTAGGGCCCTGGTGCACTGAGACACTGAAACCATTTCCCTATACTAGACCATGATCAGCTTGATTTTACAACCCTATTCTATACTAGGAACCAAAAACCCGTACCCTATTCCAGACTAGCAGAAACTTTATCACTATTGTAGTTCAACATACACTGACTAAACCAATATCTAACAAAGTCACTTGTCACCTTGCTCTAGACTAAATTATTATTCTCTAGGCAAAACTGTCTGATTTCTATCCCTATCCCAGACTAAACTGCCTGAAAGCTATGCCCTTCACAGCAACACATACCTTTATAGCTTATACATGGGAGTACCCCCCCCCCCACCCCACCCAGGCCCTTCCTGAACTTACCTGTTCTTTGGAGACTGCATTTCTACCAGCGTGAGTGTTTGAATATTCAGCGTACATTGCACGAGCCAGTTCTTCAAGTAGCTACAAAAATGAGACCATAAGATTACATTTTTATTGGGCCTTCACACAAAAAAACTGCACACAGCTGGCTCCACAACATCCAAGTTTTGCAATTTCACATGTAAACTACAAATAAACCATGAAGCATTCTCCCCAAACGCAGCAACTAGAAATTTCTCTCATTAACAAGGTTTGTGTAATAATAGAAATAATAAACAAACGAAAACAAGCGGGGACACTCCAAATGTGATGAAGAAGGTGGGCTGATAACAAATGGAACCGTATACTTCAATTTCCACTTCACTTACTAGAAAAGGAAGAAACATTTCTTCAATATAGGCAATGAAAAGATGAAGAATAAGAACAGACAACATGTTTTAACCTTCATTGCAGACAGAGTGAATGATATATCAACATCTTTTAAACACGAACACGCCAGATTCCTGAGACATTCCACCACACTGGAACTGCAACAAGACAAAACATAACACTTAGAAGACGGTCAAGCTTTACAAAAAGTTACACGTGCCCTCCAGAATAAGACAGTCAGGTTGAGTCAACCCTTCCCTTAAGCTGAGCTAGTAAAACACGTATTCAATCAAGGCATACCTAGACTAGGGGAAATCAACAACAATGGTTTGAATTCAGTTGTAGAACAGCAGTCGGCAAATGACAAAAAAATCAGGAGGTTAGGTTGGCGAGAGAGGGCGGGGATCATTTAAAATGAGTTGCAAATTGAAACCACTATAATAATAACTGGATTCCGTTTCCTTAAAAAAAACCTGTATTCACGAGTCTAGAAGCTAACCCGGTAGTAAAAAAAATGCTCAAGATCTACAAGACATTTTAAATTACATACCTTAATAAAACGACATAGCTCTTCACAAATGAACCCAAAACCTGCAAGGCTTCCAAACGCACCACAAGTGAATTTTCTCGTCGATTTGCTGCGTGGATACACCACTGTATCAACCATGGGGACTCGGATGGCATCTGTAACTCGGGGCTCATTACGGCGGGGCTACTGCTACTGTCACACACACTGCTGTTGGTTTGTGGCATGCTGCGGTTTCCTGGGTTGTTGACTTCCGCTGAGGTTGGTCTCATAATTTCAGCTACTTCTTGGAGAGGGGTGTGTACACACACCACCATTCTTAGACAGGACAGCACGGCTGTTTGTAGGTTTGGGTCTGAATGCAAGCAACAAATACAAATTAAAGATGCTTGTCAGTTAGCCTTCAGGGATAAAAGCACCCACTGTGAGGGAATTACCACATGGCACTAACGGGGATACCTGTCAAACCTTATAGGGGTTAAAAATGCTTGAATAGGAACCACTTAGATGGGGTGTTAAGTTTCAAAGACCCTCGTTTGTGGATATCTCACTTGCTCGCTATTCTAGGAGTCATCACCGTGACGGTTCTTCATCGAGAAGAGAGCAACTATGAAAACTACCAAGCGAACATAGTTTTTGTTTTTTTAAGTATTTTCCTGTGGTGTTTTTAGGCAAGTCACTTTAGCCTTCTCCTCACCATGAGCATAAAAACAAATCCCGGCAGACTGTCGAGGGAATCTACCAAAAGGCTACTGGGATAAGCTGGGATTGACTAGTATTCCATCCATGGAGACTAGCTATTCCTCTAGACATTCCGTACGAAAGAAGAGCTTGTGGGCTTAGACACTAAGCTACAAAAAAATGCAACTTAACTACTTCGTAGAAAACGTTGTTGAAAATGCTGTCATCACTAGCCTATTAGTTTACCTTTGAGAGCCAGTAAAGGTCTGAGTTGTCTGGCAACTTTGGTTAAAAGTCCTTGCTTCAGTCTGTTGTATGGTGAGTTCAGAACCAGAAGGGACAAGCACTGGAGCAATATTACAACAGAACAGTCAGAGACAATACTAGTTGGTACATGTAGTATGCATTTTTCCAACAAACGCTTTGATTTTCTTTTGATTGGCATGACATGACCTGCATGATAACATCAGATGAACGAGATATGCGTATACTTGTTCTGAGAAAAAGTAAAACAACTTTCGCACACTTTCTTTTCTTTCTCACGCAGAGTGACAGTAATTGATGGGAGGCTCAAAGCGTTTTATTGCAATGGTTCACAGAAGAAACTAAATCAATCAGCCTATTGCTTAATGGTATAATAACTATCTTTAGCTTACAAAAATAGCCAGCGAAGAATTTGAGCATCAAACTTCTAAACTTATCGCAAAAGCACAACGAGACCTTTTTACGATAGAGAAATTAACAACCACTAACAACACCTGAAGGACAGAGTAATCAGTATTGAAATGTTCAGTAAAGGAATCTGGCAAATCTGAAGGATGCTCCTCTAAGGGACAGAAAGAGAGACAATAAAATACAAGTAATACAATAATACAAGTTCAACGTATACCTTGAGTATCTGCGCCTTGGTAGTACCAGATGTCTCAGCCATTAACGCTTGTAGGAGACATCTGTGAAGCTCGTGAACAATTCCACTCAGCTTTACCGAGAACGAGGTATAAGGGCGTGATGATGGTGAAGAACTGTGCTGCTCTCTGAAATAAGAAATCAGCTTTTCAATGTATCAGAGTGTAGTACCATCTATACACATAACTAGAAGTATGTCACTAACACGAGATGGGGTGCCCTTGGGGAGCAGTCAAAGTTTGCATTAGTCAACTGTCAACAGTACGTTACATTTTCTCTGCTAAGTTGTTTCTGTTCAATTTTCATTGTCCACATCCTGTCAATTTTCTCAGCTGGCCTTGGTGGGAGTGGTCGTAATGTTAATACCAACTACAAAACTCTTTCCTAGAATAGGCTGTTTTCAAACAAATTGTTGCAGTTCCCAGCTTGAAAAAGTATATGTCTAAAATAGCTTAGGGTTTATGTTACAGTTTCTATCCATACCTGTCCTCCGCAGCCACTAAGAACTGTCTTGAACCGTCCAACAAATCCATCAAAACTGCTACACCACCAGCACGACCCTGATGAATAACCACATATAAATTATTTAATATTAACTCAAACTACAGTACAGTGTACTTGCTAGGTATTTTTATTTTTATAAAAACGTTACTACAGTAATATGTGGGATTACACTTGCAAACTTGGAATCACTCAATTGCTTTGGAATTTCACTGAGATAAATTTTGTGCTCAAGGCAAAATAAGACAGTACTAAATATCACCAACCTTTGGAGTGGGATCCTTTAGAATTGTAGTAAAGAGAGACCAAGATGACGACACTGTATTATCAGGAACAAACGACGACCAATATCCAAACAGAACCTTCTTGTCTGTGCTCTAACAAAGCAAATGATATTTATGACAACCTTGAGCTTGAACAAGCTCAATAATAATTATTTCCTAAATACTCATTATTTACAATCATTATAAATGAGCCAAATATTATTTCAAAATGTGGACCTCACCATTGGTCCATAACAACTACTTCAGCAACCGTGAAGCAGAACTGAAAGGAGTCGCCTTAATAACACTCCACTGAAACAATTATAGCCCTCTTTTACAATCTGTTTTTTCCCTCCAAATAGCAGCATGTGAGCTTGCATATAGATTTAGTTCTGACAAGAACTGTAAATATAATTATTTCTTCTGATTGGTAACTATTTTTTTAAAATTTTCACCTGACAACAGTAGTACTTTAAAGCATGTTTTGTATGTTAGAAAGTGTTATAATCATGACATGTTCTGACTTATCTGTGCACCATCTCAACAAAAATGCCTGTGTGATATACTGTCAGTACTCTTACTCACTTTAATAACTGCCTGAAGGCAAAGAAGCACATTAAGCCGAACTTTTGATGTTATCGATCTGAAAGAGAACATTAGTGTTAGTTACAGCCCGAACGAAACTAAATACACATGAGAATCAGAGCAGACAAAGTATCAATGTATTGTGGCGATAAAACATGTTATTTTCACATGTGAAGATACTATGTTATTAAGTGAAAGCTCACCTGGTATTTCACTGGTGTTTATATAGTAATGTGCCATGGATCAATAATTCATGAATAAAAAAAGTTAAACTTTTCTTTTAAGGATTAGTCACTGAAGGAATGGGTATTGTTAACAATAAAATACCCAAAGAAAGAAACTAGTTAAACATCTATCAGTACAATACCTCAGTCTTGCAGTCTGTCCTGCTTCACTGTCAGAATACTCTGAGTCAGAACTTGCAGTGGACAAGCTTGACGCACTATGGTAACCTGATGACTCAGTGCCAGAGCCATCAAAAGCATTAGCATTTGCCGCTGTACTGTCTCTATTTTGATTAACATTGTTTCCTGTGAAATGTGCTGCATGTCTTGGTGGATTCCTCAGTCTAGGACTGATGGACTGATTTTCCATACTAGCAGGATCTTTGGGTACACTGTAATTTAAGTTACATGTCGCAAATGTGGGTGTCAGAGCATCCATTGAAGAGCTACCAACAGTTATTTGTTTTGGAGTTGAAGTTGACGTCGCCTGTTTAGATTTTTTGTTGTTAGAGCGTCTCTTTTTCTTCTTGCTAAGAATTGAGTATGTGCGATCCCTCTGAGGTATTGTATTCAAATGGACTGAGGATAAATCATCTGGCTCTATCCCTGCAGAAGGAAAGTCAAATCCTGCTTTTTAAAAGTGGGTAATCATGGTGGTCTAGTGGACTGAACAGAGCTTGAAAAAAACTCAAATTCCAGCTTGCCATTTGGACAAGTATCTCTCAACTAATTATTGCTTGCCCTGGGCAAGTTTTAGTTTGTTCTTTTAATGATTTAGTTGGCAGACAACTTGCCTGATCCCTTGCCCATCAGGCAAGCGAGTGAAAAGGTACTTGCCCAGAAAGAAATCTACTTGTCCTGGACGACCAAATGGCACATTTTCCCAGCCCTGCTGAACTGTCTGAGTTCAAGTGACTGAACAGTGTCACTGTTAGCCTGCGTGCAGACATCCCTAGTTCCTTTGCTTTACATAAAAAAGTTATGATGAAGGGCAAGAGAGTTGTTATATTGTGAAGGCCTTATTCCTAGGATAATACGTCACAAGTTATTTTTCCACATGTATGGTACCCAGTTCTTCCATGGATAATGTTACTACGCATGTTGCATGAATGTTTTAGTAGAGGAAGAAAATGCGTGTAAAGCAGCATGGGCTGTCCAGGTGAGCAAAACCAACATCACAGTACTGTGACTATTCTAGACCCTTCTGAGATGTCCAAAACTGGGACTGATCTAAAAATGACTTGAGAGGGATTACCTTAGGGATAAGGTCTATATGAGGGATTAGCTCTACTATTATTCATCCTCTCTTGGTGTTACTACATAGAATCTTGGGTTAGTTGGCTGCTTACAAAGAACAAAACCGATAAGACGGTTTTACCTGACTGATCCTCTAATTGCTGGTGGCTCTTCTCAGTATATACTGGTTTGTAGCCTGGCATTCCACAAAACATGTAGTTCTAAATATTAGCAGAAGAATCATTTTAACTCAACAGGACAGATAACAACAGCTTGCAAGATGGCAAGACTAGCATTTTTCTTTGTGAGACCGAGGCATTTTGACGTTTTATATTCTGAGACCAAGACTTCAAAGTGTTTTAAATACCAGTGCAAGATGTTCAGACCCTACAATGTTCAGATGTCATTTTTTAAAAAGAAACCACCAAATTGGGACTTCCCAGACACCAAGTGTTTAGCCAGGATTTGAAAACTGGAGGGGGGGGGGGGGCAAAATATGCCTTAGGGCCTGCTCAAATGAACAATTTTGTACGGCAATGTATGGAAAATTGAACAGTTTTCTTTAAAAAGTGGCCATCCACAGGATGCTTAAACACCCATCTGGCTAAAAGCCTGTCAGACACTTTTGTGGAAAAAAAATTGTGACTGCAAGATGCACATATCGGCTAGTGGGGGGCGAGACCCATGCTTTTTTAAGGACCATTTGCCAACCTTACTATAAATTATATTTATCCATTCTTACATGGAAACTACTGTCCGTAGTACTATACTTCAGTTGTTTTAACTACATATGTAAAATTATGCAAGGAGATTCACGAAAATATATAACAAAAAATATATACGTGTATTGTTGAGAATAGAACACACAACACATGTATCTGAAGTTGTTTGTTAAAGAGCTGTGTTACATTGCCATGTTAAGATGTCTATTCAAAAACAAGAACTTAAGTAGCCCATCCCTAATTCAATCCCCCTCCCCCAGCACTCCTGATCCCCTCTCCAATACATATCCTCACAAACTAGCACACAGGTGGCTAATTAAAATTGAATCATTACTAATGGTAGTTACCTTAAGTGAAGCCAAGAGAGGTCCAAGATTTTGATTCTGCCCTGAACAACCAAGTACAAGGATATGTTGAAGAGCTCGCAGAACTGTGTTGACAAGCTGAAACACAGAAAAAAGGGCATTCAGTTCCTTTAAGAATATTGTTTTCTTGTTTCTCATTTGCAATGTAAGCCACACTTCTCTAACACATACTAAAAACCAAGAATTAGAATTTAATAATCTCTCTTATCTCCAAATAATTTGTACTGCGATATAGGGGCTGATTTTCATCAATGAGGCAATAAAAATTTTTCCCACAATAGCTTTGCTGACAGAAAACAGCAATGAGTACTGGAGCTATTGTTGTTGAAAGCTGAACTTGCTAGACTAGCCGTTTTGTACTAGAGATCGGACGTGACATTGCGTGACAAGCCGAACATTTTAGATAAGTCGTTTTGTATTGTTTTGTAACCCGGATGTGACGGTGCACGAATTGTTGTACCCCCCTATAGGGGTTGTAGAAACATGTGCTCGAAGAATTAATATGGAGTTCAAACATGGTGACCCGTGACATGTTTAATCACTAGCCTTGAGTGTTGTTTGCTTTTGTTTGTCGCCAACGCCGATCGAAATGAAGACGAAACAAATTGATCAGCTGAAGAGAGTCTCGCACTGGGTTGAGAGGCTTAATGAAAAGAGATTTTGACGCTGTTAGAAACATGATTGAGTCCAACTCGCCTGAAATTGCTTGAGTGGAAGAACAACTCGATTCGATTGTTACAAGATTGCAGAGAGCCGAGGATCTGCAGATGGAAATTGAGAAGCTCTTGGACGATGACTCTCAAGTAGGAGATGAAGTGGACGCCCAAGGACCATGGTTCGATATGGTAAGAGAATGAATTCATGATGTGAAATTATGGTTAAAAAACAGCCAAAAGCAAAATACAAGTGAGAAGCCTGAACCCATTGCACCATCACCAAAACATACGTCAAGTGCGCCTAAAATGAAGTTGCCAAAACCGACAATTCTCGGGCGGTGTGTTGGACTGGCCAGAATTTTGGGACATTTTCAGAGTAGCAATACATGATAACGTTGAAATACCTACTGTGCAGAAGTTTGTTTACTTAAAGTCCCTGCTATATGATGAAGCCACAGGATACATTGCAAACATCAAACTGAAGAGGCAAACTATGAAGTTGCTGTACAACGCCTGAAATCACGCTATGGCCAGGATGAAGTGCAAAAAACTCGCCTAATGACTAAACTAGCAGAAATGAAAGCACTTGAACAATCCAATAAAGCTATGAGAGATGCATTGGATGAGCTTTGTGCAACTGTGCGAGCACTTGGAACCCTTTTGATGCCTTTGATTGAATCAAAACTTCCCAAGGATTGGAGATTGGTGTGGACCCAAGAAAAAGCTGGCTTATCAAAGGAGGATGTAACATTCTCAAAGCTGCTTAAATTTTTGGAACAGGAACTGGAAATTCAAGAGAGTGCTGACCAGACTGTTGAGATAGAACAGCCATCTAAACATCACCAGTCTATCGAAAAGGAAAAACCTTTGTTGCCAACTGCATCTGGTTTAATGGCTAAATCTGTAACCTGTATCTTCTGCAAGGGTCCACATAGTCCTAAACAGTGCTCTGTACCTATGTCGGTTGATGATCGCTTTAAGAAAGTGAAGGAAATAAGGGCTTGCTTTCGTTGTGCACAAAGTGGACACTGGATGACTGCATGCAGGTTTCGAAAACCATGCCCGTGTGGACGAGGATCCCAAATCCCTCAGCTATGCAAGACTGGCGGAGTGAAAATTTCAGAAGTTCAAAACCCCACTCCAAGTACGGATAGCCCACCAAACCACCCAAGTTGGAATCTGCTGCTCCTCCTTATACACCAGCTAACCAGAGTCATTTGCCACTGTTATCTCAACCTCCAACAGCTGCTGTAATGTCTTCCGCTAAGAATGCTGACATCAAAACTGCTGGCGTAATGATGAGAACTGTGTATGTTGTTATTGGAGATGTGGCTGTAAGAGCATTGTGTGACACTGGGGCCACTTTTACAATGATGTCATCATTTTTGGCTGCAAATATACCAAAGAGAGTTGTTGGCAAACGTCATTTGCGGATTGAGACACTTGGAGATGTGCTGGAAGGAGAATTCGATGTTGTTGAGGTGACTGCAAGAGGAATAAACCTTCCAAATACCTTTACCTTCCAAGTTGTAGTGATGGATGAGTTGTCTGGTGCCTTTGAGAGGGTGGAGCCTGAGTCCTATCGAGCCCTTCAAGAGGTTGTTGGTGGTTGTCCAGTCCTTGCTGATCTCGCTGGCCCTGGTACAGATAGTATTGGTATTGTGTTTGGAGAAGATTGCTATGACACCATTGTCCAAGGTATGACAATTAAATTGAGGAATGGCCTCAAAGGAACACCGACAATTTTTGGGTGGGTCCTTCATGGTGGAAGTGGATCCATTCCATTTGCGGGTGTGGCTGCCAGAGCTCATGTCCATGCATTTCGGGCCTCTGTTCATGAACAACTGCAGAACTTTTGGACTTTGGACCACCTTGGTGTTGCACAGGAGGAGGTGTTGGAACGAGACCTTGAGCTGGAGGTAAAGAATGCTATCCAACGCAACGAATCTGGGAAGTATGTTGTGTAGTGGCTTTGGAAACCTCAAGCCCGAAAGCATTTAGCACTTAACAAGGCCCTTTGTGAAGCAAACACTCCTCGAAGAGGGTCACATTGAGCTGTTACCAGAAGCCTGCATTCCTCAGTCCTATCTTCCACATCGAGGAGTTGTTAAGCTTGATCAGGAGACAACTAAGCTGCATATTGTACATGATGCCTCAGCTAAGTCTGAAGGAGGCCTTTCTCTTAATGATGCCCTTGAGAAAGGACCAAACCTTTTACCGCTGTTGTGGGGCATACTTCTCCGTTTCAGAGTTGGCAAAGTCGGTGTTGTAGGTGATCTTGAAAAGGCATTTCTGCAGCTGTCACTTCGTGACAGACTGAAATGTTTGTTGCTTCTGGTGGCTCAACCTGCAAGGGGAGATTGAGGTGTACAGATACAAAAAGGTTTTCTTTGGTGCCAAATCATCACCATTTCTGCTGCAAGTAGTCCTGAAACAGCATTTAGAGGGTTTCATCAGTGAATCACAAATGGCTTCCCACCTTCTTCACAACCTTTACAGGGATGATCCAGTGAACTCAATGGAGAACACTGAGGAAGCAAGGGAGTTCTGGCACGAAGCAGTGCATATCTTTAAAGATGGTGGCTTTAACCTGCGGAAATTTCGGTCCAACGATCAAAATCTGCTCCACAAGTTTTCAGACAGCCAAGTGCAGCAACTTCACAAAGTACTTGGGGTTAGTTGGGACTTAAAATCTGGTGAAGTTCTTCCACTTGTTGATCTGGAAGTTATGGTACCCAAGAAACTTACGAAGCAAGAAGTGTTGTCCTGTCTGTCTAAGATTTACGACCCATGTGGGCTAGTGAACCCGGCTGTCACTCCACTGAAGATTATTGTCCAAGACTGTTGGAAAGAGAAGCTTGGATGGGATGAGGAAGTTAACCCGGATTTGCAAAGGCGTGTTGAAGAAGTATTGAAAGGGTTGTCAGGAGGAAACCATCTGAGAGTAAACCGATGGTTGGGAATAACACCCTCTCAGTGCAAGAACACAAAACTGTCACTTCATGTTTTCTGTGACACCTCCTCTAAAGCCTATGTTGCAGCAGCCTACATTCATGTCATAGATACAAATGGGGATGTAACAGTGAATCTTGTTGCTTCGCAATGTCGACTTGCCCCACCGAACGGAGACACAATACCTTGCCTTGAACTTCTTGGTGCCTTACTAGGAGCTCAACTTCTGAATTCACTGAGATTGGAGCGCAGCAGTGTCTTTAAGATTGATGATTAATTCCTTTGGACAGATTCCAGTGTTGCTCTCTCGTGGATAAGTCAGGGACTGTGTGTGGGTGGAGTGTTTGTCGCTAACCGTGTGGAAGAGATTACTGCTGTTGGTGGAGTGTGGTCGTGGGTTCCAACAGATGAAAACCCTGCGGACTTACCTACTCGGGGTATGACAGTAGCTCAGTTGTCTGACTCCAAGATTTGGTGGAGCAGCCCAGAATGGTTGAAACGACCTGAGGCAGAATGGCCGAAGCACCCAAAGAATGGCAGATGCTGCATTGCTGATGATGTCTGTAGCTGACAATCAAGAACCAAAATGTGTGGAGGAAATTGTTGACCCAGCCCGAACGAGTAAGTACCTTCACGCTTTGAGAAGTGTAGCTTGGATGCTACATTGGCGCAAGTCTCCTAAAAACACCCAAAATATGCTGACCTCAGAAGAGTTGCAATATACCAAAATGGTCATCCTGAAACAAGCGCAAAGGAAGTCTTTCTGGAGGGAATTAGAGTCAATGGAAAATAGCCAACCAGTTTACCGCCAGTCTAGTCTGCGGTCCTTACACCCGTTCTTGGAAGGAGGATTAATCAGGATGGGGGGTTGTTTGCAACAAGTGGAAGCGACCTTTGAGGAACTCCATCCAGTGCTGGTTAAGAAGTGTGGTGTTGTCAACCAATTGGTGCTTCATATTCACGAACAAGTGCAACATGCCGGTACTGCAACAGTTATTTCAGAACTGAGATGCCAAGGGATTTGGATCCTGCGCTCTAAGAAATCAGTCTCATCAGTGATATGGAAGTGCAGGAAATGTAGCAGGTTCTTGGCGGCTCCTGCATCGGAACAGACACCTCCTTTCCCTGGGTGTCATTTAACTTGCAAGTGTCCCTTTGAAACAACTGGCATGGATCTAGGAGGACCGTTATACCTGAGGGATAACAGCAAGGTCTGGTTCCTAATATTTACCTGCATGTCAGTTAGAGCCATTCATTTGGAACTTGTGACGTCGTTGTCTGTAGAAGCGTTGACTCAGGCACTGCAGAGATTTATGAACAGAAGAGGTGTCCCACAGTTCTGCATAAGTGATCACGGATCAAACTTTGTGGCAGCAGCTAAGTGGGTTAAAGAGAAGAATCTTGACATGAAGTGGCAATTTGTGGTGGAACGCAGACCTTGGTGGGGAGGAGCCTGGGAGAGGTTAGTGGGCATTGTTAAAGGCCTGCTACGTCGCTTGTTGGGCCATGATGTGCTTTCCTGTGAGGAATTAGTAACCGCTCTAACCGAGGTGGAGAAAGTCATCAACCACCAGCCTATCACTTACTTGTGGGAGTCGAGCAATCCTGATGGTGGTGTTCCTATCCCTTTGTGTCCCGAAAAGTTCCTGTTGCCACTGCGAGAAGACATAAAGGAAGAAGAAAGAGAACTTACCATGTCTGATGAATTTCAACGGAGAAATAAGTGGCTGTCCTCCATGAATGATATGTGGAAGAAAGAATACTTGCATCAAGTGCTGGGTTCACAAGGGGAAGTTTGGAAGACTCTGCCAAATCCTTTAAAAGAAGGAGCAGTTGTCCTTGTAGCTGATGACAGAGAAAAACATCTAAATTGGAAGATGGGGGTTGTCCAGCAGCTCATTCTTGGCAGAGATGGAAGGTGCCGTGCTGCAACTGTCCAGGTGAAGTCGGGACTGCTAACCCGACCAATTCGCAAACTGTACAAATTGGAGCTCTGTGCTGAATCTGACAATCTCCCGCCCATTACAAGCTCACCAGAGAGTACTGAACAAGATGGTGGGATGTCAGACAGCGAGGCCAAGACGATGGAGGATGAAGATGAAGAAGCTGAACCTGAAGTCACCCTTCCACAGAGGACTCGCAGAGGAAGAGAGATTGTTTGTCCAAGTCGCTATAAGGACTGACCAAGTTGCTATAGGGACTGACTAAGTCACTTTAAGTCGCAACAGGCTACCACAAGTTGCAAGGTGGAGGATGTTGAAAGCTGAACTTTCTAGACTAGCCATTTTGTACTAGAGATCGGACGTGACATCGCGTGACAAGCCAAACATTTTAGATAAGTCGTTTTGTATTGTTTTGTAACCCGGATGTGATGTTGCACAAATTGTTGTACCCCCCTATAGGGGTTGTAGAAACATGTGCTCGAAGAATCAATATGGAGTTCAAACAATTATTGTTGTCATAAATTGTCATTCTCCCTAGACAAATATACTAGTTATGCAAAGCGTTTGAGTGGTATACCATGGAACATTCCATGAGTCACTTTTATTTTCTTGGTATGAAGGCGAGTGTGTATACCAAGAAAATACATTAAGTGACAAGTGGGATATTCTATGGTATACCATAAGAGAGCATTGCATAAACTATTTTATACCATGCCATAAAAAATACAGTGGCCAACAAAATCCATGTGACATACATGTACATGTGGCACATGATGGGAAGGTTGGATGTAATACTGTCAAATATGCAACGGCTTTCCTGTATTCTGATTGGCTGTATTTTCTGTGGCATGATATAGATGGAGGTATTCTCACACTCATCAAATCCCTGAATGGTCACTGCACCATCTTGCCAAAACACATACCACAACCCTACATCACAACCATTTCAATCTCTTATTCATCCACAAATAACAATTACCAGTAAATACTACAAACTAAACAAAAGTCTGGAGACTCTTCACCTAGCTAGTTCTAACTGCATTACAATATTTCAAAATTGTTTTTGGGAAAAGAAGTCTCCTTCGCAAACCATTACTTGGTTCAAGGCTTCTTCTTACTTCTGGCTGTTTAAAACCAAACCACATTCCTTTGCATGGTTTCACCAATAATGACAGCTTTTCTCATAAGAGATTATATTCCTCAGTAAGGAGGTGGTGCAAAAATTTGCTGATGAAACCAATCAAAGTTCTGTCTTATCATGACCAGGAAAGCAAGACTGCCCAGCTAAAAGCTCTCTCAGCTTTTAGTTAGTTTGTACAATAGCAAACAAAAATATTATGATTAAGTATGTTATGATCACTCATTAAATTATTTATAGCTGTCAGAAATAGCCGTAAGGCCTTGTCTACATGTCTAAGCAGTTAAAGACACTAAACTAATACTCCTACATGTAGCAAATACAGAGGAAGTGAATCATAAAAAGCAAAAAAGAAGTAAAATATTTAATTAATACACTCATTAATTAATGATTCTTAAGGTTATAGTAGAATACAAAAGCAACATGATTCTGAGGAAAATAATTACTGACCGTAAAATGTTCAATCTCTGTTCCACAAAGTTTTGGGGAGGATGCTTGAAGCAGATCCAAAAGAAGATTGAATGCAGGCGTAATGAATTTATCCTCTAAGCACAGTCCATTGGAGGATCTCAGGTGAAATATACAAGAAAAAGCAAGCGTTGATTACCAAATTGTTGATATTTATTGGATCAATAACTTGTTTGATCAATTATTCAACGAGTCTAGTTTAAATCCTCTCCTCATAAACTAGTTTGTAAAACAATAGACTTTCACGCCAGCCAAAGAGAGGAAGAAGCAATGTGTAAAGGTTACATCCATCGGACCACTGGGCTTATAAATGTTCAGCTTTCAGTATCATGAAACAATATATTTTAAAATCCAGCTCGCCTTTTCATTTTCTCCTAGATGGGGGATGCTGGTCTGTTGCCGGGCTACGTCCAGCACCTAGTTTTCCAGAGGCGCTCTGAGAGCAAAGTATCTTGCCCAAGAACACAGCATGGTAACCAGTCAGAGCCTCAACCCTGATCACTCAGTCTAGAGTCCAGCATACCAATCATTTTACCACTGCACCTCTCAATAAAAGAAGTCTTTTATGCGACAGTACTTTAATAAATAATACCGATACTGTTCCCACCATAGGTGTCAGCTGCATAATATACAGATTGGTTATTCTACATGCAAATGGATAACTGCTCAAAACTTCTCTTTTTTACTAGGATATAAGAGACTTGGTGCAACCCCGCAAACATGGGTGGTTTTAACAGGAACTACTAACAACAGATTATCTTAACTGTGTAATAATATCTAAATGACAGAAAAGTTAATCAAAATTAAGTACCTCATGCAGACATTTGCTACACACTGCACAGCACTGCAAAGAACATCAGTATCCTGTGCCTCATCTCTGCACAGTCTTACCAGAACACCATCTTTAGCCAATAGGCTGTCACCAAACTAAAGAGAACCAAAACTGTTTGCTAATGCTGTATTGAACCATCACACACATGTATGCACATTCACTTGACATAATTACCATAAATATTACATTTAAGTTCTCAGCTTTTTCAAGGCTTTAGCAAGGAATTCAAGAATTTACAATGATCTTATTCCAATTTTGTAAGTTGCACTACTGAAGGGATATGCTATTGACCACTTTAAAAATATAATTTAATTTGGGAATTCATGGTTATTTTCAGTAAATCATTTAGTATTTGAGATAATGATAACCAAATATTTCAAGGACTTTCACTTCCTAAGACACGAAAAAAACTCCCTGCTTGGCTTTGGACCTGCAGGGGAAGATCCAGGATTTTCTTCGGAGGGGGTGCACCACTGAGATTGTGTAACTGACTGGTGAGGTATACAAATTTCAAAAGCGAACAAAAAGATGAACAAGGTTTCATCTCAGGGGTGTGTGTGTGCACCCCCTGCACCCTCCTAGATCTGCCCCTGACCTGCACATAATTACATGCGGGTCATGCACCTTAAGACCATGATGGCAAATTTGAGCCTACGGCTCAGGTAATTGTGCAAGCACTCCCTGTGTTTGACATTAAATTTGCATTTACATTAATTTTACATTTTGCATTTTATTTACAGTTACATTTGTTCTCTCATCACATCAAGGTTTATTTAAAGGGATTTGAAAACAATAATTTTTGTTTCATTTGAAGGTATGACAAAATACCGAATGACTGATGAATGACAGCAAGGTATGTATACCTGTCCACATAGTGATCCATTTTCATACAGAGTAGATCCTAAAGCTCTTAAAATGTTCAACAAAGTCCACTTTTTACATGTCTTGATGCAGTCAATAAGGAAATTCAGAACGTCATTCAGTGTTTCTTGGCTAACTGTGACCTGCAAATTATTAAGTCCAGTGTTGACTGTGAAAAACTCAAAAAAGTAGAGGTAATCAAATGAATGTGAGTGCGATTAAGGATATTTGAAAATTCTCTTGCAATTTGAACACATTTTTAAATATCAAAAGTGGTGTAAATCCTCAATAATATTGCTCGGCTTTCGTACAATTACTCATTGACTAAGAAAATCACAAAAGCACACATTAATTTGCACTGCAGTGCAAACTAAAAATTTACAATAAAATAACCTGCTCTCGGCCAATCACAATGATTCAGGAGTAATTTTCTCAGCTCATAATAAATAAAAATTCTCTACATACTCTTTCCCTGCTCAAGGCCTGTTGAGTTGGGTGAGCGTGATTACTAAGCTCAAAAAATATCTTGTTAAAGTCCATTTGAATAGTACGCTTACATGTACATACCTTTTGTTTTGCAAACAGATTGACTATAAGCTGACAGAACTTGGTGACAAGGAAATCATCATTGCCACTGGAGTGAACAAGTGTGCAACATTTAGACATCACACGTAAAGCATCCTGAAGGATTAAAAAAAAAGACGATCAGGTTGTTGTTGTTTATGTCGTTGCTTTACGTAGTTATATAAAATTCTTATACTACTCTCAATCTTACATGCAAGTTTACGTGTAAGCTTACATGTAAAACACCACACAGAAACTTGCATGGTTCCAGTTAGTATACATTAAATGCTGGCTGCATTTTTAGTGATCTTACCTCTTCGTTGTCAACGACACTTGTCGCATAGTCTAAAGAATTGAGTTCATCCAATATAACGTTAAGATTTGTGTTTAATGTCCCCGCAGAGGACGAGTGCTGCAGGTTCAATATTCTATGAGCTGCGTCCTTCCAGAGAAATTTATCATCTCTGAACGACATTTTCGCCACGTCTGATGTCAATCACAAGTAGTTGTTCCATTTAGGAAGTATTTTAAACCTTCTCGTGTCCGCGAATTACAACACAGGCACCAGAACAATGTCCTAAAGGTATATGCGTTCGATGTGTTCACGTACGTTTCTTCTTCATATGTGCCTGAGTCGCCATTTTACTTTTTTTGTGCAACCGCTGTCCACATCTTCACCGGCGCATTTTCTTTTCGTGGTAGCTGGTAGGCGGGTGCGTCCCTCCCCGCCCCACCACTACAAGCAAGGACTTTCTTGCAATACTTTCTTCGTTCTCGAAAAAAGAGATAAAATTAGTCAGTCCACAGGTCCTCTCTTTTGTCTTGAGTTCATCGAGATCGCAAGCTTAGCGAAATATTAACCCGGCGCGTGGGATACAAGCGCTAAAGGGATGGGGGTAGGGCTGGGGAAAGATTTTAAGAAGATAAGATAAAATAGCAGGCGTTACTGTTAGCAGGGTGGTAGCGATTCGGGAAGCCTTATGTCCCTAATGGACGCTAATGTTGATGACAATCCTGATATGATTTCGTAAGGGAAAGTTAAACAGATCATGGTCGCTTTCCATTCCACAACTTCCGGAACTTTCAGAGTGGGGCCAAATAAGCTCAAATGGTACCCAAATTTCCATGGAAAGTTTCCAGATCTGAAAATAGTTAAATTTCCAAAATGCAAACCATTCAAACAAAAATTCCCGAAATTCCAGAAGGAAAATCCCAGAGGAAAATAAATGGAGCAGAAATTCCCGGTTAGAATTTTTCAAAATTCCTCTTTCCATCCCCATTTTCCTCTTCCCCCCCCCCCCCCCCCACACCTCCCCCCATCTGCCTGTTACGCAGGCAAGAACATGCAGGATAGACATTTTTTGTACAGCCCGTGAGGTTGACCCCTTTCCATTCACCGCTGAAAATTTACAGAAATGCAAACTGGAGTTTTGGGTAGGATGGAAAGCGCCTCCTGAAACTCGACTATCACCAGAGCCCTCCATCTAGAAAATCAAGCGGAAAATAGGTCCAAAATGTGTGCATGTGGCTACTGCGGTTGTCTAAAACATTGGCAACAATCTCCTCCCACCAGAAGGGGGGGGGGGGTGGGTACTTCCGTAAATTTTGGACGGATGTGTGCCGCAAAGGGTCTTAAACCCTGACCCTATTTAAGGATGAACGACTTGAAAAATGACACCCTATTTAAGGCCAAAGCCTGTTGAAGGAAAAAACAAAAACTAAGAATGGCATGGATGGTTCAAACTTCGTTTCTGTAACATTGGAAGTATATGAATAGTCCAGTTTTTGCTTTTCGTTTAGCTGGACAATTACACACTGCAATATTAGCTGTCACAATTTAGGTACCATATCAAAGGATCACACCAGGAATACAATGCCAACAGGGGCAAAAATGATACCCTATCCCACGGCTCATACCTTATAGCCCATAAATGGGAGACCCCCCCCCCCTCCCCCCGCTTCTCCCATAGAATTTTGAACCCAAATATTTGAGTATCATCGAAGAGCCAAAAACCCATTAAAGAGCCCTAGTCGGCCACACCTTTGTTCACCTAGGAAGTTACAATTTTATGTGCCTGTGTATCCTATTCATATATGGCCTTTTGATTAGTTAGTGGCCTAATAACACACTATTCATATCTCTTGCAAACTTTCACTGTACTGGTCTGGTCTACTTGAAAATTAAACTGTTTTTCTACACTTGGATAATTTTTTTATTACAGTCACTGTCTACCTTATTCGCAAGTATTGTATGTTACTGGTAAATTATGTTCTGGGGCGGATTCAGGGTTGGTTCAGGCGGTTCAGTTGAAGCCCCCTAAACTGAAAATATGAAAATTGTTTAAACACTTGACATTTCTGACAGATATTTTAAGTGGCCAAGCATCAGTAACAAATTTTAAACATTATGTTTTAAAAAAAAAAAAAAAAAAAGACAGTTGAAAAGGGCAAAAATAACATTGATGGATGAGGGTCTTGTCCTGGTAATAAATGGCTCTCTTGGTCGAAAATCCAATCTATTTAATAAGCACATCCTTTTTAACTTGTCTGTTAGGTATAATAACATGATGTATTCATGCTCCTAACAATGGGACATTCCCTGAGCATTCACTGTAAAAAGGCCGTCTACAATGACACTGTTGTTCATAGGTTTGCTGAACGACCTTTGAAAATGCTACTCATTGATCCCATTCCTGAGGAAATGTATGCATGATTTTTCAGAGCACACAGTGAATAAAAAATTTAATATATAACTGTACTTTTAGTTTTAATTTCTAAATTGGTTTCGATTGTAATAAATATACTGTAAGTATATTGTAAATCCAAATTATATTGTAAATAGGCGTAGCCCTCGTTTAAAACAACCAACAATCGTCATTCAAAAAGCTGGAAATAACATTTTTAAGGACCTAAAATACAAAATCTCTTGGCAGGCATGCCCCCTGGACCCCTTGCAAGACAGTCAATTTTCCAAACCCCCTTTCACCAAATCCTGGATCTGCCTCAGTATGTTGTCAGTAAGTTTGTGTATGATTCAAGCATAACCATAAGTGTATCCTGCAAGCACTGAGGTCCACACTCAACATCACACATAAGCAGCAAAGCCATGAGAACACACTGGTGAACAAAGCATTTCCGCAAGGCTAGGTTCAAGCATCGGCCTTATTCTCACGGCTTTACCTATCGCACATATCCTCCCCTAACATTAGCCTGCTAACAGGGTAGCATAGGGCTTTTTATTATTTAAGTTTATCCTCACAGTGTAATACAAAAAAGGTTTTCTAACCTTGTTTTCTTTGATTTTATTTTGTAAATTAGGTAGCACTTATGAGCAATTTTTTCATAATTTTAGTGAGAAAGTGATTCATTTATTGTTATTACTTTTCACGATTTTTTTCTAAAGAGCATTCATAATCAAATCATATTAGCTAGCATTACAACTACTAAAAATTAAATATGAAATAATCTGAAAATAATCTTTTGTTCTTGCATTTTATATTTCTCATAGCCAATCACATAAAACTACATGTATTCCCATTGCAACTAAGAGTTCTTCCATCATGTTGACCAGATTCTGAAAAAAAGTCAAGAAATATTCATAAATGACAACCACCTGACATAAAACATTTTATTCAACTCACCCATACCTACAAAACCAACCTCCTTCCCAGGATCCCTCATCTTCCTGCCCTCTTAGAGTGAGAGAGGAGAGGGCAAAAAGATGAGAGACCCTGGGAACGAGGTTGCTACAAAACCCCTTGCTAGCTTGCTCATCTTGCTTGTCACCCTACTGCTCTTATCTGCTCTTACTCAGTCAGTTACTCCTCCAGCTCTCCTCCCTTCCTTTACATACAAACCATCAGGGACTGATCAAGAATATTCTGGGGCATAGTGAATGGCAAAAAATTAAATACAGGGGAGATTTTTTACTAGTTGTCACCATGACTCGAACTGTAAAGACCTAGCCTGACTCTCTCCTCTTTAGTTGACTAATAAAAGAGTAAGTCAAGTAAGACAAGGGCTGCCTTCATGCTGGCCTCCCTTTTAAGACAGAAAAGAACCATCTTCATTTCACCCATTCCTCCCCCATCTTTTAAGTATCCCTGGATCTACCACTGAATAATGAAAGTCAATAAAAAAAAAGGTGAATACTTACCTTACACCCAAAAATTGTCAGAATAGTCCACCTGCTCAGCAGCATTACCAACATCAGCCCACATGCCTCTCTTGGAATGGAAATAATGAAACAAGTGCATCATCTTGACTCTCTCTATTTCCATGCCATCCATCAAAATACGATCACAAATCTCCCAATCTTCTCCACCCCATTTATTCTTGAACTCTTCGACATTCATTCCTCCAATTCTGTCCCAGTCACTCTTGTAAATTGCCATCAACCCATAGCCATATTTTTCCCAAAACCCAAAGGGCCGATGTGCTGTGGTTCCACATGACAGACGTATAAGCAAAGGACTGTAAGCAACCCTGTGTTGAATGCAATGCTATAAAAAAATATAAAGAACACAGGACAATTACTGTTAAGTATACAATCAAACTCATTAAAATAGACACCACAGAAACAAAGCAAGTGTCCACATTAATAGTGTTTACAACCCTGAATCTAGTGAGTTTCCATAGATTACCACCACTTTCGTGCAGTCACAAAAAATTGCAAAATTAATTTGTAGAGTCTGTACAAAATTGCTGGTGTAAAATTTAAATTACTGTTTGCTGTATGACATCATCAGTAAAAGATTTACATGATATCATTCTTTGTTGCAAACTGCTGCAGTAAGATCCAAAACTAGCCTGAAATGTCAGTCAACTCCCACACTCTTTCCCTTGGCAGGAGATGACTGACATTTCAGGCTAATCGAAAGCTCAGAATTATGTTGATGTTATTATTGCCTGTAGTTACACAACCAGTAAACAAGAATTCCCCTCCCCCACCCCCCCCCCCCAACTTCATCTGCAAATATCAATTTTATACCCAAATGTAGCAAGGGTGGTTTTAATCCATAAGTTCCCCACTCACTCTTATAATTCAGTCCTCTCATAAAACCAGAAACAAGGGAAGTTTTTTTAGTGCACTAGAAAAGCCAGTGATGAAGAGAAATGCTTGGGCATCTTTGACACAGGGCTAAATTTCCAGCCACTTTGAGAGTCCAGTTGTGATCCTCCTCCCAACGAACATGGGGCAAGGAACACAGACTCACAAAATGGCTTAAAATCGAGCCTGCTGTCACTTGAAATCAGATCCAGTTGCCAAGTTAGCCTGTGATCATTACATATACTCAAAAACGCCACTACGGTTACTAACCTTTCTAACATCATCAAAGAAATGATAAGGAATATCCAAATGAAGATCCATAACAAACAAGATTGAATTCGGATCTTTGACCATCCCAGCAGCTAGTTGCAGCCCCGAGGCCTTCTGAAATTTCCCTGGTAGTCTTACATGCTGATAATGTGGAATTCCACTCCTCTTCAGAGCTGCTTTTAAATCAACATCTATACCGTCATATTCAGTAATAACCACATTAAAATTAAGATCCTTAGTCCTCTTGTGTATCTTTGACATATGGTAAAGGAAATGGAGAAGCCATCTTCCCTGATTGTTTCCTGTGGTAAGAATGAGGTTGATTACAGCACTCTTGTTCCATGTGATGCCCACAGGGCTACAAATATCACCTGTTCCCCAAGGCCTGTATACATATTCAGAGAATCTCACAGATTTTCCACTTGAAATTTCAGTAAGTTCCAACTCCACCAAATATCTGTCTCCTGTTCCTTGATCATGGTTTTCCTCCACATTTAAGGTGTGTCGAAAAGAGTACTTCCTACGATGTCAAAAAAGAAAATTCAATCCTTTAATGTCCCCCAAAAAATAATGTCGTTGTTTGGTAGATGAGACTGTCCCTATCAGTTGCGTGGACATTATTCAAATACATTTTTACCCTTGTGAACTACACATACAATATTTGGAGGCAGAAATAGTTCAAATCTATCCCCTATTTATTTGCAGCTTTCCTTTGAAATTTCTCATAAAACCTACTTGCACATTACAAAGTAAAGGTTAAATCTGCATTCAAGCCCATAAGCCCACGGTCCAGGCCAGTGCTTATCAAGTATGAAGAAGCCATGAGTATTTCTTCTCCCTCTGGATAGGTTACTAGTTCATTGTATAGTTCTTTCCCTCCCTTAAGCAGGGCATTTTGGTCCAAAAGAAGATAATCCCAAGCCAGGGCCCAAACTTGGACTGCTTGATCTAGTCCATTGTACTAATGAATAGGCCTCTGGGCTTCCCCCCATAATGCCATGACATATAACAACTACAAAAAGTTATAACTGAATGCTTAAGGTGATTCCTTAGTATTGCATTGCGCATCCCTACTGCGCACGAATTTTGCACGATGACCTCCTCTTTTATTATGCTTTTAATATCTCCTTGTCCTGTAACAACAGCATACCAAGTTTCATCGGAAATCTATGGCAGGTTCTTTTACAAGGGAATCATCTTAAGGCAGGTACCAAAAAAAGATGAACACTTGCGGCAGTGCTATGTACATGTAGAGAGTTCTCTCCTCCCTACATGACAGTTCCTTTTTTCACACCCTTCTCTGAGCCACTAATCCCCTTTGCAACAAGCTGTCTGGAGGATCATCGCATGACAACCCCAAACAATGCTTCTGAACGAGACTATCATGCTAACAAGGGTCATTAACAGTTTTTGACATTGATAAATAATAATAAATTAATCTTTTAAGAGAAGGCCTCCAATCGCATAGAGGTGGTTTTCAGAAGGGTCCTCCAAAAACCTATACTGTACATGAAGTTGCCTATACATGTGAATGTATAAAATATGTTTTTTTTTTTTAGTTTGGTACAGGTTTGACTTTACTCTAAAAAATTATTGCTCAATATTTACCCAGGATGCTTGCTTTGTATCTGCATCCAGACTTGAGAAGCTATTGCCTTGGCTGTGTTTTCATCCAGCTTGTCATTACCAAAGCTCACAAAATTGTCACCTGGATACTCTCTTTTCCTGAGATCAGAATAGTCAAAAGGATAAATTGAGGAGTAGTGTGTCTCCCATGTCGCCTGGTATCTCCATAAAGGTTCTTTTACTATGTATGATGGACTATACTTGCATGGTGGGAACAAATCACGAGTGTCCTCTTCACTGATAAAAGGAAGGTGATGTAATTCCACTCGACGTTTTGATTCCTCATTTACAAATGATGGGTCATGGAGTTTAATATGCATTGGAAGGATAACTTCATTATTATGATCAAGTTGCTCACTATGTAACAAATTTGTTATCATTTTGTCAGATGTGCTTGAGTCATGATCATCTTCAAAAGCAATTAAAGCATCTGCAGGAATGTCCCTTAGATCATGTTGTTTCCAATATGATAACCTCCATTTAAGATGGAGATAATTACTTCTCAATAAATAGTGATCACCATGTTTATGTAAAATTTCCAAATAGTACCGATTTCCCCTGGACAATGGAATATTTCGCTCACGTAACCAACTTAACCCTGTCGTGACATTCCCAATCAGCCTGCTGTTTTCTGGCTTTGAATCCGAGCTTATCCACAGTTCGGACGATGCACTAGAAGCTAGATGAAAATTGTAATTCCCAGATTCACTAGGAGAGAGATATCCAAAGATCCTTAATCCAAAATTTTGAAATCGTCTTGTAAAATGCATTCGCAAACTAGATGTTCTAAGTCTGGTCGAAGGGCCATGTGGAAAAAGAGGAAACTCTTTAAGAGAAAGCATTTCATCGCCACACATGTCCTCCCAAATTGCGACGTTTAAAAAGCCCTTTGGAAATGAGCTGTTCACGATTCCTCCATCTCGGCGCTTTTTGGAGTTTTTGAGAATTACCACTACAACAATGGTAATGATGAGTAACGCCAACCACCAAAGAATTCTACGTCTTCGCGTACGATACATTATATAAACAAACAAAGCTTAGCTGTACAGATAGAAAAAAGTGTCCTCGTTGGTCTTGCTCATGGAGTGAGGCATCTTGTCATCGAAAGTGGAACAGTTAATAAGTCAAACGATCGCTTGGCGAATTTTAACGATGGCGGCCATGTTGTTGTTGCCATCGAATGTTCCGAGATGTTCCGAACTGGATTCCTCGGCTGTCGAAACCTCGTGGTTTCGGTTCCCGACGAAAGCCTATTTAAAATTCAAAATGGTCGCCGCATGAAAATCAGGGGTAAATAAAAAAAAAACCTTTGGTTACCGTTTACAGAAAATGCAGCAAACAAACAACTACAAACAACTACAAACAAAAACGAAAATTTGCGTGTAAAGTTACACGCCCTGGGGAGGTACTCCCCAATTTGTGACAAAAGGGAATACCCCCAGCGGGAAGGGGGTTACATGATATTTCCAGTTCTTCTCGTTGGTCAATTTTGTAGGGGAAGAGTGAAAACTGGAAAAAAAACACGGCATTCATGGAAACCAGGATTTTTCTTAAGTGGCATATTAAGGTAGGTTAATATATTGTTAGGATTTGGATTTTTAGTCATTATTAAGTAATTTTTTCCACCTGATGTTTTTACCGTGTATAGATTATGATTAAAGAAAAAGAAAGAAAGCGAACGTTTGACGAGCCAAAAAACGTTCTGTTCAATTCATGTCATAGCACCAGTCCTTACAGACTTAAGCCCGATTTCTCAAGTGTTTTACGGGAAATCTGAAGTCAAATAATTTCCGCAAATCTTGATTTAAAATAATTATAATTAGAGGAAATATCTTACTACTTTTTTTTGGCAGCCGATAGTTTTGCAGAGCATATTGTTATGTTTCATTCAAAAGTTGGTTATTTTTTCCCATGCATTTGCCTGTCCTCCCAAATTGCGACGTTTAAAGAGCCCTCTGGAAATGAGCTGTTCACGATTCCTCCAGAGAAATACCACCACAACAATGGTAAAGATGAAACTTTAATGCGCAAAATAATGGTAGCTAATAGTTTCAGTGGTATTCTTGGTCTTATCTTGTGGAAAGCCACGATGAATTTCAAACCCAATAATGCTGCGAAATCTCTAGACTGTGTAATTGGAGGTTCCTGTCAGACATGCCAGAGTTTGCAGCCAAAGTCGCACCACCTCTTCTGGCAGAGTGTGCACTGATTAGCAATATCCGATACAATATCACGAAGAGATGTCTTGAAGGACTCTCTATAATATTATATTATGTATAACAAGGTACTCCTCAGAATAGAGCGTATGCCGCTGTCACGTGTCCAGCAGCCATGCAAATTTATTGGAGCAAAAGAAAGTATTTGCATAAGAAAAGAGTTGAACTCACACAGGATTGGTCTGGTACACCAACATGGCCGCCGTTGCATTGGTTTGGAACACCAATATGGCTGCCATGACGTCATGCGCATCGCTCTATAAAAAAAGGGAAAGCGAGAATTTTTCATGTATGATTTAAAAAAAGTCACAGGACAAATACTGGAACCTCACTCCGCAATGACCACGGACTGACAATCCCTTACTTGATCGGTTTTACTCTCTTTGATGAAGATAAAAATAAAACCTTCACCAAACTGATCGGGATGAACGCCTCTGCTACGAATAAGTGACCGACAATTAACTGGGGAAGTTTAAGAAAACCCATATAGCCTAGAACAAACACGACTTAATCGTGCAACTGCTAAAGATCATGCATGCCTGTTTTGAAATTATCCCCTGGGATGTTGTGCCTTCAGACATGTCTTACTTTAGAGGTTCTTTTCCTTTAAAAAAATCAATCCTACACTTCAAGTTGTATTGCATAAGACTTTTTCATTTCAACACTGAAAATTTTTACCTATTGCAGTTGATTTATTGAAATATATATTGTGATCACATACGTCGATTATACTTTCATTACACATTGTTTACATTTTTCTATCGACATTGTAATTCATCATTTACACTATCAACCTTACTTTTCTCTGGTATTCTTTGTGGAAAGTTCTTGCTTGTTTCATTGTTGTTCAAGGCGAGAGAAATCTTACAAAGAAAACAAAATTACAAAATACAAGCTCAGTGAAATACAGCTTGATTCGTGCTACTTAACAAATCTAAGGTGTTTTTAGCAAGCAACGTTCTTGTCACTAAAGGTTTCAATTTGTTATGGTGAGATTCAGGCAGATTATTACAGTCAGTTGAGATTTGCTTTCCATTTTCTGCTTTGTTTTACACTATAGCTATTGCAGTTTAAACATTTAACAACAAAGCCTATTTATAACACTTGCAACAGCATATATAGTATAACTATCTGTTCGGTATTTGATGATTTTCCATATTCTTACTACCTATTCTCTTTGTAACGCATGAGTGTCGTAAGGAGAAAGAATTTTTGGGTCAATCCGAGGAACTGAAAGATTAATTTGGTAAAATTGAATAAAATGTTCTCCCTAGAGACCTCAAGGAAAAAGCGAATTCAACTAGAAGTGCCCCGTCTTTTCTGTTCTGCTGCATCTCCACTTTACGTTTTGTGATTTCACCCTAGTGTGGCAAACATGTTTTGGGCTTAACATTCTGTTTCTGTAAGCAGTCGCAATAATGCTTTGGCTAACAAATCGATAACTACAGTCTTTAGTTATTTTGAGTGAAGAACCATTACCACTGGGTATTTGATGTAATCTGTGTTAAAAATATGAGTATATGACCAAAATTGACTGTTTGGAATTAAATTCCACTCGAAGCGAAAATATCAATTGGTCGAAATTGGGCAATCTGACCCCGTCGAATGGTTGTATTATTTACCTGAGACAAGAGACAATATACTTTCTTTAAATTCAAATGTTACGATGGTCTGAACATGTAACAGTGCTATCACTGTTGTCTACACATGTCGAATCAGGGCCAGTTATTTTAGCTCCTTCTTGGTGTTTTTCTGTAACAGGACCAGTTCGTTGTCAAACACTACTTTGACACCAAAATAATTTATTTTCTTCCCCTGCAATAGCTTTGGGTAAAATGTTCCAGGTATAAATACCAAAATTTTATTATTTTACGACATCATTTACTGCAGTTCTACCAAGTAAGTGTTTTTCTCACAAACAATTAAGCACATTCTGAGAAGCTTAGTATCTCTGTCCACAGAAGGTAGGATAGCATTTCTAGACATTTCTAGTACATGTCGTAGAGCCATATTTCCATCTGCGGACTGCTAGTTAACGGAGCTAAGTCCTCCCCTTCCCCCGGAGTCACGGTTTGAAACGTTTAGGTTAAATCTTTCAAGTTTATCGTTTGTATTCCGAAATAAAGCAGTGTTTCCAAATTTCTCTGGCGAAGTGTGGATGCTGCCTGAAAAACGCGTGCCATGCATATTTTTAAGCACGTGCCTGCTTTACATCTAGGATAACTAATTATAATTTACGAGGTAGTGGCTTAACTGTTGTACAGCCACCATATAACGGCCTTGTAATGCCCAACTGCTTTCTGTATAAGATTGCCCACATGTGGAACCAGTTACCAGCTATCAAATCCCCGACCACTTTGGCACAATTTCGTTCTCGTTTGAATGGTGTGGAGTTTGCAGGGTGCCAGTGTATGCACTGTATTTTCTAACTCAAATTTTTAATATTAGGACTAGTTGCTCTTAGGAATAGTTTATATTTTAATTCTGAATTCATTCTAGCGAATATAGTAATTGTAATTAGTATCACCCAACAAAAATACAGCTAACATATTTCCAAATGGCGAATTCATTCTTTGGAATAACAATTCAATAATTATAGATAATGCAACTCTATTTTGGAAATCGTGGTTTGAACGCGGAATTGTGACGATAAAGGATGTGTTAAATTCTAAGGGAAAGTTTCTATCATATGAAGAGTTCAGCAACAAGTTTAACATCACCACAAATTATATGCATTACTTTCAGCTAATTTCAGCCATTCCATCTGAGTTGAAAAGGAGAGCAACTCAAACTTTTATACCGCAGCTGATCTTTCCTCGACCTCCCCATCCATTCTTTCAAATCAAACTCTAATTAATCTGGCTGAAGCACGCTGCAAAAATTATTACCAATTGTTTAATAATCATACCCCTATTGTCCCGAGTGGTGTAAAAAAGTGGCAGAGTAAATTTCCTGAAAAACTTGGTGACTGGATTGGATGCTTTCAAGATATGTATCGCCTCACTAAGGACAATAAACTTCGCCAATTTTGTTTTCGTTTCTTACATAGAACAATTGTAACGAAGAAAGAACTTAAACTATATCATTTAGCCGAGGACAATAAATGTATATATTGCTTTAACGCGGATTCAATAGAACATACGTTTATTGATTGCAAGGAGTCTGTAAAACTTTATTCACAAATTATATCATGGTTCAATCATTCTCAAAGTACTGAGATAATACTTTCAAAAGAACAAATTGCTTTTCATAACACATGTCACGTCACTGATGTGCTGTCAGACCCTTTAAAACGCAAGCTAGATTTGCTCATCATCCTGGTCAAACAATTTATCTATACTTTTAAATATCTTCAGAAAGAATTGTCTCTAGATGAACTTGTAAACAAACTGATTGTTCAATGGAAACTAGAAAAATGTGCTTAAACGTAAAATCGCTTATCTAAAAAACACCACTTATGGGGTATTAAGTTGATTAATTAACAGAGTTATTACAATACAAGGTTAACGTAGTAAATCCAAAAATGCTCTCAATTAATATCAATAATGCAGTGTTAAAAATTGTAATACTTAAAGCTAATGCATAGACCCCCCCTTTCTTTTATTTATTTATTTTTTTTTGTTGTATTTGTATATTTTGTATATTATATTTTTTTCTTGTTCTGTGTAGTTACTTAGCTGTCACGTTTTCTTTTTCTTTTATGTATGAGAAAAGTTATTGAACATTGTAAAACTTCAACAGTGCATGTAAGTGTAATGTACGTGTGTTTTAGGTGTATTAATAAAGTGCTTCATCAAAAAAAAAAAAAAAAAAAAATCACCCAACTAGTGGACTAATGCAAATCCTACATTTTAATTGGCTACGCTAGTAGAGGACTATTAGTAATAGTCCTCGAGTAGCGAAATTGGCGCAATCGAGCGTGACGCTTTCTTTCGTTTTATTCCCAAACAAATATTTCTTCAACTTGCATTTGCTAACTTTATTATTGCCTTTTCTGTCCAACTAGTTGGGTGATACTAAAACAATTAGACCCTTCGCCCTCAAGGGCCACGGGTCAATAGCCCATGAAGCTTCGCCTCATGGGCTATTGACCCGTAGCCCGTAAGGGCTACGGGTGTAATTGTTAAGTAGTAATGTTATTGTAAATAGTCGTGCGTTTTTGTCATGAGCCCCTGGCACTCCCTACGTTTACAGCTCAAAATAAAGTTGCCTTACCTTACGTGTCTGTTGCTTAGCGACAACTTGGCAAATCGCTGTCACTCGAAGTATGCACAATATCGATAAAATGGTTAAATCAAAAAATATCTCAAATTAAGCGTAAAATGTCCAATATTGTTTGCCAAAACTTTGGCTGGAGTCGCCAGAAATCGTTCTATATTTAATTAAAGGTAAACAATAATTCCGCAAATTGACCCTGAGTAACAGTCGTTCCATTAGTGTTAGGGTATCGAGAATTCTCAAATGTAAATGTAACCCCTGAACACTGAACAGATCTTACACAGTTTAATCCATGTAGTGATGGAGAGCCTAATATTGAAGCCCTTACACAGTATGTAGTGTTTTTGTTTAAAATGATTTTCTTGTCAAACAACACTCTAAAACCGTAATAGCTGCATTGGTCGCTCTGTAACAGTTCTGAAGAAAATGTTCCAGTTTTCGACACCACAACTGAGGTGTTCTCAGTGTTTGTTAAGCCCAAGTCTACCGCGTAAGTATTGTTCTCGCTACCAAATAAGCACACTCCGAGTAGCGCAATATCTTTGCTGTCTATTGAGAAACTGATAGCATCATTTTTGTCACTGTAGAACCAACCTGTGGCACTTGAAGACCCAAATCTACGGCATCGTTGAATATCGCGGACAGAACCAGATCTTTTTGTTTCCGGAAAACCCACAGGAGGCCGAGTAGAGATTGAATTCAGATATTTGACAATATTGACGATTTCTTTTGGAGTTAGGATTTCACAGTCTAACACCACACTAGTAAAGTCTTCTTTCTTCAGTGTTGGGAAGCGTATTCCTTTAATTACTTCTTCTTTGAGTATTCTTCTTTTCGTTGCACCAACTGCTGCTAAACCTTGCCTCTCGCATTCCCTTGTTGCCCACAAGTCAACCGCTTTAAACAGCTCTATCTCTTCAATCGTGAGACTCTCTCTTACGACTACTTCTTCAAGTAAGGACCTCTCGATTGTTGCAAATACATCTGAATTCACAGCCTCTTCTGTTTGCTCATCGATCACTTCCCAGCATTGATCCACCAGGTTTTTCTCTTCAAATTTCTGAGCAGATGGTAGGATGCTGAAAACATTGGACGGATCTAAATTATCTTGCAGATATTCCACACATTTATCAGCCAGTGAAGGCAACATGTATTTTTTCGCCAAATACAACACTCCCATCACATTACTATGGTTCAAATTCACTTCATCACAGTACATGTAACGAAACAACTCCAACAGACTTTCGTATTCACAGTCAGGCAGTTCAATAGAGTCTGTAGCCTCCGCCAGCTCACCGTAAAACATGGCTTCAAACACAGGACTGCTAATCGACAGCACAAACTTGTGCGCAGGAATCGCTTGTTTACTTACACTTTCGTGATCGGATCTGTGGACAACAAACTTAACATCGCTGAAAAGATTACTGTTGAACATAAACTTGCTTCTTTCTCTGATGCAGGGTCTTGTTGTTTGCCAGTTTCTTTCGACGACAAACATGATTTCTCCACTGAATTCAACGTAGTTAAAGCAAGAGAGTTTGAGGTTGCTAGATCGCGTGTAGATGCTGTGTTCGTGATAACTGATTGCAATGGAGTATATTCAAACAGAACTATTGTTACCCAGTCCCAAATGAATCAAAGAATGTTCCACCTCATTTGCAAACGCCGAGGAGAGAGTTGAAAAAATACGACGTGTAGCGGAGTATTTCTTGACGAACTTCGAGGTGTTTGGAAATGTAGTCAAACACTGTCTTGAGTGTTTGATAGATTGTCTCAATTGAAACAAAAGCTAAGGAGAAAACGGAGAAATAAAGTCATAAAAATCTATGCTAATTAAGAACAGATATCCAAACACCGTCACGGTCATGATTTTCTTTTGTTTACTGAGTGTTTGGGAAAGGCACGTGAACCTTCCCTCTGAAATAAAAGTGACAATAGATTTTTGTCCAAACTTTGTCCTCTGAATATTTGTTATAAGATAACTTCAATTTTAAAATAAAAAAGGGGGGTGCCCATGCTCATTAAGGAGCAGTGAGGCATTGAAAATGCCCCATTTTGGCATTATTTAATGCTTATTATAAGAACGCATTACCAGTTTATTGTAAAATCTTTGTGAGCCCCGACTCATAAGAACACGCATTAAACTACAGTCAGTACATTGTGTCGGACGCAAATAAACATTTTAAGTTTGATTCAGACAGAAAGCTAAATCCTTGATTAAAAATTTGAACCAAATTTCTTGACGTGGTTACCAAACTGAAAAATAGAAAAGACCAGTGTATCTGCTATTTTTCTCATCTAATCAATTTTCAGCAATAGAAATCAGATCAGTCTTTTCTCACGCAAAGCTTATGATTAGTTGATTGCAATGACTGGAAAAAAAAATTGGGGTACCCGTGCTCGTTGGTGAGCTAGAGCCATTTTTCAACTGACAGAACTCAATATCAAGGCAAATACGTCATGTTTTCACTATGCGCGTGCATGAGCGTGTGCTAATGACGCCATAAATTATGCGCAGTAAGGATGCGCGATGCAAATATGAGTTTCCAATCGATAGATTTTAAAAAAATTTTTACTGCAGTCAGATAATGAGTTACTTGTGTCAGAAAAGCAAAAAAATTTGGGGTCACCGACTTCGTTTCAGAGATAAAGCGTGTGGAAAACAACCCTGATTTTGAAACATTGGCGCACGTAATTCAGCATGGTCTACAGGGGTTTATAGTTAAAAATATCGACGGTGAGTCAACGGAGGCAAACGATCTTAGTCATATTTTGTAGAAGTGGTTCTGTTGCGTACATAACTCCAAATTTACCAACGTTTTCAAAAAACTTAACCCTTCAAGAGGCATTTGAAACCGTCGCACAGATAAACGAAGAGCTAAAAAGAAGGAAATTCGATGGTGCAGATTTTCTTCATTTTTTCGCTAAGCGTAGAAATTCGGAAGAGAAAATGATCCATCAAAAGAAAAATAGGGGTCAACGAACGTCCGAGATCGTTAAATCCAGGCAAAGCTGTAGCAGTGGCCATCTGCCCTATCATTGTTTATTTTATTACTTAGCGCGCGCTCTCATGCATGACGTGGCGTGTAAATTTGCATGCGCAGTAAGGATGCCCAGAAACAATTAGCGCGAACGTCCTTAATAGTCTTAAGCCTAGTTTTCACTAGCGACGCAAGCACAAGCGCAAGCACAAGTGCGAGCGCAGGCGCAGGCACAAGAGCAAGCACAAGCGCAAGCGCAAGCACAAGCACAAGCACAAGCACAAGGATCAAAATTTTTCCTTCTTCTTGTGCTTGCGCTTATGCTTGCGTTTGAGCCGCAACAAGTGAAAACGAAATACTGCTCAGGCATAACACAAGCACAAGGATATTTACCACACGCGGCTATGTTTGGCCAATGAAAACACTGGATCAGATTACCTCGTGCCTAAACAGTTTTCCAAAATGGCGGAAGGTTCGAAGATTTTGCTTGTGCTTGTGGACCTTGTGTTTGCGTCGAATTTCGTTTACACCTGGGTCATCCCTATTGCTTGCGTTTGTGTTTGCGCTTGTGCCAGCGTTTGTGCTTGCGTCGCTAGCGAAAACCAGGCTTTAAAGTTTAGTAACGATAAGTGTCGTTCCTGGATGCAAGAGTGGTCGATTGTACCTCAGGAAGTGTTTTATTCGATGTGTGTCAACGAGATATAACAGTTAACTTGTGGTGTCAGTAGCTTAGCCTAAAATGCCACGCACTGTCGCCCTCAGCCTAATCCTCGCGGTAGACTGAACACAACTTGAGAAAAAAAAAAACCCAGGGGGAGGGGGGTACTCCCATATAAAAAGGACGAGGATGCTTGTCGGAATTTTTCAAAGGGGACCTCGTTTCCAGGGCTTCTCTTTGGCAGGACAACCCTAAAGTTAAAACTGTGTCCATAAGCAGTCAAAATCCTCTCCAAACTTTTTTACGAGCGTATATGAAATTGTTGGCTTTTAGTCTTGAATTATAAGTACCCAAATAAACACGTTTTTGACCGTTTTTATGACTTTATTTGTGATTTTTTTAAATTTCCTGTGGTGAAATCTTTCAAAATTTTCACAGTACATCGGATTCTTCGGGATGCGAATTTTAAACTCTCAAAAAGTAGGTTTTTATAGGCGGTGTTTTCGAGTTTTGCAAATTTATGTCTTTCAGCGCTGCGGAAAAAAAACTGGTCAGATAGATTTCTTTGAAAAACGAGCTCAAACTTACGTAAAATTTAACCAGTCTGCCAAATTTTACGGAATTTCACCGAAGGAAACGCGAAAAAAATTGTTTTTACAGACTTCAATGAAAGAGATGTTCATTGTTTACAACAAGAAAACAGCAATTCGGGAAATTGACCGGCAAAAATTTCCATTCCATTGCCGGTCCGAGTATTCACTATTCATAAATGTGAACGTTACTCCCGAACATTTGACAGAACTGACTCCACCTGCTATGCATTGCACTGGAGGCCCTGATATCTTAGCCCTTATGAAGTAGTTCGTTTTTACCTTTATAATGACCTTTTTGTCAAACGACACTATATAACCATTATAGCTATAATCCTTTCTTTGTAAAAGCTCCGAAAAAAAACGTCCAGTTTTCGACAAAAAAATTGATTCAGTGCAAGAGTCTATATCACATCTAGTTCTACATAGTAAGTATTTTTCTCTTTACGGAATAAGCACACGCCGCGAAGCACGATATTTTCGTCTACAGAGACTCTGATAGCAAGTTTGGAGCCACCTAGAAGCGAAGAAAGGAGGGAGAAAGTAATAAAAGTTCAATTGAGGCCTTACACAAATAACTACTGTAAAATGATATTAAAATCGTTTAAAAAATCCTTGACCAAACATCTCAACCCTTGACAAAACACCACAAACGTTAACCAAACACCACAACCCTTGACCAAACACCATATCATTTTACAGTAGTGTAGGGCCTCAATTGAACTTTTACCACTTTCATTTAAAATGCTACGGAAGGACAACATCCAACGATTAAAGGAGAGAGAACGTGCCAAATCTGCGGCATTGTTGAATATCAAAATCAAATTGATAACCGCATCTTTTTGTTTCTGCAATGAAAGGCTGTAAGCTAAACAAAACAAAGAAGAGCAAACGTGAGTAAACGATTGCTACACAACTGCTACAAGTTACAAGATCCCTTGGAAATGTGACGGCACATTTTTTTTATAGTGCCTTCAGTACGTAGTCATGGTAACAGTCAGAAGCCGGGAACCTTTCCAAATTTAGAGGGAAAAGCCGTGGAATAGAAACGAGAGGACATAACCCCGCACTTGTACACGGAAAGAGGAACACTTTTGTTTTTTGGGGGAAAAATCTTGGCAAAGACATGTTGTTTTGCTGGAACTCTCTTTGTTATTCGTATCTAGACAGCACAATTCTCTTTACGGATGAAGCTCTCGTGAGCGACCGCCTCGGGGATCTGGAAAAAGTGCTCGTAACTGGCGCTGGTCGCCGGTTTGCCAGTGACCACGAAAGAGATCACGAATCTAGTATCCTATAGGTCTACTCCCCCGTCGGCAGACATTTTAGAATCCAGCTCGACTGTGCATAGTACATTTTCTGTGCAGTGGTCACTGACAAGGACTTAAACCCAGATACAGAACCTAGTTCGTGAAGTCCCAAAAGCGGTCTCCCGCCTCTGTAGATGAGAAATCATTGCTCGCGGGAAATTGTAATTGGGTTGTTAGTGAAACTCGTAACGCCATAACGGCGAAACGAGAATCAGCGGTAAGAAACGTTTTATGTGTAACCCTTACAATTATTGTGGGATAACCACTGTCGAGTAAGTGCTATGTAGGCTAACCGGGGTGCTATTCAGGTTAACGAGGCCGCTGACCGGAATGGTGGTGAGGCCCGCTAAAACGAAGCAATGGTCGCTCACCAAAGTGGTCGCAGAAGAGCTTCAACTATTCAAGAAGCTCTATGTGACGATGGTTTCACTGTGTCAGTCGATGATCTATTGAGGGTACTGTACTACACTTGCAAGAAAATTACCAACCACAGCTTCTTCGGCTGCAGTAATATACACCATTTCCGTGTATTTTATTAGGTAGAACACCGGGAAGAATAAAAGACTTGGGTCCAACACTAGTTTATTTCACATCACTGATGACTGGCATATCAAATATTCACCCAGTTCAAACGTCACTTCAGTCATGCGCACAAACTGCCTAACCGATTAATTTACTTTAATCATTGTATTCGCTTTGTCAATAACACAAATCGGACGTCAACTAAAATGGACTTAACTACTCCTTTTTTTAACACCAAGACCGGCGAACAATCATTTTTTGCAAGTAGCACTAGACTATGGAACAATCAAGACAGTACTACGAGGGGCCTCATTCTCCTTTGTAAATTTAGAAATCTAATATTCAAGAAATACAAAGATCGAAATTCTAGAATTGACACAAGGACCACAATAAGAAGTACCGCAATGAGAACTACTGGTTTTACCAGTAATTGGGTTGATTGTGTTAATTATTCAATAAAGTCATTATTTATTTATTCAAACGATATATTACGTCTATTTTTTCGGTCCCCGAGCTTCACAGCTAATGTCCCACAGTTCAAAACTAAAACTACGAGCGAGAGATTTTGGTTTAGAAAAAGTGTTGAAAAATTTTTAGTATTCCCGAAAAAGAAAGCGAAAAATCTGTCAAATACATTTAGAGCCCGTGTTACAATTATCCAGCGTAAAGGGCAACGACAATTCCTGGCGCTGACAAAAACATTCGCGGCTTCTGGGAACAAGACTTTTGTTGAGTACGACGCAGTTTAGTTCAGCAGTTTAGTATTGGGTTCATTTGGGAGTGCAGAGGTTGAAATCCTTCTTTTTTGAATTCCGCCCGCTCACTTACTGAGAAAAAAAAAAACTTATTTACAACGGATTTACACAGTGCTCTATGTGTAAAAAGATTTAAGACTCTTGTGCATTTAATTTTGATAATTTCAAAATTATATCCCATAAAAACAGGGTTGTCTAGTGCAGGGGGTAGTGGTATACCAAACAAACCTCTAAAAGAAACAACACAAAAAGGGAAACAACCTATTTTACTGAAAATTAGAACGCAAGAATTCTCTAGTTATGAATAAATAACAAAACGACTAAAATTTTAACTTGATTTGTAATCTACCAACATATACCTATAACTATATCTTTCGTAGAAAAAAGAATATTTTTAGTCAATTCAAAAAATACATATATTGCATAGCACACCAACCCAAGGCCTGGCTACTCTGAAATAAATACAACAAGGTGTCCTGTCCGAATGAGGCTGTGTCTCTGAACTTGGCTTTGTAATAATTAAGATAATTTTTTTTTGTTAAAATACTATTATATATATTTTTCTATTAACTTCAGTATTTTTTTTTACATGAAGCTACCCTTTCTGCCCTTCTTCTGCTCTTTTTGGATTGTCACGAGGAGACTGGGGTAAGAGCGTTGCGTGACGAGACTGACAAATAACACTGCGAAGGAGAGTACCTAACCAGGAGATAGAGCCTGGGATCGAGGCTGAGAGTACCCTAGCGAGCACAACTTTGTTTGCTCGTGTGCCAGGTGAAAGTCAAACAAGGAGAGAAAGTCATTACTACTTCACACCCAGTAGTTGTTTGTATAGTCAAGCGACTGAGTAACGTTACTGGCGTTGGCCCACATGCCTTTCTTTGAGTGGAAATAATGAAATAAATGCATCATCTTGAGTCTTTCAATTTCCATACCGGCCATTAAAATACGATCACAAATCTCCCAATCTTCTCCGCCCCATTTATTCTTGAACTCCTCGACATTCATTCCTCCAATCCTGTCCCAGTCACTCTTGTAAATTGCCAGCGTTCCGTAGCCATACACTTCCCAGTAGCCCCTTAGCCGATGTGGTGTCCTTCCACACGTAAGTCGCATGAGCAAGGGATTGTATACAATCCTATTTCGAACGCAATGCTGCAGCAAAATTAAGAATAAGACTAATATGTTAGTATACGGCCACCTTAACGAACGATATTACTCGGGACCAAGGTGAGGCATGGGCCAGAATACTAAAGCTTATCGCCAAAACCGCTTTCGAGCGACGAAAGTTCATACTGTCCACGCCTGTTCAGAAAATACTCAGATTTGGGTTACTGAAGCCCCGTCCACAATACGCAGGAGAAATGCGAAAAAGCGCAACTTTATATCTCCGGTTAGGCCTACCGTCCACACTAATCCGTCATGAAAATGAAACTTTTCAAAAACGCTGTTCAAACCGGAGGAATTTGAAAACGCCGGCTTTGCGTTTTCGTGTGGACGGAAAACATTTTGAAAACAGAACTTCCCGAAATGATGGCGTCACAAACTCACAATAATAATGTGATTTCTCTGCTCGAGTTTTCCTCAAACACAAATCCAAAATGACCGGTGATGGTTGCGTTTTTAAATTCCTCCGGCAGTGTGGATGGAAAACACTTGATGCGTCTTCAGAGTGAAACCTCCGTTTTTCAAATTCCTCCGGCGTAGTGTGGACGGTCTGAGACCAAATGTACGGTATATCAAGCCCGCCTATTAATAGGCCATCAGTCCTAAGCCATCCCCCCCCCCCCCTCCCTCGGGAATAAGCTGACGCTCCTACCACGTTTCTTCCGTAACTAGGTCACTTCCTTAAAGAACATTTCACTTCAAACAGAAATAGTTCTGTTAATGAAAATGTTGGCGTTTCTAGTGCAGATCAAATCGAAAATAAAAATTCAGAATGGCTCTCTCACAATATGTCCCTTATCAGAGTCAGCTCGTTTAATTAGTCTAGTTCACACTAGCGACACAACGACATAAACATGACGACATGAGGACGTTACGTCGGTATATTTGTAGCGTGAACATCCTGACATGATGACATAATTTTTTGGATATTTAGGATTTATATTTAGAATTATTCATAGCTTTTTTGGCTTAGCCCTGTGTTTTCCTCGCTATTCCCTTAAAACAAGACTCAGTTTTATTCTAGAAACAATTCAGTTCAGCGATTTCCCACTCGAAAAATGTATTCCATATCACTAAAAGCGCTGAAGGAACAAATCAGTTTCTAAAATGGCGGATGCTGATAACATCAAAGCGCCTGAATCTTCTTGCTCCACTCCTGCCATTGCAAGAAATTTTAAACTTTCGGCCCAAGTGATTCAAAATCGGTGCATTTTTACAAGAAAAATAAGAGGTATGTCGAGGGTTTTTCGAGATATTTAGAAAAGGTTTGGTGATATTTGGGAGACTTTTTTTGAGAGTTTTCGGAGGATATTTAGGCGATTTAGCTTGATATTTGTGGAAAGGCCTAGCGCTATTTAATTGAGACTTGAACATGGTCGATTGTTTAGCCACCAATCAGATGCGAAATAACAACCGCGAACGAAGCAAACAAATTAACGGTGTCTCCACCAGTCACGAAACAAAACTTCGATCGCTTTTTCCTTCCAAAAATGGCTGTTACCCTGCAGTGTTGTAGTTACTAATTTAACCACTTCTCTTTGTGCAAGCAAACTGGAAATTCGAGAGTCTTTATATGACGTGTGGCTCAAAGCTGTACGCCCGGACTTGCAGACTAAGGCTACAAAACCAGACAGCTCTGCTATATTCAACTTCATCCGTTGCTATATTTGGCGATAAAAATTACAAAGACACCCTGATAATTCTTAACTAAAAAGATCAATTTCCATGGAAAGTGAGAAGGTTTGGAAACAAAAAAACGAGGGTAAGGAGCGTAATAATATAAAGGGTAGAATATTCTCTTTTTGTAAACAATATGCAACTACATGTAATAGTGCGCGATACCGACCATACGCGAGATTTTCCTGAATTAAAATTTAAAGATTACCGTATTGTGCACCAGAATTATGGGTTTCAGTAAATAAACCGATACATTAGGAAGAAAGGAGCTTCCAATTAGAGTACCAGGGAGACGAAAAACATATTCAAAGCAAAGCCTTGATGACATGTTAGTGTGTGCCAAAGACTATGATTCCGCGGCTGATTAGCGAATTCTGAACTCTTTTGAAACCAAACTACAAAGTCCTGGGCTTAACCATAGAAAACGCAGTATCGGAAATGTCGGAATAAGGCCAATACAAGAATACCAGCTGTTTCTGTTTGTAGAAAAACAATGATGGCAATTCTAAAATCGGGATGAAATCTTCACACACCTTTACAAGCGGCAATTTGATTAGTTGTTTATAGTAGCCCCAATCTGATTGGTGTGACATACATACATCTCTCACTTACTCATCCACCCATCCGTTCATCCGCTCATAACATAGACCTGACCGTGGACTAAGAGATATGTTTTTTGTCAAAAAAAAAAAAAAAAAATCAATAAGAAAACGTTTAAGCCTAGTTCGCACTAGCGACATAGAAAAAAAGAAGAAATAGACGAAAAAAACCCTGATCTTTTCCTCATGTCTTCAGGTCGATGTTCACACTTCCGACATAAGCGATTATGCCGTTATGTCATTATGCCGTTGTGTTATTATTTCGTTATATCGCTAGTGTGAACCTGGCCTTAATGTTTTTCTTATGTCGTTATGTTGCTATTATGTCGTTATGTCAGGATGTTCACACTGCAAACATAACGACATAAAGTCCTTCTTATGTCGTTATGTCGCTGGTGTGAACTAGGTCTACGCAACTAAGCTTCCCCCGGTCATGCACCACATCAAAACGCCTCAAAATGTTGTCCAACCCCAGGTTATCACCAAAATGTTTTTAGAATAGTTACTAACCTTTCTGACATCATCAAAGAAATGATAAGGAATATCCAAATGAAGATCCATAACAAACAAGATTGAATTCGGATCTTTGACCATCCCAGCAGCCAGTTGCAGCCCCAAGGCCTTCTGAAATTTCCCTGGTAGTCTAACATGTTGATAATTTGGAATCGCACTTCTCTTCAGGGCTGCTTTTAAATCAATATCTATGCCATCAAATTCAGTAATAACCACGTTAAATTTGAAATCCTTAGTCTTCTTGTGTATTTTCGACATGTGGTAAAGGAAATGGAGAAGCCATCTTCCTTGGTTGTTTCCTGTGGTTAAAATGACGTTGACTACAGCACTCTTGTTCGATGCCACGCCCACAGGTGTACAAAGATCACTTGTTCCCCAAGGTCTGTATAGATGTTCAGAAAATCGCACAGATCTTCTACTTGAAATTTCCATAAGTTCCAGTTCCACCAAATATCTGTCTCCTGTACCTTGATCATGGTTTTCCTCCACATTTAAGGTGTGTCGAAGAGAGTACTTCCTACAAAATGTCAAAAAAGAAAATCCAAGTTTTTATCGGATCACCTAAATGTTGATTTATGTTACGTTTTGCTATATTTATCTTCCTACCTGAGAGAAACAATCTTCCCGAAAATAGCGACCATCTCCGATCCAAAAGTAAAGGTTAGTTTCCATCAAGAGATTATTATCCTGTTTTCGTATGATCAATGCGATCGCTGCAAAAAAGTTTGGCGATTGTTGTTACCATACAGAAACCACTGTGCAACGATCATGGCAATCGCTTCAACAACCTATCTCGACGATTGTAGAGATCATATGGAAGCCAGTAGTCATAAGGCCCGCTAAACATTTTCTGCAACGATCGCAACGATCTCTGTGTAATCACTGCGCCTTTCAACAACATACGGACTCTAAAATTCAAAGTCCAACCGACAAATGCATTTTTCGCTACCGTCAATCAAATGTTCGGCGGCTCCTCCCAGCTTCCGACTACCGTCGAGCGCGAGGTAATCAAATCGTTGAGCACAGTTCAGACAACGAAACACTGCTCGGCAGTAGTCGGAAGCTGGGAGGAGTCGTCGAACATTTGATTGACGGTAGCGAAAAATGCATTAGTCGGTCGAGCTTTGAATGTTAGAGTCCGCATGTTATTGAAACGCACAGTAAAGTTTGTTTGTTGCCATTTCTAGTAGCCACTACTAGCTAAGATGATAACAGGACTGGTTCATGTTTGACCTGTTTGTTCACAGCTGTTTCGACCAAGGTTGTCCCACAAAACTTAAATATACGCCAGGTTCACAGTGTTTCAGCAAGAAGGAAAGGGAAGCATGAGTACACGTGTTTGTCCTGTTCTTTTCTATCACGCTGAAACACCTTGCAGCTTCAATCAAGACACCTTAAACTACCATTACCTATAATACCTTTCGACATTGTTGCGTACGCTTATAAGGTTTTGTGGGATAACCTTTCCCAAAACAGCTGTATCAAGTTGAGTATGCTCGTGGAAAGTTCACAAAGGAGCACCAACCTGCGCTTCGTCGATCTCGAGCGACTGTCCATATTAATGCTACTCGTTTGAAAACGCATATTTTTTTTCTCCTGGCGCGCAAACGTCCACGCTAAAAATTTGAAACGCCGTTCAGTGTGAAGCCCTATCGTATTCGTGCGGACAGCGAAAACGGGGGCTCTCGAAAACGCTAATCAAATGCGCAAACAACGGTTGTGGTGTTTTCTCATAGCGTATCAGCGTTTTCTTGCGCGTTTTAGTTTGACTAGCTCCCAGGCCTCCGAAATAAATTGACCGTGATCGCATGGGAGAAAGCCTCACAGGAACATTGTAGGCAACGTTTTAGCGTGGACAGGTAAACACAGCCACGCGAGCGAGGTTGAAACACTGCGAAAATGCCTGGCAACGTTTTATACGAAAGCGCATCTGCCAGGATTAAGCGCCCTGCTCGAGCTCTCGCAACCTCCGGCGTACATACAGAAGTTTACAATAGAGAATGCATGATAATCCGAGAATGTTCATTGTGTCGAGGTTCAGCGGAATTTCGGTTAGAACAATACCATCATCAGAGCACAATATGCCTACAAGGTATAGCAGTTTAATCAGGTGGAAAGTTTTCAGAATTCAAGGTATCCAAGGGAACGCTTGCCTCACTGGGTAATTTATTTTACTCATTTGAGTGGCGTTTTAAATAGAACAAATTTACCAAACAGGAAAACACATACTACTGTGATGATCAATTCCAAAAAACGTCTAAACACTAATTCTTTCTTGAAATCTATGCAATTACTGCGTTGTTTTCTAATTTCTTGTAATTTGCATACTAGAGTGATGTTTCCTTTGTTACTCAAATTTGCGGTCACACTATTCCGGAAAAGAACTCTTTGTTTCCTAACGGCACAGAACACTTGTGGTATAGCTGACGCAATGAATACTGAAAGTTCCTGGTAACTGAATGATCTGTAAAACTAGAATATATGTGAGCGGCTGGTGAAGGAATCATTGAGTTTTTACAACACCACAAACAACAACCGAGCGTAAATAATTTTCGACCGTATGTTCCGCTTGGCTAAACGAAGCATATGCCATGCGGAAAAACGCTGCCTAGATACTGAACATTGCAGGTAAGACCTTACCAGCAATATTAATAACGAAGTCGCCAGTAATGTCAATAAAATGAAACATTTCACGCACGATATCGGCCTTAATCATTCGATTTAACATCACCCTACAACACAATGTAAACAATCAATGGCGGCCTCTTTCCCCAGTTACAGTTATCATTGCTAACTACTTGTAAACGTTTTCAACCGGAACGTAGAAGTAGTCGACGGAGCTTCGACTGATCATTTGGCGATCCTGTGAGATGTCATTCAAAACCAACATGGGAAATATGAGAAGATATTTCTAGCTTTTTAGCGAGCATAACAGATTTTCAATTGCGTAACACCCATTAAAACTAGTGTAACCATGTTAAAATCAATGATATGTTGGTGTTCGCATCAAACAGTCTTTCAAGCATACGGACAAAAAATAGAAATGATGTTACTTTCCCTCTTTCCTTTCCTCTGCCAGCCACCCGAGACCCATTTATAATTTTGTCAGAAAATATAAAGGAGTTTACTAAGATCAAACAGAAATATAAAGAGGGGTTTAAAATATTTACGAGCGTGTCGAGGATCGGCCTATTCATAACTCTTTCATGTGTTCTTTAGATCAGTTGTGTAATTCAAGTGGTTTTTTTTTTAAATATTTACCCAGGGCGCTTGCTTTGTATCTTCATCCAAACTTGAGAAACAATCCCACTGGCTGTATTTTCATCCATCTGGTCGTTTCCAAAATTCACAAAGTCGCCAGCTCCGTAAACTCGGTGTACGACATCTGAATAGTCGAAAGGATAAATCGAAGTGTAATGATTCTCCCATGTAGCCTGGTATCTCTGTAAAGGTTTTTTCACCAGGTAAGACGGATTGTACGGACACGGAGGAAATAGATCACGCGTGTCTTCTTCGCTGATGAAAGGAAGGCGATACATTTCAGCTCGACGCTTCGCTTCTTCGTTTACAAACGACGGATCGCGGCGTGGAATATGCATTGGAAGCGCAAAATCACTCACTTGCTGGCTTGGCAATGAATTTGATTTCACTTTGTTCAAATCACGATCATTTTCGAAAGGACTCAAAACATTCGAAGGAATATCTCTTAGTTCATGTTCTTTCCAAGTCGAAGATTTCCATTTTAGATGCAAGTGACTCAATTTTCCATCATCATCGTCGTCGTCGACTTCGCCATGTTTGTGTAAAATCTCCACATAGTACCGCTCGCCCGCATTCAAATGAAACGTGCCTCGTCCATTTTTCCAGCTTATATCCGAAGTAACGTTGCAAATCAGTTGACTGTGTTCTGGTTTTGAGTCCAAGCTCATCCAAAGTTCAGTCGATCCAGTCGATGCTAAATAAAAACTGAAATCCCCAGATTCAAAGGGAGTTAAAAATCCAAAGATTCGTAATCCAAAATTCTCGAATTTCTCTGCGAAATGCATTCGCAATCTTGACGTCCTAAGCCGTTTTGACGGCCCATGTGGAAATAGAGGGTACTCCTTAAGTGAAAGCATTTCATAGCCACATATGTCCTCCCAAATTGCAACATTTAATCCTCCTTCTGAAGTCTGTTTATTGAAATTAAGTCCAGATCTGTTTAAAACTCGAACCGTGTCGTCGATAGTTCTTGTTCGTTCATTACCGATGCCTCCATCTCGGCGCTTTTTGTTTTTAAGAATCACCACGGCCATGGTTAAGAGAAGAATCGTCGAAATAAAGAGTACTTTACGTCTTCGTGTTCGGTACATGACTCCGAAAAAGCCACTTGACAACGCGCGCGGTAAGGTTATCACTTGGGTAATAATTATTGTGGACTCAGGCTAGGGGCACGGGCACAGCGCGCGAGCGTCACGGTAGTGTTGCGTGACATCACGCCACACCCTGGGGCGAAAGGGGTCGTTTCTCCCTAGAGTTTTTCGCTCGCCGTTTTTCGCGCAGCGCCCTAACTGACTGAACGCCTGGAAGACGCTTATTTGGAGGAGAGAAGTAAATTTTCCTCAGTAAAAAGACTTGAATTTCATTTCACATTAAATAAAGGATGTCTATATTCCCACCGAATTCTAAGGACTGCGGGCGCGGCGGTTATGGGTGCAAGAATTATGTTCCATGATTTACAAATAGTTCATACGTTAGCGCGCTTCTTAGCTGTGGGTTTTTCCCCAAGTTTCTTAATTTTTCCAATTTATTGGATTATTTCGCCCGCTCTAACGATTACATTCCAAACCATAAATCAGAATAGAAATATCATTTATGAATATACATATTGGTTATATTGACTAAGCGTGAGGTCAAGATGGCTGGATATTTTTTTGCACGTTTATGGCCGAGGCCAATATCCCAGCCATCTTGACCGAACAAACTTGCTCAATAAAGGATATATTGTATGACTTTCGTGAATTTTTTGTTTTGCGGGACCCAGCGGGATATGGTGTAGTCTCGAGCAGGCAAGATAGTACCATCTTGCCCCCTTGGGTAGCCAATTACAACGCATGTCTTGCTTCATCTTGCCCGCTAACAGAGCTAGCCATATAACTGGTAGGTTTGGTACGTTAAAAAAGCAAAAATTCTGGGAACAGCATTTTGTGCCTGATCTGTTAGGTAGACGTAAAATTGACCTCCCTCAAGCAGGGCCGAAAACAAATGAATTGATCGCAAAGCACGTGTATACGAGAGGGTTTGTTCTCGTTTGTACATTGTATTACGTAACATTAGTTACGGCCGGTCAGTATAAAACACGGACTGCAGTCGGTACGCCGCATTTAGTCTGCAGTCCGCGTTTTATACCCAGTCCGTAATGCTTGGTCCGCGTTTTATACCCAGTCCGTAGTCCGCATTCTGCAGTCCGCATTCTGTAGTCCGCATTCTGTAGTCCGCATTCTGCAGTCCGCAGTCAGCAGTCCACAACCATGTTTTAGACCGACCGGAACCCTACGATTCTGGACCATGTAAATTGACACAAATGTTGCCTGTTCCGACGGTATGCGAGACGACGTGCTTTCATCACCAAAATTAGGACAATTATCATAGCTGTTTACGAACACGACTTTGAATCGCCGTGGCTTTTGGGGAACAGCTATTGAGCATTTTCACTTCCGAAACAATGAAACGGAGGTTGGGGTACCTACCAAAGTGATCCTGTGGGAGTTGAACTGGCTTTATGTAACATATTTTACGCACAGAAATCTAGGCCAGCGAAGTGAAACTAACTTCAAACTTTAAATAAACAACGTATCCGCTACAGTACATTTCAAGCTGCCTCCACACTCGAAAGTCCGCAATATTGTACAACACTCGAAAGAAAGCACACGGACGAACATGGAGATAACGTCATTCGCCCCTGAAGAATTTGTGGGGGGGGGGGGGGGAGGGCAAATTAATGTCCATAGAAAGAAACATACATACACAAAACTCGATTTCTAAGTTCTCCATTAACCGATTAGGACTGCGTTTTCTCGAACGCAATAATCGTTCCCTACGTGCCTATTTGGAACGTAATCGGTGGCAATCACGTGGATGTCCAATTTTTAGACGAAGGCAGAGGGCAACTGTCGCTATAAATTGTTTTGACAAAGAGAGTTCCAGTACATCCGTCCATGAGGCCATTATTGCGCGAGGAGAGAATTTTCAGATATTTCGTAAACAAAGAAAAAGCCATAAAATTTGCACACATACAACAATAAATTAAGACTTACAGACTGAGACGTTTCAAGAAGATTTATTATTTAAAAAGGTGAAACAGCGCTCTTTGCTACGTCTAATTTTATGATCATAAACAACTCATTTTCCGTAACACTTAACCCACAAAATGCGTGAAATCGCAGCTTTGGCAACCTGCAATTTCAAAATTTTCCGGAGGGCATGCCCCCGGGGCCCGTAGGTTGGGTTGCCCCTTCGAGCCTCTGTCATGCTTTATTGGACGCCTGTGAAAACTTCTGCTTAGAACCCTGATCAGATATTGGGATCCAGACTAGCAAAAGACACGGATCAAGAGACTGCACCATGGTGGCTTCATTACACTGTAAGTCAGCATGAAATATTACTTTCATATGACCGTTAAAAGCACTAAATACACACGTCGAAAGGTGGATGTGTGTGCGAAGACATGAGGGGTATCACAAAATTTATCAATAGTTATGAGGGGGGATCACTTCAATAAAATAACATTTAAAGTGGGATCAGCTAAATGTTACTGTCTTTAGCCGAAAATCCTCCGACACCCCCCAGGCGATAAACAATGACCGGTCCCAAGCATTTTGGTGAAGTCCAATACCGTCGTAAGCACCTGTCTAGCTGTATTATTGTGCAACACTTTGTGGTGAACACTACCTGAAGTTGTACATGGTTTTTACGAACAGAACAACAGACTTGCCTATGATGGAATGGCCTCGCCTGGAACAACAATGAGCTCATTGGCAGCCGGTAGCAGTTTTGGTTTAGTAAACGAAAGATAAGGCCATTAGTTTGGAGGCTAGCATAAATACAGCAGTTCTGTAACCTGTTCTGGCGGGACACCGGATAACACTATCTCGTCCTGGGTTATTGTTGCAACGAAGTTCTGTCTATTGCTCTCCTTTATCTGCTGTAACAGATCGCGGCTTTCACAGGCCAAAAACTTATTATTGAGCGGACAGGTAAAGTTGCTTCTGAGAGTGTCCGCCTTACAAAGAAGTCATTAGTCAGTTTGAGAAAAACCACGGCGACTGCATCGAGAACGTCGCTAAACAAAAGATTTAAAAGCTGTGCACGTGCGTTCTTGGTACATTTCTTTGCCGTCCTCTGCAAAACGACAATGTGAAATGACCCGGAATTCTTCGTTGTCTGGAGAACGTGGACCACGACGGCTAATTTTTTAAATTTTTATTTTAAATTTATCGCTGTGTTCCGTATTTAGTTTTGCGATAGTTTTGACGGAGAAAAAAATAAAGTAAATGACTTTAGAGTACCGCGAGATTCGTAGGTAAAATATAAATTCATTTTTTCACACGACGTTGTCCTCGGCATCGCTGTTGTGGTTACTTTAACTCCCTATTATTCTGTCCCCTGGGGAAGAGCCTCCAAATGTGTGGCCAAAAATGCTACAGATTACGCGGCAATGGATTAGCATCCCTTCCAAAGAGATTGAAAATAATTCCAGATGATTATGCTACAGAAAACAGGTTAACGCCCGAGCACTTGTTAGCTGCCTTGCAACAAAACTCTTTCAACTGTTTACCACTGAATTGCATTTGAAGATGGACAAACCTTTTTGGCTAATACTTAAGACTACATCAGCTGTGTGCTAAATGCGGGTCGTGTGAAAACCTTTCTTTAGTTTGTTTATATTCTTTTACATTGATAAGTTTAGCTTTTTGTGTATGGATAAAATTGTTGCTGTTGTTGTTGTTACTTAAGCTTAAGCTTAAGGGAATACGGCGCAACCATAACAGTGGATTCACCAAACAAAATTACCATCAGAGTCAAGTATGTAGCCAGGTAAACAGTGGGTAAAGACGTTTCATAGCTGATAATTTAGTTCGTTAGTTATTAGTAGGCGAAGAGCCACCCAGTAGAAGTACTACTAATAAAGTCATTATTATTATTATTATTATCATTATCATTATCATTATTATTATTTATATTATTATTATCATTATCATGATGATGATGACAAAATCCGATAGAAAATCGAGCAATTTCAGGCTTTAGTGGACAAAAATCTGGTACCAGAATAATTTTAAGTGTTTTACAATCATTTCTACATGTTCTTTAAGCTAAATACATAAATAATTGCCTGAAATGACACCGAAAACAACTTCCCATGGGAACAAGAGAAAATAAATTTTAAAGTTCAGAGAACTTGTGCAAACACAGGAAAACTTTCATCATCAGTTTCATTTCACCAGTACTTCCAAGTGTTTCATACGAAGTTCAACATTCGTGTTCGACGTTTGGTGTTGCTAGAAATGATTTTTTGTGAGAAGATATTTAAAACTGTCGCACAGAAGTTTGCAATACGATGTAAATAATCTTGGTACTAGGTTTTTGTCCACTTGTTAGTCGAACTTCCGATGGATTCCGTCTTATTATTTTTGCCTTGATGAACCACACGATGTTTTTGATGTTCATTATTTAATGAATACATGTTTCGGATGAGACATCATCCATCGTCAGTTGTACAGTGGTAAATAAAATGAAAATATGCAATAAATAGTGTAACAAAGTGAGATATTAACAAGAATAATTAAGGATGAAGGCGCGAACCAAAAAAAGGATAACACTATTTAAGCTAAGAAAGGAGACTAATTAGTATGAAAGGGATAAATTAAGATGTTTGACCTGGGAATTTAAAGACGGCTGCTCCCAAAGGATGTGCATGGCTTCCTTGATTTTCAATAGGAAGCTTGTGGAAGCAGAGTCGAGAATTTTAAAACAATCTTCTGAACAAAGGGAGCAACAATTTTCAGAACTTCTCAGGTGTTTAAAGATGTGGGAATGTTTGTAAGAGGAGAGATGCACGCGGATGCGAGTGGCGAAGTGTCTGTTGGTTTCATGGATCACATTATCACTATCATTATCATCATCATCATCATCACCATTATTATTATTATTATTATTATTGTTATTATTATTATCATTGTTGTTGTCGTTAAAAGCCACTCAGAAGATAGTTAAGGGTTCAACAATGGACACATAAAACGCCGACATCTAGCTAATCTGCTATGAAACATGTTGCGTGCATGGCTTGGTCATAGAGAAATACGAAATCGACTATGCGTTTTAACAAATAGTAGTAAATATACAGGTATCGCAATTTCAGTTCAAGTCACTCACAAGTAAACCAGGTACTAGTTAACCAAACATTTGATGACTCAGTACAAATATTTTAATGTTTTTAAGTGTTCCTTTATGAAAAGATCGTACAAATTACTCTACTTCTACTTCTACTAGTTAAAACAAAATAAGATGGCTATTATTCCAGTTAGTTCTAATTATAAGAGAAATGATTGAAAAAGTTTTTTTTACATTATTTTATAAACAATTTTTATCTAGTAATTAATAGAAGCATGCCCAGTATTTACGAAACAGTAGCCTGTACGTGCTGCAGGACCTTAGCAACTCTTAGTCTGCCAAGGCAGAGAACTGCCATCTTACGCCTCTATGTCAGACTAAATGTGCCATCCTTCAAGGAGCCCTATTCGCAAAACGAACATACTAAAGACTAGCTTTTTCTACAGCAATTGTAATATAAACGTCTTTTTTTGTTTTTCATGGATCACATTTTAGCATAGTCTTATTATTTGAATTCATTTGTAAAGTTTTAAGTTTTATCTAATTCGGCTCTAGAGGTGTGATTTTAAAGGTTCAATAAACTATCTATCTATCTATTTTAATTTTTCTCAGTTCTTATGCTTTTTTGCTAAATCACGTTCGAATCGTGGCAAAAAGACACCATAATTCTGACTTTTAGCCACCAGAGCACACATGTCTGTAGGCTTTTAGTTTCTCATGGTTTAGACGGATTGGGACCGTAGTTTTTTATAGAACTAATCGGAACTAAAAGGAACAAATAATGTCGAGAGCTAATATCTCTACCCCTTCCCTTCCTTGTCTCAACCCACATTTTGCCTCACCCATCCTGCCACACCCTCCTAAAGGCTCCATAGACAAAAATTGTCTTTGAACAGCTAGTTTACAACTTCGCTCAGGAGGTCTGACACAACAATAGCACAACACAGTGTCTTAGAACAAATTTCTAGAAACGTCTACTAATTCTGTTGATACAAAAAGTAAATTAATCCAGCCTCATCTAAGGCAAAGCAATATCTTTTTTTGCAGCCAACTTTGCTCACACCATTACGGGAATTTTTCACCTAAAAGAAGTTAGACAACAAACCCCAAAGTTCGAAGCATTTGTTCTTGGGGTCACAACCATCACACACTTGAAACTTTCATTTTTCTTACTCCAGCATTACTGCGGACAGTAAATTTTACCCGAAAGTCAAATCACACGAAAGTCCTATTTTCCGGCCATGCAAAACCAACTGAATGTAAAAATTCAACTGAGAATAGACCCCATTAGACTAGACTTTCTCAAAATCCTTCACGGTTTTAGGTAGTCCCCTATTTCACGCTGATCGTACTCAAGTTTTGAGCGTCGCAGAAATATTTCTCAGATAGCCTTGTAGGCAGATCTTACATGCGCAAGACACAGCCCTGTTCTAAAACACGTAGCTAACACATTGAGTGCTAGGGTTGCACTATGCTATATAGAGAGCAAATAAATTTATAGCAACATTTAAATGAGTAATTTTTCAAACATGGAAATATAACACTAATAATGTTTTTGACTGTCTTTAGGTGGCCACTCATTGCCCAGATTTGATTGAAGCTGTACTTGTTGACAACTTTTAACTACGAGCCTCCGTGGTCTGTATTTCTACGGGATCATGAACCAGGAACAGTCTACGGTGAAATGAAAGGACAGAAACACATTTTAAACTTTTTGTTGTTTAAAATCAAACTATCGACATGGTTTCTTGCCTGCGAGCAGGCTCTTCGCAAAATGAAAAAAAAAAGAAAAAAAATTAAGGAGGGGAGAAAGTATTTTGCGTGCAATATCGGACGCACCGATCTAAAATTCTAAGCGACGCGTGCATGCTCTTCTTGTCTTATGTTTTAAGTTGTTGATAACAAATAGTTGTCGACAACTTAATGTCTATAGTCTGTGGAGGCCCTTATAAGCGATAATTTAGTCAATTTTAAAAGAGTTGCTACCAAGAGTTGCTTTTGTATACATTTAATTCGTGAACGTACAGTTGGGAATCCTTCTGCGATAGAGGGCCAGACCGTCAACATCAAAAATTTGCGAACGGGACTTTGGGCGTGATGCTCAACGAGTTTGCCTTTGAATTCTAAAGGTCTCTGAAGAGTCTCTTGGCCGAGACGAAACGCCGCGTCAGACTAGCCACGAGCATTTCACAAGTATTTGACAATTGTTTGCTTTTGGTTAAAAACGTTGTTGGGGAAAACACTTACCACTTCCAAGTCACCTGTCTGTCCCTTTTTGATCAATAACTCAGAGCTGAAAGCAAAATAGAAAGTTAATAATGACTTGCCGACTTAAGATAAAACCTTTACAAGCACTGTGCATACCCATCATAAAATGAAATAGTTCCTGTCTTGTCTTTTGCCATGTTGTGCTTTATCCTGAGGAACAGAGATGGAAACATTTGTTAATTTCCCAAATCTGTAAGAAGGAAGGAGGGAGGGTTATGATCATAGTTAAAAAGCAACTGCCAACACTGATCATATGGTATAATAATATAGATAGGACCCTGAGCGCGCTCTGATTGGTCAAAAACCCACGTTTTATCAGAGTATAAAACATAGAAAAAGCGTGTTTTATTGTTTTTCGTCACATTACCTCTATATCAAAAAGCAAATGAAGAAGCCTAAGCCGTGCATTACACTGTGATAAAACACTCCGGACATTTGAGAACACTCGAGAAATGTAGAAAACACTCGCCTGTGGCTCGTGTTTTCTACATTTCCCTCGTGTTCTCAAATGCCCGTTGTGTGTTATCACAGTGTAATACACGGCTTAGGCTTCTTTATTTGTTAAACAAAAACTGTTTATGAAGACATGATTGATTATCGCAGTTATACTTATGAAATTTAAGCATGAAAAAATTCAGGCTTGAACGGGATTCGAACCCATGACCTCTGCGATACCGATGCAGTACTCTACCAACTGAGCTATCATGCCAACTGGGAGCTGATCACTTTGTGAGTTCGTAATATAACCGTGGATGGTGAAGAATACAAGTGAATACATGGAAGATCATACGTTTGAACTGCGGAGAAAGATATTTATGAAATGCATGCCTGCAAAAATAACTGAACTGCGTGGTCAATAGCACTTATTATGGATATTTATTAGAAAACGAGAAACAACCTGCAAGAACCTTTTTAACGCTAAAAATTAGCATTTAGATGAACGTTTTGTAAACAGAGAGAAAGAGAACTCATACATTATAGTGCATACAAGTGATGTTGGTGCCCAATGATAACTAACATCAATCCAATTAGAGGAAAAATGTTCAAACGTTTTTTTTTTTTTTTATAGCGGTCAACGCGCTTAGCTACACCTAGCTACTTCTCAGGCATGCCACTTAAAGTGAAAGAAACAAATATATCAACTTAACATAACACACTTAAAAATCCCAACTGCCGGGAGGCAGACCAGTTGGATATTTACAAACATGACCGAGGAGCTGAACTAGGGTCTACCAAGAAACAACTCCAGCTTAGTGGTCAGAGCGGGACTTGAACCCGTGACCTACGGATTTTAAGTCCGGCGCCCTAACCACTCGACCACGCTGGCTTCCAAACAAAAGAGGTTGTTTTGAAACCCTTATTCGATTTCCGCATCACACCAAACAGTGAAACAAATAAATGTAGGTGTGTCAGTGAACCAGAAAGAAAAAAACAAGAACATCACTATTGTTACGAACACACGGACAGTAAAGCAAGAAATCAGTTTTGTTCAGACTTACTCTCCTGTCTCAATCTTGAGAAGATTGTTGTTGTTGAGTGCAGTAAGGATGTAGACCACGGTCTCAATAACATGACTGCTTGTCAGAATGAGATCACCCTAAAATAATAGAAATGAATTTTTCAGACGTTCGCATAAGTGGTTGTGAAAAACTCTACAATTCATTTACATGTAAAATTTTGTTTCAAAATTCTAGGTATAGTTAGATAAAAAAAAAACTTTATTAACGTGCCAGTGTATTTAGCTATAGATTAGCTAACTGGGGACACCTAACTTAAGTCAATAGCTAATAAGCCAGCTCAATAAGCTAAATCAAGATATAGGGGTTTACGTATCTACAGTTTCAACCGGACGCGCTACATTCCTTGGATGCGAGACACCTCTAAAGGTATACGATAACCTTAAGGTATACTACGATTATCAGTTGAGTGAGGCGCGAGGAACTTTGGTGAAAATGTTTTAGACTTAAAATTACGCTGTTGCCACGGGCAACTTTCCTCGTTTCCAATGGTAACAATATCGCCGCCTGCAATTTCGCGCGCCTTGCTGCCAATGCCGTCAAAGACCGACAAGTTGCCACTGGAAACGGAGCTAGTTGCCTGTTACAACAACACAAGTTGAACGTTAAAACCTGGGCATCAAACTTTCGTCGCGTCTTACTCAACTGATGATCGTAGTATAAGAATGGCGTAAAGTTGTTGAGTAACAACAGATGAGATCTGTTATGTAGTTGTTCCAGGTTACATCGAAAAAGTGTGAATGCAGCGAGTAAACATTGCAAAAGCATTGGCAATTTCAAATTACCTTGTCACTCTTATCTTCAACTGGCATGTGAAGGACAAGAACGCCATCAGTTTTAGAACTGACTGAAATACCTGAAATAGCAACAACAGAATCATGAGAGTTTATAGAAATTCATAACTGAGAACTTTCCTGACGCTTAAAACTGGAAGCCAGCTTAGTATCTGGCTGCTGTATGAATTTTACAAACCAGGAAGGCTGGTAAAGAGGGGGAATTAGGTAGATTTTGAAGCCTTTCCGATCCGGCACTAATACCTACCTGGCATAACAAAGAAATGTTTGCCTGTTTTAAATCTTTGCTACACCCTATTTTAACATATACATACATAATCCTCTTCGTGCTTAAGTTGCACATAAGACCGTATCCCTATTTTAAACCACGAACAAAATTCAGAACTAACATATCTTTAAAGGAGCTCAGTCACGGTATTTTGAGTTATTTTTACCACATACACAATTACCTTTAAATGGTAGGAAACCTGAAAATAACAAATTAATAAGATAGAAAAACACCAAAGAGATAATGATAAACCATAAAGGAACAAGGATGGCTAAGGATGGAGAAGATTAACACGGATTATAAACGACGACTTTAAAAAATTGAGGCTAAACTTTTCAATACGCGCAAACCCCGTGACTGAGCCCCTTTAACTAACTCTTTAATGAGCCCTTAACATCTGGTAGTCACTCCTACAGAACTATTTTAGTAACATTTGCTGCTGATGTCTAAATAAATAAATATCAATTAATTAAATGTGGACCTTAGGGGGCAAGAGACAAACAGACAGACCCAAAAGAATCTCGGAGAAAAAACAGCAGAAAAAGATAAGGTGGAGTCTGGTTTTACAGATTGCTGTGGCATTGCAGTTTGTACGAAAGAACAAGAAACATGGCAAGAGAGATTACAAAGCCCTATTTCCTAATTATGGAATTGGAAATGACGATGATAATGACGACGATAAATTAATTAAATATCAATTCAAGCTACCTGTCAGACTTCCATTTACAATTCTATGCTTGAGTTTATAGTTCTTGTCATCCAGAACATAAATAGCCTGTAAACAGATGTGTGCAAAATACTGGTCAACAACAAGATGACCCAACAATTAACTGAAATCTCAAGTTACCACAGTCATGGTTAGTCTGCATTCAAGCCCAGTAGCCCGCCAGGCCAGTGCTTATCTCCAGTTTTGGTAACATGATGTGATTAGGAGTATTTCCTTCTCCCCTGAATGAGACGCTTGTCCATTACAGGGTTTACACCCAGCAATGAAGTTACTGGTACCCATTCATACACCTGGGTGGAGAGAGGCACTGTGAGAGTAAAGTGTCTTGCTCAATAACACAACGTAATGAACCCGCCCAGGGCTTGAACCCGAACCACTTAATCAAGAGTCCAGCGCCCTACCCATTAGGCCTTCACCCCTGCCACAATGACATTGTCATGAGTCAGGCATTATTGTACGCTCAAAACAAAAAATTATTGTAGGCTCGATTTCCGCCGGTCTCTTGTGTCCCAGATATCAATTCACAACACTTAATGTCCACGAAAGCACAGAAAATGTATTTTATTTCTTAATCATGGTCTGTACACAGATTTTGTCACAGACTTACCTGCTCTGTGAGGATGAGGATGCGTGTTCTGAGTTTGTAGCCATTTCTGTCGTACTTGTGCACTCCAATGCAGTACTACAGTAATAAGCAATATACCCACATAAATATAAATCATACACTTGCAGTATCTGATAACTTAGGCTGGATTTCCAAGCACTAGTTGTTCCTCTTGTTAATGTTAACATTTCACAACATAGCTTTTGATAGCCACTTGCTAGCATATCAACTTAGTTTTACCCATGACTTCACTAATTCACGAGTAAAACACATTTATTTAGTAAAACCTATCTACCTCAGTGGCTTATCAACACAACAATGGTTAGAATTCCTTTATACAGAAGAGTGAGTTCATTGAAAAACACTCACCCTGATGGTTTCTGATGATGGAACAATCTGCTTCTCTGTAACACTCTTCTTCAGTATCTCCTGAGCAATCTCTGTGAAAGGAGTACAGGGGGATGGACTATGCTAAATAACTGTCAGGAAATAAATATGCTAACTGACTATCAGTAGACAAATGAAAATAACTTAGAATTTGTCTTACTTGACTTCTACATCAAACAAAATTTTTCATTGGTTATAAAACGTTTTGTGACATTCTGCTTTAAGCATGTTGAATCAGCAAGTCAGTCACTGGGTGTCTACATTGGCCAATGGACAGTCAGTCTTCAGTCAGTCGCGAGTCTGTCCATGTATCTTCAAGTCAGTCAGCCTGTTAGTCTGCACATCCCTCCATCCCTCCATTTTTGCCTCTGATTATCTTTCGCTCCATCCGTAACTCTGTTCGTCTGTCTTTGTCTGTCCATAAGTCCGTTAGTCGGTCATTGCTCTCGTTTAGTTAGAACAGATCATGGGCGCTTTGTTTTGATCCTGAATCATTAATTGCCTTTAACCACTGACAAAACAGTTGATTTTTGGTAATTTGGTTACATATTGGCATTTCCTCATGCCCTCCCAGAGTTACAGAAAGCGAATCACAACTAGTCCATAAGGCCACAAGTATTAAGAAGGAATCCAACAGAAATTTGAGAAACAAGTGGACAAAAACTTTGCACCGTAATTATTTACATCGTATTGCAAACTTCTGTTCGACTGTTTTAAATATCTTCTCAAAAACGATCATTCCTAACAACACCAGAGGTCGAAAACAACTTTTGAACTTCGTACGAAACACTTGAAAAAACTGGTGAAATGAAAATGATGATAAAATTTTATCTGTGTTTGGACAATTTCTCCGAACTTTGAAATTTATTTTCTCGAGTTCCCATGAGAAATTGCATTTGGTGTTACTTCAGGCTACCATTTAAATCTTTAGCCTTGTAAAAATGTAAACAGGACTGTAAAATACCTAAAGTTATTCAGGTACCATGTTTTTGTACACTAAAAACTGAATTTGCTTGATTTCCTATCAGATTTTGTCTTGAAAACTCAAGCACAGCTACCTGAATATCCATGAAGTGAAACAGTAGATCATGTGGCACAGCCAGGTGTATCACAGTGATCCACATGATTTGTCAAAATGATTACTTATCCTGTCGTTATGACAGCAACTACATGTAGCTCAAAATTACACCAAAGATAAATACCAAGTCTGTGTGGAATGAAAGGTACTGGTATGCTCTGCTCATAGTTGGCTTTCTTCCCTTTGAACATTGCACTGGCTGCCACCTTCATGTCCAGCTAAGGAAACAAAATGTCCCAAACCATCAGGACTTATACATTTACACACAGCACTTTTCTGCACAGCGCTATTTACTTTTCAATTTGCTACAAGTGGAAATGTAAGAAAATAAATTGCTTGACTGTCTTGTTCTTTGGGAAAGGAATGGACCATAATTTTTTGGAGGAGGGAGGGGGGTGGTGGGTGGGCAATTTCCAAAAATAAAAAATCCTGCACAGCAAACATTTCTGAAAAAGATTTGTGCAAGAGGATCCATGCATGGGGAATAAAATTTAAGCAAATGCTTTCTACTATCCAGATCCTATGTTTGATTGTAAAAAAAGGATTTTTCAAGCTTTTGCCCACCACAAAAGACCATGCACAACCTAAAGGTGAAAAAGTAAATTCATGCCCCAGAAAATTGCCCGACCCACCTCAAAAAATAATCATCTGTCTATAAGGTCAAGACAGCAATCTCAGACAGACAGTCAGACTGTGATGTGATGTGATGTGATGTGATGCGATGAGCATAGATTTTTCCATCATACATTTAGTACATTTGCTCAAAAAAATAAAATAAAATAAAATAAAATAAAGTAACAAGATATTCATTAAGAAACCAACCTGAGCTTTCCTCTCAGGTGTGACACTTTTAACATATTTCCTAGCAAGCTGAAGAGTGTGCATCTTGTGCAGTAGCTCAGATGCCTGAAACATTACAACAAATACTCATTCATTGCATCCTGTTTCACCAGCCACACTTGTAAAGCCCTTCTTTGCTGAGGTAACCATCGCATAAAAGTCATACCTTTTTACATGTTGACATTTCTCCACGAGAAGATTTGCTTCCATGATAGCTCAGGACAATTTTCTTACAATAGGTTGTTACGAAGGCTATCAGTTAAACTTTGACACAGGTTTGTTTTAGTGGATAGAAGTTGCATTGAGAGAAAGCCTTAAGGTGATGTTACACAAGCTGATTTTTAATGCCAATTTTTAATCTACATTACAACACTGTTGCAGGTTTTTAAATCGCTTTCAAACCTGCAATATGCTGCTGCAACGAAATGTTGCATCAAAAGTTGCCCTTTGTGCCATGTTACACAATCACCTTTAAGGAATTGATTAACTTCACATTTGAGGACTAATTAAATAACATTGCTTATATTAAAGGAGGTGGTCATATGGAGAAGTTGTTAATAAGTGGGGTTCAAGTGTACTAATAATTCTTAATTATGAGTAAATGACACTTAAAAAGATCAATCACAGCTGACTTTGTACAAATAATATTACAGTGTGATCTGGTAATACTTAGGTATAGGTTTACCAAACTTTAACATGGCTGTCAGAAATTTGTTTCAGTAACTCAAATCAATGTACACACTAACCTCTACCATTGATCCAGGAGGCTTTGGCCAACTCTTGTCTAAAACACTGGTGGGCAAACTTTTTGCAAGCAGGAGAAGGTGGGACTTCCTCACATATGCTACAAACTTAAAAGGAAAGATACATGTCTTTGGAAGAATAATATCAAGAAAACTCTAAACAAATATCACACAACTGTTATTTACCTTTTGGTCAGACAGTAACAATGAGTAACTTGATTATTAAACAACAACATCTTTTCTCAGTACAAATATTATTACAGTTGTAGTACATTTAAGCATATTAGGTAAAAGCTGACATGCACTCAAGTCATGTATTTGACTCACATCAACATTATCCTCACTTGCAGGCTGGTTTCTTGTTATGAATCCCTTAATAAACCTTAGACGATCAGGAAAGAAACGGCATGAGATCTATACAGCATCAACATTGTAAGTACTAGATAAACTAAAAGTGCAAGTTAAACTAAAGTAAGAAAGCATATAGTTAACATACTTGCGTATCCGATGTGCAGCTTTTCTACGTTGTTCAAGCAGCCTTTTGGCAAGAACCCGTTTCCAGTGTTTGGCGATGACGATGGTTGCCAATCGCATTGTGACAAATTTCTTTCTCTGATAGTAGCCCTTGAATTGAGCCTGGATAATTGTTGCTGTTGTAAGAGATAATAACAAACTGTGCATTAAGGTACAACAAAACATTTATGTTACTAAAAAACAGGAAATATGAGCTTTAAACACTATGCACTCTTTGTTCACATAAAATTTACAACAACTTTCACAAAATTGGAGTGTCTGACATTGGTAGCATTATCTAATATTTTCTGAGCTATGAATGCAACATACCAAGCGCAGGCTTCTTAGCTTGAAAAGCATCTTCTGTAGCAAACAATGTTTGTGGAAATCTGATAAAAATCTTTGACCTACCAAACAAAATCCCAGTCAAGGTCACTTCATAACTACAAACAATCTCATGTACAACTACAGCATGGGCCATTCTTGAATTAACGGAATTATTTTAAAGGCACTTGGTTGAGAATTTAACAAAACCATGGCATGCATGTATTGTCCTTGACATTATAACGATAATATAAAACCATGATATAAATCTTATTGATCAAGGGCGAGAGCTGTACTAAGAATATACCAGCATGAGGTCTTGATGGTACATGCACTCGGTCTGTACAAAAAAGACCCCAAACTTCAAGTGCGTCATTCTGATTTGGAGCCAACTATGCGTATATTCATGTTTGATGTTTACAGTCAAACCAAGTGAAGCATACCGCTCAAGATTACATTAATGAATTGACTATTTGAATATTGTACCCGCTGGTTGTTTCAAGAATGCAATAGCAAATTGATTATTTGAATATTGAACTTGCTAGTCGTTTCAAAAATCAATATTGAATTGATTTTTTTGAACATTAAACTCATTATCCATATTCTTGGAATGACTAGTGGGTTCAATTTCCCAATAATCAATTCATTATTGCATTCTTGAAACGACTAGCTGGTTCAATATTCAAATAGTCAATTCATTAATGTAATCTTGAGGGGTGCGCTTCACTTGGTTTGACTGATGGAAAAGAGAGTAGAAAGAAAAAGAAGAAAAACCTTTTATGTGAAGGCAAGTTCTTTCAGAACTATAAGCCAGAAATTGGCCAGAAAATCTCCAAGAGTGATATGATGCAGAATGCATGAATGCATGAATGATGCAGGATCATTTGAAACATTTCCCAATACTTGGAGAATATTGGACCTGCAATAGAGCAATTACTGGTACTTTGCCATGGCTAATCAACATAGGCTTGCTTCAAAAGCAAACTTTCTCTGCTCATGTTAGAACTTTCAACATAAACTCACTTGCCAATCCTATATTCATCAGGTTTGTAGTTGAGATACTCGCAGATTTTTGTCACTCCTTCACCTGGTTCACCTGGTTAAAAATAAAACACAATGTAAATATTAGGTTTCATGTCAAGTAACTCTACCACACTTGCTGTAAAAATGATAAATCAAAAGTCATGTTAGTGCTGTGTTAGTTCTGAACAAATAATATCATACAGAAAAAGCAAGGTATGATGTATTAAAAACAGTTTCTACACCTCTACAGCAATAGAGAAATGTTAATAGTGTCGCTTTTGTCCCATGATATAGAGTCAGCTATCAATAGTTGTTCATGTCGTTTCTACCACTATATTCATCGTCTTCATAAGGTGAGTTGAATGATTACCCCTTGCTATATGTAGCCTGAATAGTATAATCATGTGTTGCTATACTCATTTGGTTCATTTTGTGCATTGCTGTTGGTGCATTTAAATCCTCAATATTATTCCAACTAGTAAGGTGTTTTGGCTTCATAGGTCGGCTTTCAGAATTGCATTTTTCTCTGTTTTTTTTTTCTTTTTCAAAATAAAATACTTAATGAAATCTTTCTGTAATGGACGCACAGAGAGATGCCCTCTATTTTTCAATGTGAAACCATGAATGACCATCTTATGAAACATATGAATTTTGATTACAGAAAAAAATTAACCTACCATTCCAAACTGGCCAAGTATCTGGACACAAACACTTGTACCTGTGGTGGAGAAAATTACTAAAATTAAATACTACTGTTTCAAATATGGAGAATGAACAAGAACAAGAGCAATCTCGTTCCCAGAGCCCACGTGTCTTTTGGTCAGCGCCAAGACATGGAGCTCTGGAATAATCAATTTCCAGACTCCAAGATTTTAGGAGTTCCAGTTTCATGGCGCATACGTGCCTTGGTTTACAACATGGCAATCTCATTCCCAGAGCCCACGTGTCTTTTGGTTGGAGCTGACCAAAAGACACATGGGCTCTGGGAACAAGATTGGAACAAGAGCATGTACCTTTGAAGGAAGAATGGAAAAGGTCTGCGGTAGGCAAACCCAGCCCTCCTTACTCTCAAGTTCTCCATTAAACCAAGGTATTTTACTTGATGTCGCACAAGATCGTCTTGAAAGACAGCTGTATTAAAAATAACATTCTGCTTTAATGCAATGCTAAAACCCTAATAAATGTATGATTAAAGATTTGGGGAACCATTTCTAAGATTACTGTAAGTACATTTAGTATTTGGCATTAAGAAATTCCTTCATATTAGGTTTAACCTAGTTTTCTTACAATAGCATAACTTCATTTAACTAAGAGACAGCAAAAAGCTGATCTGACTGGATACAATGTAGTCTCAATGCATGAATGCTACCACTATTTATACCATGCCATAGAAAATTCAGTTCGTCAGAATACAGGAAAGCTGTTGTATATTTGACTAACTTCCCATTGTGTACTTCATGTGTGTTGCATTGACTGTGTTGGCCACTGTATTTTCTACGGCATGGTATGCCTCTCGTGGTATACCATGGAGTATCCCACTTCTCACACACCGCTGGGAGCCATGCCAAGCCAAACCACACAGCCTGACCTTTATTAACATAAGAACCCAGTAGTCTTACAATGACACAAAAAAAAGTGGCTAGAGAATAATTTCACGTCAACTTAACATATTCTACAAGTACTTCACGGCTAGGTGGGTGGGGCATGTCAGGCAATGGCGAATGGCAAAACAAGAACTGAAACCTTACACAAGCCATGTGACCTGAAACCCCCCGCACACCTGTACCCAGACTCCCAGCCGTGTGAGAAAAATGTTTTCTGCTTCTTTTGTTCCTCAGCCAACAGAAAACCACACTTGTCACTGGTATTTTCTTGGTAAACACTCACCTTAAGGCTTGTGTGTACACCAAGAAAATATGTCAAGTGACTCATGGGATATTCCATGGTATACCACAAGAGTGTTGCATAACTAGTGTATATTGAATTTATTGTCTACATTAACAGTCTGTATATATAGGCTGTGAACTGTAAATTCCTTCACATTTTCACTTTTCCAAAAAGAATGTATCTAGTGCACAGTTCTCACAGACCTTCAGTGAGAGTGATATTGGGCCCATTAACTCGTAACAGACTGAACACATTCATGAATGTACCTGCTTTCTTTGAATCATTTGGTTTGATGCATCTGACGTAAGATGGTTGTTTGCACATCAAGATTGACATCAGATTATTTAAGCTTGCCTTGAACTGAGTTCCAGCCTAATAAGCAGTAAAATGGATATAATTATACATTAATTATGTATAATATTTATCATAAGATTACTAACATGAAATTGAGGGGTGTGCTGAATAAGGTCCTGAGTGACCATTGATGTATGTCAATCTCTCCTCCTGTCTCACAAGTAAATACAAGGCAATCTCTACGGAGAACCTAGCAATTGATCAGAAGTTATTTTGAGCTTTTTCCAGGCATCCCTTCAATTGCTACTAAGTCAACAGCCAAGGCAGAACACCCGTTCTCAATGTAAGAACCATTGTTGCTTCTTGTGGACTGTTTTCAAGCTACTGACAATGTCAAAAGCAATAAGTAACAATACTTCAGCAATTGATCAACTTGATTGTCCATAAAACCAAGTTAAACAAGCTATCTCAGATAGTGCATCTAAAAGAACTTTATCTTAGATAATATTATGTAAGTCATAATCTATCTTTAATTTCCCAGACTGTAACCATCTACATTCTTTTTGGATGGGAATTTGTGTTTTTTCTAGCTAACTAATTTTAAGGTTTACTTTGATCAGGAATGTAATTTGTCCTTTGAAAGACTGATGTAAGTAGCTTATATATCATGATGTAATTTGTTTAAGAATTGACTTGATTGTATCAAGGGTTCCTCCCTTACTGTTTCTGGCCTTTTCAGTGACAGCATTTCTTTCTTGGGAAACACCTCTGATGTAATAGAGTTGGTACTGTTACACATGGCCTTGAAAAAGAAAAATCACAACAGAACATTTAAGCTGGATGCAACAGAGACTTAAAATTGTTCTCTGCAGAAAAGAAGCAAAATAAGCACCCCTATTGACTATGTAGAGAAACAGCTTGTTCCCAAGAAACTCTTGTCTATAATGCAAAAAGCAGTTTGTATATCTATGCACTGCTTTTTGGTAATTTTACCTCTTTGAAATGTTTTCAGTGATCAAACTGAAAGTTTTGACAAATATTCCTAACATGCATCCCCAATCTCTTTCAGATTCTGTAATCAGTTGATTAAGATTGTTGTTTAATTTGCAATTCCCTCTGAAAGTGACTGCAATATGAATGATTTTTGTTGTTGATGACTCCAGTTAATACAACAGCCAAACTAAACAAGTAAGAAAAGTGATATGTACACGAACATCATCAAAATATGTGAACCCAAAAACAACAAGGAGTCATGAAACTCTTTACATCAACTCACTTCCTTCAGATCTCGAAACAGAAGATTGTTGTTTTTGTCCATAAAACCTGCAAAAAAAAATTAAATATTGAATTATGTAATAACTGGGATATTGATATCAAATCAGCTACCCACACTTTGCTGAAACGTAAATATACTACTACTCTAGAAAGGTAACAAGGAAGCTTAAAAATTAATGGCAACCTATAAACAACTAAAAAATTCTACATTAGCTGGAATATTTAAACTCCACTTACCATTCACACAGTACGTTACATCACCAGCATAGTGCTTCAGTCTGAATTCCTGAAAGGAAACAGACATTTAGTCCGGGGATAATAAAATATTTGTTACATAACTGAGGTTAAGAAGAAGATAAAAAGAAGATATTAAATTACAAATTTAAAACATGATTGAACTCAAACCTCTCTTTCAATAGTTTTCCTCTCACTGTAGCCAGATGTTGCATGGCTACAAAAGAGAGACAATAGACAGAAAATATTCAATCAGTCAATCAACTAAACCAACCAACCAACCCACCAATTAACCAATTAATCAATCAGCAATCAGTCAGTCAGTCGGCCAGTCGGCCAGTCGTTCAGTCGGTCAGTCAGTCAGTCATTCCGTCAATCTGTCAGTCAGGCAGTCCATCAGTCAGTCTGTCTGTCAGTCAGTCAGTCAGTCAGTTGATCAGTAGGCCCAATCAGTTGTTCAATGCAGCTCTGAATCCAATTACACAATTAAACAATTATTAAGCTTATTAATTATTAAGCAAACAAGAATTAAGCTCCAGTTAACTGTCTGTGGAATGGACAGGTAAAGTGTCAACTGGCCAGGAATTTGATTGGCTGAAATCGATATTGACCGCGGTCTAGATTTTCCCATCTAGACCGGCATCTGTAGACCGGTTTCATTTTGCGTTGAAAAAGTAGCAAACTAAAATACAAAAATGTTCACCATTTTCTTTTATTTTCTTCTCAATCATTTATGGAAGTGCCAAAAAGCCTGATGACAAAAAAAGAAGTAAAGAGGACGAGCAAATTTTGGCAGGTTTATAAAGTTAAGCTCATCGCCGTTCGCTAGCAAAATGTCAGCAAACCAGTTACATTAAACAAATTAAAGTTTTCTTCTTTGCCATATAATAAACATCTTATTAACCGAGCTAAGTCGGTCTGTATGGGAGAATCTTGACCTTGGTCGTGTGTACAGACCTCACTGCATTCGGTCTGTACTCACGACCTCGGTCAAGATTCTCCTATACAGACCGAATTAGCTCGGTTAATAAGAGCTAAATATTATTTCTGATTCTTACCTGACAAAATGAGCATGTTCTCCAATTGTCTTTTCCATCTTGTCAAGGAATGTCATATCTGATACTTCTCCAGGACGCAAACATTCCTCATCCTTATGGCCAAAAATTAATATAAAGAGACTCAAGATCACAACAGCATGCAATGAAGATTCTTTCAATTCCATTTAGCAAATTGAATATTACAAGAATAATCAATGAGTGCACTGTAACAAAACAGTAAACAAAACTTCTCTATAACAGCTGGAAGTGCTTAACTGAAGTGTATAACTGAAACTCTAGATGTTGAGCAATTCTACTATTAAAGCCATCATCATTAATGTTGTCTCCCAAAATAGGCAGTAGCCACTATCTCTTTACATTCATCACTGCAGTACGCTATAGACAAAGTAGCATGTGCAACTTACCAGCAATGCAATGATGCCTTGATGCTTGGCTTCTATAAGATCACAGATGATCTTGTTGTCAAAGTAATCAACCTTTTCCCACTACAACAACAACAAACCATTTTCTATTAAAACTACTTTGCTAGTTAAAAAGTTTAATATTTAATTTTTCTCTGGATTATTTTTTGTCTGGTACACAAAAAACAGAGCTGGGTGGAAAGGGTCACTGTGAGAGTAGAGTATGCTGCCCAAGAACACAATGCACTGATTTTCTCCCTCAATGGTTCTCGAAACCCTGAATGCTTTATCAACAGTCCAGTGCTACCATTAGGCTACCATGTCTCCCATCTAGATGGATTAAGAGCCAAGAACAATACCTTGATCCCTTCCTTTCTGTACTCCTCTTGTTCTTCCTTTAACGTCAACTCAATGAATAGCTGCTGAAGCTTCTCATTACAGTAGTTGATACAAAACTGCTCAAAACTGGTTGGAATGGAAAAAAAAGAAACAAAGATCTTAAGGGTTAAATTTGATCCTTATATTTAAATTGAACATCAGAGAGGAATTTACCTGTTTGCTTCAAAAATTTCAAAACCATAAATGTCCAACAAACCCATGAGAGTTTTCTTGCCTCGATAAGACTGCAATAAAAACAAAAAACCGTTTAAAATAACAGAGAAAAAAGCATCTGTAAATAGCATATTGATAGGAGGAACTACCTGAGATCTTTTAATGGGATAAAGAAAGATACTGTTAATTCACAAGGATGGGTAAGTGAAACACTCTCAATTGTTCATTTTCCGTCTTAAAGTAACTTCCATGGGAAATTTGAAACCAGGCACTTTGAATAATGATACAAGGCTAATGGCCCTGCCTCATAAAAAGCCTGCTGTTGCAGAAACCGGAAGCACTTACAACACAATACAAACTGGGAAGGAAGGAAGGTGGGCCCCATGTATCCTGCGAGCATTGAATTACAATACAGACAGCACAAGTGGCTAAAGAGATGGTAGAGTGATGGCAGAAGATCAAAGAAGAAGAGAAGAGCGGAAGAGTTGGAATATTGGACAAAGCGGAGACATGAAACAGAAAGTGATTACATTTTGAACATAAACCTTTCATATGCTCAACATGCCAATTCATGGTAATGACAACACTGCTGCTTTAAATGTGCAGAAGAAAGTACAACTCCTACTGAGCACTCAGACCAGTGAAATGATTGAGGTTTGGATTACGTGTGCTCCAGAATATGCTCAATAACCATTCTCATTGCAGACTCACCTTTACAAGATCAACAAAAATACTGCACAGGATTGCTCAATATTTAGACTGTACCTTGTTCACAAGAGAAGTATTGATTCGATGCACCAGCCAGGTAAACATCCTGTCATATACAGCCTTTGCCAGAGCATCACGAGCATAAATTGCTTGCTCACTTGTCAGTGGCGTTCTCACCTACAGAGTCATACAGAGATTACCTTGTATGAATTTTTAGAAAAGCAATGAAAATTGATTTACCGAGAAAAAACACTGTATATTACATTAAAATTTTTGATAAGATCTGTCATGTGAAAAAGAACTGTGTTCATAGGTTTCAAAGCAGGGCTCGAAAAAGACCCTTGCCCTTAGGACAAGTATCTCTCAAATAAAATTCTTGCCCTGGGCAAGTCTTCGTTTTCTTTTTAATGATTTAGTTGGCAGACAACTTGCCTGATCCCTTGCCCATCAGGCAAGTGAGGATGAAAAGGTACTTGTCCAGAAGGAGAATCTACTATTTTTTTTTTTATTTGCAATAACACAAGGGAAACCAATGCTTACTTACAACACTAACTCTATTTACACATTGCTCTAATTATTTATACTATTTAAATTACAATATCTCTCAATTTGCGCTTCTTATCAATTACTTTCTCTTAGCACGATATCACATATGGCTCGCTAAAACAAAAGATGATCATCCAAATCTTATGCATTTCATATGCACACTAAAATCACAATATGAGATAGAAACAAAAAGTGGAGACACAAAGAAATGGAAACCTCTTACAGGATATATGAGGATTTAATTAATATTTTAGATTATATTTTCTATAGGGTTATCTATCTCCTACCCATTAATCTATTTCTAATCTCCTGTCAGATGCATAACTCATTTTGCTTTTAATGTACCACATGACTTTGGTCTGTTTTTTATGTTTCTATACTACAGCCTCAAGCTGTAATGATAACTAGCTATTTTTCTTCTTTTTTTCTTTGCCCCTTGTCATCACTGTATTTCTTAGTTGTGTAAGTCGTGTAACTGTATTTGTTAGTAGTGTAAGTCGTTTAGAATCTACTTATCCCGGACAACTGGATGGCAATTTTTTCAAGCCCTGTCAAAGGACTCCAAGATCCTGTCTTAAAGTAGGAAGGGGGGAGGGGAAAGGACTCTAGGGCCCTATTACATTTCTTCAGGAAATTATCCATAAGGAATAAAAATCACCATTTTTATCATGGCTCTAAGAAGAAGAAAGCCTTGGGCTCTTTGCTCCAAAAAAAGAAAATTGTCAGGCACCAAGACTATATAGAACCCTCTTCCTTGTTTACAAAGTACATGTATGCTGCCTGTGTTCCATCCTGTTGTTTCCAAAATGTTCTAAGTACCCACTAACTAACACATAAAGTGGGGATGTGATGGCCTAATGGTCAGAACACTAGATGAACTAATATCCTTGAGCAAGACACTTTACTCCCACAGTGCTGCTCTACAGCCAGGAAGTATCAACAAGTACAGTCTGTTGTACCTCTCCTTATGGGCACCTTTATAATATGGACACCTCAGTCTATATCACGAGCAGTTCACTTGTTCCCAAAGAAATCAGAATTCAGTAATATCTACCTCTATGATAGGGATACCTCCATAATCCTCCATAATCCAGGCCCTTTGGTGTTTGTATTAAAGAAGTTCAACTGTATTAAGGAAACTTAATAAGAAATCATAGGGGTGGATGGGGACCTGTAGTGTAGTGTAGTGTAGTGTGGTGTGGTGTGGTGTGGTGTGGTGTGGTGTGGTGTGGTGTGGTGTGGTGTGGTGTGGTGTGGTGTGGTGTGGTGTGGTGTGGTGTGGTGTGGTGTGGTGTGGTGTGGTGTGGTGTGGTGTGGTGTGGTGTGGTGTGGTGTGGTGTGGTGTGGTGTGGTGTGGTGTGGTGTGGTGTGGTGTGGTGTAGTGTGGTGTAGTGTAGTGTAGTGTAGTGTAGCGGAGCAGCGCAGCGTGGTGTGGTGTGGCGTGGAGTGGAGTGGAGTGTAACACTGGTAGTTTATTGTCACTGTAATGTTGAGTCATGCCGTGGAGTGCAGTAGAGTGCAGTGTAGTGATCATTACCTTATCTCCTCTAGTCTCTACAGTCCGACTGGTTAAGGCTTTCTCAAAGACCTCTTCTGAGCAGCCTAGAAGCTATAAAATACAATCACTGACTTAATAACTTCCAGTAACTTAAAATTTGCACTGTGTATCGATTTCAAAAAGGTGAATGGCGCATCATAGCAACTTTTACCTTAGAAATAATATTTACAGGTCTCCCATTTTCTAGTTTAACTTCACCATGTTCAATTTCAGGCTCCAAAAACCCAACTGTTCCCAGGTGGATGACAGAGGCAATAATGGCGAAGAGTGCATCTTGTTCTTCAGCAGAGAACTCAATAACGGACAGAGCTTTCTTCACACGCTTGAAGTCTGAGGCATCATTTAATGTTTCCACATGAGTATCACCACCCTGACAAAATAATTTTCCAAAGAGAACTCAGTTTCTTTTATTTAAGGTTAATAGTGGAGACAGGTAAAAAAAATAGAAAGAATCAATCCATGGACTCCACGCACCATGAAATTCTTAAAGACATAGAACAGACCATTAAGCTCTGCATGTTTAAGTTAATTGTTTGGACCACAATGTACATAATTTGAACAAGTTCTGCCATTATCTAGTTTTATATCAAGTATAGCGAAGTAAATGTTGCATCTGTGCTAAAGTGTTTAGCTTGTCAGTGTGGGTCAGACTAAAGTGGAAAGCGAAGTATCTGCAAGTATCACTGACAGGTAAAACATAAATTATGCCATTGAGGTACAGGCACAAAAAATATTGTTTCTTGTATTGAACAAAGAAATAAGCACAGCTGTGCCTGTTATAAAGCTTTTCCAATATACCTGGTTGAGGTAAAAATATTTTAGACTTTCTCGTTCTAACTGAAGCTTCTCCAGCAACTCGTCACTACCCCCTTGCAATAACTGGTAGAAGATGTGGAAATTTCTTTCACCTTACAAAAAACCATGAAAAACATCACAATATGGTAGGTCGTTAGTTAGCCAAGGGGAGTAGGGGGGTGTAGGTAGGCAGCCAAGAGAGCCTGGCAGGTAGGTAGCTAGGTAGGTAATGAGCAGGTTACATCTGCTTGGTGACTCATCAGACTTATGTTTAACCCTTGATTCTATAGCATTGATGACAGGCATGGTGGCCTAATAGTTAGCACGCTGGTCTATGGATCAAGCCTTCCTTGGCCGGGGGAATTGTGTTGTGTCCTTGGGTAAGACACTGTACTCTCACAACAGCATTATAACCCTGTGATGGACTAGCATCCCATCCAGCCAGGAGAAGAATACTCCTAGTTGTTTCATGCTACTTAAACCAATCACTTGGGCCATTTTCTGATGCAGACTTTATCCATAGCATTGAGTGACAAGTTCAGAACAGTGATACTCCCTCTGCCTGTAACTGATTTGATGCTAAATAGCGATCATGAGCCACTCCCAACATCTTATAGTCACCTATACCTGGAAAGACACTCTGAATAAAGCATCTTGCCCAAAAACACAACAGCTGAAGTGCTGAGATGAAATCCTGAACCAGTGGACTCGGGCTCCAATTCCCAAGAAAAGCTGTGGTGAGTCACCTGTGTTTGAACCCTAGCTGAGGTCATTGCTTTGTGCTTCGTGGAGTGAGGCCGTTTACTCTGCCTCACACCAGCAGCGAATTCAATGTTGGGAGTAACTTTGAGATGGACTAAAATGATCCCATTTCATGGGGGAGTAGAACTACTTGCAACTTAATGCTATGGAAACCAGACTGAAGTTAGGCATAGTAAAACACTTTTGCCTGATGCAAACTTTTTGTTAACCGAAGTTAGGTTAATGGGTGGTTCCAGAAAATTTCAAAACACCATCCCAAGGATGGTTTTTGGAAACTCCACAGGAGAGGGAAGTCTCGGCAAACAAAATATTTAAAGGAAAGTATAAACCAAAACTGGAATTTCCAAAGGGATTGGAGGAAGGGGAGTTCAAACCAAAATTCGTTAAGTGGAAGGTGTATAGATATTTTCTGGAACAACACAGTGAAACCATTTGAATACTTGTAATAAGATGTTATCACTTAAAACTTTCCATAATTATTATTTTACTATACTGTAAATTTGCCAAAATACAGGACAAACCTTTTGCCTGATGGACAACTCTAGACTTTTCCAACAAATAGTTGATAATATGTCCTCCAACCGGGGATCCCTTTAAAACACATATTAAGGAATTTCAACAACTAGGGATTATGCTCCTAGCGATTATGAAAGTACAGATGTTAGTTTGCTATTGGGTATTCTTGAAACAATAGTCTACTTTACATTGCTAGAGCACATGAGTGATAAGTAATCAGTGGACGTAATGAGTAGGATATCAACAGTATGGTGCACGCTACACATGTAAGCAACTGTAATTTCATCATATGCCTCAACTAACAGAAACATAAATGTAAAAGTGTAACTGCTTTCAGCTTTCAGATTGGCCTTCAGTAGCCATAAGTATTTAACACTTACCTTGAAATCAAACTGAATGTCCATGTACTTGCCAAATCGACTTGAGTTATCATTTCGATTGGTTCTTGCATTGCCAAATGCCTAAAGAAAAAAACACAATGTTGATTCATTAATCAAACCAGAAATTTATTACATGCTGAAGTTTAATACTTTTGACATCATTGCACTGAACATTTTCCAAGACTCTCAGAGTCCTCATGCAATGTTATTGCATGCAACAAGCCACCTTTAGATGCTCTCTGACATGGCCGATTAGCTAGATTTCACAGAATAGATCAAATAGACAACTGTTTGCAGAAGTGTTTGCAGAAAGTGTTTGACTCAAACACTTTTTGACCTCTTTTAATTACCTCTAAAACAGGGTTACTTTGAAGGAGTCGGTCTTTGATTCGTTCCACGTCATCTGAGTAAGTACTGATTGCTGCCAAATACTCCAATATCTTCTTAGATGCTTCTAATTGTAGTAACAAAAGAATTTATCGTTGTTAACAGGACTGAGAATATTTTCAACTCGAGTGTCTAGCGCAAAATTGTTTCACAATTTAGTACCATATCACATACATCTGCCACTGAACTAACCATGTTTATTTACCTGTCTTTCCAGCTCCACTTTCCCCAGAAATTAACACACATTGATCAATTCTCTCCTCTTTCATTGAACGGTAAGCTGCATCTGAAATGGCATAGCTAGAAGAAAAAAAACAAAAAACAAAAAGAAACCTCATCATCCTGCTCTACCTTCCAACAAAAAAATCACAATTTTATAATGAAGACTTATAAATGACAGCTGTCAGATTATGTCCTAAATTTTTTCTTCTTTTTTGCTTATAAATTATGTAGGCCAATTTCTTCTGTATTTTAAAATATTTCTAAGGTGGTGCCAATGCTGAGGGGGCCCAACCTTGATGTTATAAGAATTTTAATATCAAAACTAGCTTATGACATGTATTAACTTTAAATCCTATCCGAGATGTTCTTTTTATCTCGGAAAGAAACATTAGTGATCTAGATGTTTAAACTTCATATTTTAGTTCAGAAAATTTGAGCAATTGTTGGAATTAAGTCCTTAATGGTGATCTCTCTTCAACTTTCATCAACCTTCTTGTTAGACAATGTGAGTGACACTTCAGTCATGATTCATGAAATAAGCTTTTATGTGCATGTTTCAATAAGCATTAGGATTTTCATGCAAGGTTAAATTCTAGGGATGATTTTATGTTACGCAATTCACAGTTGCTGTAGAATTAAAGGCATTATCTGCTGTGTGATGTGTTTTAAGTAAAGCAGTGCCATTATTTTGATCTCGTTCTTCCAGTAAATGTTATGTCAAAGGTCAGAGGGTGTTTAAGACACAAAATGATGAAATGATGAAAAATGGTAATACAGGAAAGAGTCAATGTGGGATACCGGTTTCTGTAAGGATTAACCCTTACAATCATTGAGAGCTAACCACTGTTGAGTCAGTGGCTAATGGGAGCACTAGTTAGGTTAACCAGAATGTTACTCAGCTAGGTAGATTATGTGAACTAAAGGTATCCATACCCTCAATTGACATCTCCATCAATATTCGGTCAATATTTGATCAACATCTCGATTGACAGTCAGTTGAGAGTCGACTAATTTTTGCAGACACGCCATGGAGTGTTGATCAGTACATATATGAATTTGTTGACACTCTGCCAACCATCAACCAACTGTCAATCGAGTGTCAATCAAGTGTTGATCGAAACGTCAATCAAGTGTCAATCTAGTGCCGATCAAGTATCAATTGAGATGTTGATCGAGTGTCAGTCGAGATAATGATTGAGTCTTAATTGAGAGTCTACTGATGGTATCAATCAACACTCGATCGTGGATGCCTTTAGTACACGAGACTCACGCAAACAAATTCAATCTTACGCTCTCACACTGAAACTATTATTTCTCATGCATTTAACATTGCCTGCTGCTTTAGTGAAGTTCCTTCATAATAAACTATCTTTTATGATATAATTCATCCTTGTTCTGTCAGTGATCAGACTGACACCATGTAGAACAAGCGTTATAACATGTTAATTTGACTTCTAGATAAATGTAAGTCAGAATGTTAAGAAAGAGTTGATATTGGTCCAATAAAAAGAAAATTCTGCGATCTAAACAGTTGCTTTTAAAGCATCACATTTCTGCTCAGAATGAAGGAAAACACGTCTTAGCTACTTCCATTTTTCAAAATTTCCTGGGAAAGCATGCCCCCAAACCCCCCAAGCAGGGTGACACCTGCAGCTTCACAAACAACGGCTACGCCGTCAAAGATCTCACTCTTTACCAACAAATCAACTTGAGAATTCTGTTACTGAGCGTATTTCACCAGAAGTTGCCATCAATTTCATGACGTCAATTTCCCGCCAAAAAATGTCAAACCTAGCATAAACGTCACTTTTTTCGCGCTCTTCTTTTTAATTTATCCTATTTATCCAAGTTTACTTTTTTTAAATTACGTCACGAATTTCTGCGAGTTTTGTTCATGGCAAATGATGTGTGAATATTTAGCTGGAAGCTTATAATGTCCAGACAGACTTCCCGTTGCGCGAAAAGAGAGAATGCTCCATCTAAATTATAAGGCGGGCAAAACCTTTGTCAGCTCTTAGTAGTCATTACACGAGCTTTAAGCGAAAAAAAGAGAGACCTTTAGTACCTTCCCACAGGCGTGAGACATAATACGCCTAAAGGCGCCGGCGTTGGCAGATTTGCACGTGTAGGTGATCTGCTCCAAAGACACCAAACGGCCCTCCCTCCAAACATAAACGAATCGCCGCCATACTTCTCTGATAAAGTAATTACCAGTCTACTTGCGCACCAATCCAAGATGGCGGTCGCACGAAAACTTTTACTCATGAAACATTTTAAAATCTGATCACCATTTAAATCGCTGGTTCGAAGAATTGTACATACCCTGAAGCACCAAGTATAGTTCAAGTATTACATATGTAGTTTAAAGGTTTTCAATGCCATTGGTGCATCGACTCTTTCTGTAACACATCGCAAGTTCAATTCTTATGGCTTCGATTTCACTGCCTAAGATCGCTGTTCATCCTGCTCTAACAACGAGAGTTGATCAAAAAGTTGGCATAGCTGTTAGCAATCTATCTCCAGAACAGTTTGTTACTCTGCGAGCCCGAACCATCGACGATAGCAAGATTGTCTTTGAATCATTTGCTCAATACAAGGCCGACAAGAATGGAGAAGTATTAGTTTCTTCTCAACCATCTCTGGGTGGATCATACACAGGTGTTGAACCGATGGGCTTGTTCTGGAGCGTGAAACCTGTTACGCGACCTGATCGTGACGATTTGTTCAGAAAACGAGATGTAACAACACCTTTGAAAGTAACCTTAGATGTTTACGGAGGACACAATCAAAGAGAGTTTGAAGAAAGGGACAAGAAGGCTAGCGTGACATTGTTAAGAAGTTACATGGGACCTGGCGTAACCCGATGTTACATGGAGGAAAACGGATTTTATGGGACTCTGTTTCTACCACCTGGAAATGGACCCTTTCCAGGTGTTTGCATTTTAAATTTACTTTGAACTAGAGGGAAGTTGCATGTAATTAAGTATTGAAGTGAGAGTAAGGGAGGTCTGGGGAGGGGGGGGGAGAGGAGAAGCAGGAGCGCAGGAATCAGGTTAGATAGGAAAAAAGAAATTGCAATATCACATAATATTATAAAATAGGAAAGGTAACAACTG